>NC_141906.1:66229024-66540654 GCF_057802395.1 Ceratotherium simum simum
TAAATGCATCCTTGATGCTGATGTGATCTTTCCAGTTATTGAATGTCTCATTGAATTTTACACTATACAACTTCAAATGCAGAAAGCAGCCGATTCATTTTGTTAACTGTTGTTCAGTATAGATAGCCAGCTCCATAACTATACACGTTGATTTGGTACATGAGAAAACGTATTTTTCATTACATCCCTTATCCTCCTAATGACATTTCCAAACAGGATTTTAAGAACTGTGAAGCAGAAATAAAATTATGCTCAAGTTCCAAATTGATCTCATGGAATGGAAAATGGCTCTCATTGCCAGTGAGTATTAACGGGACTCAAAGCTAGCAAGTTTCTAGTTCAGAACCATTTCTCAAATAATGATCAACTCTCAAATGCCCCTTACATTACCAATCACAACAGAAATTCTTTGAAAGTACTGAAGAGACTCTTATGAGATCCTTCCCCCCACCCCCAATCCGTTTACACTGTACCCAGACTTCACCATCAGCTTTGGTGTACTTCCGTCCTTTTCAACAACGAATCAGGGCTAACATTTCAGTTATCTGGATTTACACAAAAACCTAAAGGAGCCATGAAATTGCTTCTGTAAAGCACATTCTGTGGTGACTTTTAAATAGCTTTAAGAATAATTTGGAAATAAAAATACTGCTGTAGCAAGTTTTATGTCTTCTGCACACATATGCTGGGGCAATTTCTTTCTCCCCAAGATAGAAGGGAGGGAAATGTCTAAACTTCATAATATGCAGCCAATTACGGCCCACTGTCATCTTGGTTGTATTAATTATCTGCCTTCCCAAGTTATCAAGACCTGAGAGAAGCCTAACAGCCACTTACTTCACATTACCATTGTTCCACTATGGAAAGGGTTGTAACTTATCTCCGGGTTTTTCTGCGTTTACACAGCTATGTAAAAATTCAGCACAGTCCCAGAGTTTTACCCCTTGTAGCCATGTGGAGATGGCAGTTACTCACAGCCACAAGGCTCATGTCTCCCTCTCTATACCCTGCATTTGCTGAGCACTCACAGGAGGTGCAACACAAAAAGGATTTAGATGGTGATTTGCAGCCAAGTCCCAAACTTCAATGAGTTATATGATATGAAAACATTATGGGATTATTCATATAGCAGCAGCAACTATTAATATTTATTCAGATGTCCCTCACAGACCACTTGTCGTTCTAGACTACTCATTGGCTTCAGCTGAAGACACGAGCAATCCCAACAAAGAGGCTATTCCTGAACTGGAGACACCATGACCGTGGAAGCGCTGGGAAATACCTGTCCTTGCTAATTTAGGCATAAGAGGGGGTTCCTAATTGGGCTGGCTTCTTTCCTAACTACAGGGAAACAATCAGAGGAGTAAATGTGTAGAAAAGACAGGAACATAAATTAGGATGACACTCGGGAAAACATTAAAAGTCAGTCCCCCTCAAGAGGGTCCTGGGAAGAGATGACAGGAGTGAATCCAGCCCTAGAAGGAAACAGAAAGGTTCTCAAAATAGCCTCCAGGCAAGAAGGAAGGGCCAGAAGCAGGCTGTGAAGGATAAGAAATGGAGGGAGAAGAAGTCAAGTAGTGACCGTGTTAACTTTCTTAACCATGTTAATTTCTTATTTAACTTTCTTATTTCAAAGATATTTTGGAGAAAATCATCCCCACAGACAAGCTGACTTGAACAGGAAATAAGGCGAAAATCTCTGGTTTTGACGCTCTCTCATCCAGGTGACCCAAGGTTTCCTCTGATTATGTAAACTAGATTTCAGTTCCAACCCCCTTGGCCGGAAGCTATGAAATCCACCTGAATTACGGCTCACCAACTGCACTTTAACCTGGAAACTAGAGGTGAAAGTCAAGTGCTTTATCTGCTCGGATAAGCAGCTTCTCTCCAGATCAGGAGTATTTTAATGAAATGAGACTTAAGTGAATTGTTGACACAAGCATTAAATGTTGTCATTTAATATCAACAGTATGTTTGATTTGTACACAGTTATGAAATGTCATTCGGACCAGAGAGTTATATTGAGGTTTACCACATTATAGGAATGGATTTCCAGAGGGAAGTGAGCTGATCTGTCTCAAAATAAAATGTGTTTACATTAACACTTGGGGGAAACAGCCCTGCAAACATAGATGGAGAGATAAAAATAAGACCAGCACAAAAACTCAACTTGGAAGAATAGGAGAATAAAATACAATTTCTGGGCTCTGTGCATATGTAATATTTCACTATACATTTTTCTCTTTTAAAAAATTAAGCACAAACTTTATAGGGGAAAGAAATATCACTACAGGAAAATATCTATTATACTTCTGTCTCCAAAAGAAATTTTTTTTTTTTTTTTGGTGAGGAAGATTAGCCCTGAGCTAACATCTGTTGCCAATCCTCCTCTTTTTGCTCAGGAAGATTGGACCTGAGCTAACATCTGTGCCCATCTTCCTTTATTTTATGTGGGATGCCACCACAGCACGGCTTGATAAGAAGTGCACAGGTCCGCACTGGGATTCAAACCTGCGAACCCCAGGCTGCTGAAGCAGAGCACCCAAACTTAACCACTATGCCACTGGGCTAGCCCTCCAAAATAATTTTTAAGGGTGGAAGGTGGGAGTGATTAACCTGGAGATAGAAGAAATGATTCAGGAGGTAGCCTCACTTTCTTAAAGGGAAAAACTAAACCTATAAGCATCTGACATTTGCATGATAAAATTACATTAGTTAATTTTATCTAATTAGATAAAATTATATTAGTTGCCTGGTTAGTCTAGTTGTGCTGTAAATGCACTGGTCACATAGAAAGGGGGACACTCATCGGGCATGTGCCTTGAACTGTTTCTTCCCAGAGGTGGTTGTGAGTTACAACAAAAACTTACTTTTTTACCGCAAATCCGAGTCAGAGGCAAGCCCTCAGGACCATTAAAATAAGTATCCCTGCCCACACAGCAGCCTAAAAAATAAAAGTTAAATGCTATAATTCCTTAGTCCCAAGATTAACCAATTGAGCTAAACAAATACTGGCACATTCTGAAATGGATCAACTTATAAGATAGAGCCTCCTAGATTTAGAAGGCACTCTACCCACTTTTATTTTTTTACGTGACTATATATAGCTTATCGTTTTGACATGAGAATAGGGATGGAAGAGAAGTAGTCCTTTATTGGTCAATTCTTCTAGAATGTTCTTTAAAAAAAAAAAAAGGCCTTGCCTCTCTGAGGACTTAGAAGCAAAATTGACAAAGTTCTCTCTCCCAGAGAGGCTAAGTCCTTCACGTTCTAAGCAATTAAAGTTGACTCAAAGGAGAACTTGAAGGAAGCTCTCACAGCAAAAAAAACAATGCTGTGATGAGCCTTTGTTTACAACAGATCTTAATTCTTTATCCTTCACTTGAGGAAGCTGTAAGGTCTCTGGCACCTGGCTAAAAATAGCAGAAGTAAAGCAGGTGACAAAGATGAATGGCTCCCAGAGACACAATTCAAAGCACAGGAATTTAAGAAAAACTTCAGTGGTGTCTGCAAAAGATACTTTTTCCTGCCAGGTAAATCAAGGTGCAAGTAAACTGCTCCTCTCGGAGGAGAATCACAATCTGCCAGGCAGACATTTCCCTTTCAGTGTTTCATGTCCACTTTCGTGCCATATTTTAAAAAATATTTTCAAACCTTAAGAAGCTGGTTTTGCCATAGGGTCAAGGAAAAGAGTTTCAGCGTAACCTCATAAAAGGGAAAGACACTACATCATATCACCTTTCAAATTCCTTGAAAGCTACTGGCAAAATGACAAACCAAAAAGCACATTAAATTCCAGTGCGATATGGGACGTTAAGGTGCACGCCTGCCATTCCTGATTGAGGGCCACTCACCAGCCCACTGTCAAGGCCCAGCTTCTCTTTGTGAAGCTGAGAAGACTTTGTGTCTTTTCAAGAGTTCATTTCAGGTTAGGCCGGATCAGAGAGAGACAAGGACCATTTCTTTAGGGAAATTTCATCCTAAAAGATGTGCCTCTTAGTGGTGCTTCTATGGTACGTCTGTCTACCTGTCTATCTTAAGAGACAAGTCTTGCACCCTATCTTCTGATGTTTTAGGAAGAAACCATTTCTCTGCCCCCCCCCAGCTTTCTTGCCAGTTTGTAAAATAAGAAAGCTCATAAAATAAAAATTCTCGACTTCTTGGAAGTACTAGAGAAGAAGTTTCAACCTTCCTTCCATCCTATGTGGTGGAGCGCCGGCTCTAACAGGTAAGACTGGAAACGGCCTCAAAGGAGGGGCAGTCAGCTCTTCCTGGGCTCTCTTTTTCAGATTCTTTTCATTAATATGGCAAATCCACCTTGGATCTCACTGGCTACCAGCTTTAAGTCCTTTCATTTTTTCACAACTGCAAAATCAAAACAGAAACTCAAAAAGCCTCATCCACAAAGCTCCAAAAATCATGAGCAACCCCCACTGAAAAGTTCAATAATCATTTCTTTCCAAATCTTCAATGCATTTCGGAGGAAAAAAAAAAAAAAAGGTGTGTTGAGGGAAGGAGCAGGAGTATCTCTAACACAAGTACTTCAAGGAAAAAAAATGGGAAAAAAAGAAAATATAAACAAACCGTGTCTGCTGGAATATCCCCATATGTACTCTATAAAATAATGCACTAAGAACTCAAATGTGAACAAAACTCCTGGAATGTTCAATGACTCTCTCAAGTGTGGAAAAGGTTCCAATAGAGTTAAGTCCCTTAAGAAAATCTTTCAGTGTCCCAGGAAAGCCATGAAATTCTGTGACCAGTGTAGCCAACACTCACACCTGGGCAGCCTCCTCCCTAACTGAAAGGAACAACTTTAAAACATCTTCCCTGCAAAACCAAAAGACAGTCCCTTCAAATGCTCTTCCTCAGGAGAGGAAAGAACCTGTTAATTCCTTGTGTGCCCAACATAGTGAAGTATTTCACAGATCGCTGGCACATTAGCATTTCTTTTTTTTTTTTTTTTTTTTTTTTTTTTTTTAAAGATTTTATTTATTCATTTTTTCCCCCCAAAGCCCCAGTAGATAGTTGTATGTCGTAGGTTCACATCCTTCTAGTTGCTGTACGCGGGACCCGGCCCCGGGTTGGACAGAGATGTGGTGCCTCGGGGCGCGCCCGGGATCCGAACCCGGGCCGCCAGCATCAGAGCGCGCGCACTTAACCGCCAAGCCACGGAGCCGGCCCCACATTAGCATTTCTATCCATTCACAGCAACGTCGTATTCAAAGATCAAGTTGACAGCGCAGGCATGCTCTGCATTCTCATTTGGAAATGCCAATAACTGGCAGGATCCAAAAGCAACTCCAGGGTTCAAGAAAGTACTCTCTAAGAAGTGGAGCCACGCTTCTGCCTTTCATACTGAACATCCTACAACTGGCACAGTGGCGAGGTTCCTAGAGAGCAAAGAGAATGGACGTGGTGGTGGGGTGGTAGTTTCTTGTTCATGCATTTGTTTTTAAAAATCAGTGATGGCAAAAGAGCTATAATCTTACCAGTTTCAGCAAAACTGCGACATGTTTGAATCATGCGAGCCCTTAAAGAGAATACCTTCCCCTAAAGACATACTGTTGTCATTAATGAAGAAGAAAAGTAAGAACCTGGTAGATGGGGCTCTAAAGTGTATACTCAGCAAATCTGAATGTGTATATGTAGTGATGTGTCCATTCCGTAAGACATTATAAAACAGACTGACGCAAAAAGGAACTTGCACTTAAAGCAAAATTAGGAGGTGAAATTTTGACTCTACAATACTTGGGAGGGAAGGAGGAAACAATTATACTTTAATTTTTTTTTTTTTAATTACAAGGTGGCAAGTGACATACATATGGAGGCTAAAGGAGAAGCTCAATTTGATTTCGTATAATTTATCTTAAGTCAGATGAGTTTGAGCAAAAATGTTTAAGCAAAAAGAACATTCTTAAAGTCTCATTAAATTATCATTAAAGGCTTAGCACTTGTGTGTACAGATAAGACATATGACCAACTGAACGATAGAGGAGAAAGAGCACTGGACAGGAAATGCAAAATCCAGGACTTTGATCCTGGCTCTTCCACTACCTTGATGATATCGGGTAAATCACTCAAATCCCTTATAAAATAGAGACAATAATCCCTGTCTGCCATATAGGGTTTTTGCAAGGATCAAATGAAACAATGTATGTCACGTGTATTATAAACCTCAAAAGTACCATATCAATTTAATATTTCCAATTATATTGATGTTAAGATTAGGCATGCTGGAACATTAACAGTTTGCCAAATAACCGAAGGACTTTCATGGTTCCCAACCTACCTCTGCTCATGCTGTTCCCTCTACTCCACTGCCAGACTACCAGCTTGGTAAGGACAACCACCTCTGTCTTATTCACTTCAGAATTCCTAAAAGTTGGCATAGTGCCAGGCACAGACTTCATGGTTACTACATAACTGAGTGTCTACCAAATTCTGGGTATTTTTATGCCTTTTGCATACATTTCCTTAATCCCCCCCCTCAACCCTATGTGGTGGGTTACAGAAGAGGAAACTGATGCTCAGAAAGGTTAAGTAACTTTGCAAAGGTGACAGAGCCACATCAATGACAGGGTCAGGTTCCAAACCCAGGTCTTTCAAATTCCCAAACTGTATTCTTTCCACTCTGTTACTCTCCCTTTCACATTGTAGGCGCTCAATAAGTCGAATTTGATAAAAGTCTTCGTTTTAACCATAATGTTACATAAAAAGTAAGCATTTGAGTATAATCTAAAATTTCAAACTTGACTTTTAAAATCCATGGACTGAGCCTGGGTAAGATCTCCAAAAAATGTGCCTAGATTTGCAGATATATCAAAACACAACTGAGAAATTCGTTCTTAGTTGGCCAGCACAAAACAGGACTGAAAATTCTGAGTAAGGGGTAGGAAAGAAAATCCGGAATCCTTTGTCTTGCCAGAAAATCCTTAAGTAATTCAGCTCCCGTTTATTTAAATAATTAAGCAATTGCAACTTTATTTAAAGAGCACTTAAAAGAATCTAAACGTCTAGGCTGCCAAGAAAAGTGAAACAGACTTTAAAACCTCCCCCCAAACCTCCTCTGTGAGAAAAAAACCAGCCTAAGGAGTTTCAGCCTGATAGGTAATTGTTTTGTAAAATTAAAAGCCACAGAAAATTGGAGTTTAGAATGGAAAATGTCATCTCAACCGTAACACTAATAAAAATAGCTAATGAATAAGTGCATTCTGGCAAGAATATATAAAAATTGAAAAACTCAATGTGGACAGTACAGAATACAGAAGGAATCCATGTGAGTAAACATCAAATGAAGGATTATCCTTATTTGTGAAGAATCCATTCCAGCAAGAAATTGAACTAGAGACATTTTGCATCCAAGAGCAGCAGGACTACCTGTGGCACTCACAGGAAATAGTTATGGGGGTGCTCTCCTCCTTCCCCCGTCTGTCTTAGCTGGGGAGGCAACAAGCTGACGTTCCAGGGGTACCAAAGTACCCCTCCAAATTTCCAGAGATTCTCCAACCACGGCAAGCTCTGACTAATTTTCAAAAGTATAAATGCTTATAAGTAGTGAGGAACAACACGACTAAAATTATAATGGCTTTAAAACAATGAGCTATGCCTTCCTACTGTGTTCTACAGCAAAGAGCAAAAAAGGCACAGCCTTTCACAGTGAGAGGCAACGGGGATGAAGTCTCAGTTTCGTTAACTATGTGATCTTCAGACAAGAAAATGAAGTAATCTATTCAAGGCTGGGTTTCCTCATCAGTAAAATGGGGATAATAGAAGACACTAGAGGCGTTGTGAGAATTCAATGAGACAATGAATGTAAAATGCTTAGCACAGTGCTTAGCAGGCAGTATGTGCTCATAAATGTTAGTTGTAATAATAATAATTATTGTAATAAGAATAATAATAATAGTAATAATATATAATAATAATTATTGTTACACCCTGCCCCTGTCTGTGCATGCATTTGATCTTGCAAATTAGAAAAAAAGTCTCTAGTATTCACCTACAAGTTCTATATAAGTTCCCTTTTGCCCCTATCCACATTTAGCACTGCTCTCATGTATAGGGGTTCAGTAACTACACACCTCTTCAGGACTACCACTTCTGAAACTCGAAATCTCACGCACACACCAGTAACATCCCACCAAACATAATTTTCTTTATCAGGTCATCTAGAAGCAGATAAAAGACTAGCCCAGATAACAAACTCAACTGATATCCATTTACATATTTCTCAGTCAAGGCATACATACTCACAAAGATCTAATAGATTTTTTTAATTAATCAAAGCCCTTCAAAGTTAGGGCAGAGCAGTTACCCTGTCTCACTTCATCTTTGCGGATGACGCATAGCAAGGCTCCACAATTCAGTTAATCACTCATCATGTAAACAAAGAAACCTCTCGAGAGCCAAAGAGCAACATGTGCATGGATTCAAGATGCATAAGGGTTTTTTTAAACAGGAACAATGCAATCTATTCAGTAGAGAAGAGTACACCGTGCCAATTAAATATGTTGGGTTCCATAATTATAACTGCAATAATGAATGGAAAGGAGTGTGATTGCTGCACAATGCACTTCTGTATTCCAGTCAGTGATTTGTCTCTGGCCTGATTCCTTGAGATTCTTCCTCTGATTAGATCTTACTGCAGATTACTCTCTACTACAAATGTACTTACTGCATTTACTGCCCCCTATAGGGCAGTTAGGCCAACAAAAGGCCTAACTTTAATAACTTTAAGACCAAAAAACCAAAAATGTATATTCCCTTGTTATAGTTTTATACTTTTTAAACATAAAATTTCTAACTAGAATGTCACAATTACATTTTCCCAGAAGAAACCAAAAGCCATGAGTAAAATTTCATTCAGATCTGCCTTTCTCTCCAGAAAAGAAATGCAGAGATCTCCTTCCCCTCAACCCATTTTTTCCCCCTGATAGAGAGAGCCAGCTCAGAGCAAGGATGAGCAGGGTCTTATTTCCCCCCTGGAAGTCCAGTCTAATGGCAACATTAACCAGTTGTCTTTCCACCACTAGTGAACCCGAAGATACTAAATTGGAAAGACTTTCACACATAAAGTTAATTCAAAATGGCTTAGTCACTGGTTGCATCCATCTCAGAAATCTGAAGAATTTCATTCTGGACCATATGTGCATATGGTTTCTCTTATCCTCACACTTATGCTTCAGTGGGTTCAATAAATTTTAAAAATAAATTACCTCCTCGTACTTCACCGTAACATTCAGACTTCCTGGCCTTTCCATACTCAGGCTAGACTATTTCTGTGTGTATATGTATAATTTGTTCAAACTTCTATTAAACCCTCTACTGATTTCCCATAAATAGGATTTAAATTTTAGAACTGTACATGTACTTGGGTGCTTTGGTACCTGCAAAGCAGCACCTGGCCCCTTTTTTCTCCAGTTGGCAGGTAGACTCACCAAGAAGATCCAGTTTCTAGAGAAAGCCCCTACCTATGCTTAGGCTTTCTTAAGCATCTCAATCCTATCTCCTGGCAGCAAATGCTGCAGCACAGCCAGTCTACACAGGGTTAAGGAAGCCAAACACCCACCCTTTTCATTTAAGTTGACTCCCAACGTAACTTTTCCCTTTGGCCATGGGTATTGGTTTGCCACAACTGTAAACAGCTCTTAAGATCAGCCCCAAAGGCCAAGCTTCCCAGGTGCTGGAAACTGTCACACAATACAATATTACAAATAGCCTGAAACAATACAACTCAGCTGCATACAGCTTTACTAGTAAATTTGACAAAGTCCTTTCCCACAAGTAACCAAGGGCTACAGAAATCCATCTGAGGGCCTAAAAACCATGCATAACCTTTCACTACTGGGTTTTCATAATTCCCTCTGAAGATCTTTAAATACACTGTACCTGGTATTTTTTTTTAAGTGACAATAAATGGTGAAAACAGAATGATAACAGCAATAATAATAATAATGAAGTTTTTTAATTGAGTAATTAATAAGGTCAGGTATTGTACCTTCTTTCTCTCATGTATCTTAGTCTTGTCTCGGTTCTTTTAACTGCACTGCCATGGCTCTGGCCTGAGTCACCGGAGGTAAAAGCCACCTTACACTGCCCATGTGCCAGAAAAAAGAAAAACGAAAGCACATCACTTATATCGACAACTGGTCACTGGCTCTCTGTTCCCCATTTTTCTTTTACTAAAATCCTTATACAGCCACAGCCTGGTTCCTTTCAAGTATAGATTAATTTATTTCAGGTTCTGAGCCTATGAACCCATGCTAATTTGCATGGCTAAGTAGAAAGGCTCCAAAAACAATCAGACAAGAGACCTTTAGTAGGAAGAGGTCTTTAGTAACTGTGGGTTATCCTGCTAACTTGAAGTAGAATTTCAGTGTAGGAGTTCATTAATTCATTCAACAAATATTGATTGGACCCCTAACATGTAGATGGTACTGTGCTGGGCAGCATATGAAATTAAGAAAAATATATATATGTATATAAAATAAAGCCCCCACTCTGTCAGTATTTATAGTCTGGTACAGTGATAAAATGGAAACACAAACGAATAACTCTAAACAAAATTGAATATTATAAATCTCATAAAGAATAAGAATAATAGTTCAGATAAAGCCATGGGGACCAAGGAAGGCTTTATCTTCATATAGAAATACAAAAGGTGAATGATATCTCAATATAAGGATATGGGAGAAGATAAGTGTCAAAAAACAAATTCTTAGGGGTGAGAAACTGCAAATTGTGGATGATGGTAAGTTGGAACAACAGACTGGCACGGGAGGCAGTTGGTGAGCCCAGTAGGCCAAAGAATTTTGGTTTTAAAACACTGAAGCTTTGGAGTCAGGTAGTGATCAGAATGATGTTTAGGAAGATAAATCTGTCTGCAGCACATGGGATGGATGGGGGCTGCAGGGACAAAAACCATAAGGGAATAAATAGCTGACCCTGAGCCATGGCAACGGGAAGTCCGATGTAAGAAATGTTTTATTAGAAAGGTCAAGAGAACCTGGTGAGTACTTGCACATGAGTCATGGAGGGAAGATGAAGATGCCTGCCGAGTCAGGCCAGAGGCTGCCTAAGAGAAGGATGGGGAGCTAAGAGAGGAAATAAACAAGGACAAACTAGTTTAGGGGCCTGCTTTTGGTGGTGGTAGCAGGGGCAACCTTTCTAATTGGGGGTTTTGTCTTTTTGTGTATGTGTACATTTGTTTGGGACTTGGGATGGGGGCTAGGTGGAGATAAGTTCTGTTTTAAACAAGAGAAGTTTGAGGGGGCAGTGGGACTCCAAGGGGTGGCAAGGACAGCAGGCAGTTGACAATGCAGTTCAGGAATTAAAATAAAAAATGCTGGAGAGAAAAGCAATGCTTGAAGCTGTGGGAGTAAATGAGATTTAGAACACCAAAGACCTTCTATAGAAAAAGAGAAGAAAATGGCTGAGGACAAAATACTGGGAAAAGATTTAGCTGGTAGAAGAAGGAAAAAGAACCAGCCTAAGTGCCACCCCACAAAGCCAACCAAAAAAGGGAGAAGCAGTGCAGAAGAAATGGAGGAGTTTTTAAAAGGAAACAGGAGTTAATGGTGCCAAATCCTGTAGGGCAGGCAAGGAAGACAATGCTTAACCAAGGGCCACTGGTGTTTGGTGACCTTGTGAAGTATCACTGCAGTACAGCGGAGGGGGCAGAAGTTAAACTGCAGACCTATCTCAGAAAGCCGACTGCTTCAGCTGGACAGATCAATGGCTGAAGAGCAGAAGACGAAGGCAACAGTTAAACCGGAAAGAAACAGCCCTGCATACCACCTGCATAACATCCAGCAGCTAAATGTGAGCACCTCGGGTTAGTCCTCCCTCTCAGCAGCAGGACGCTCCCTCTGCTGAACCACCCAATTTAGGTTTGCAGGCCACCGTGACCTGTGCTCAGCAAGGTGGACCAACACCATCGGCGGCCTCTGCTGACAAGGACCGCATCTCATCTCATACAGAATTAAAACAGATAACACCAGAGCAGAGCCCCGTGAACCTATTAAATATTCTACAAGTAATATATTTTTGATGTGGAGGAGAGGAAGGGAGGCAAGAGAGGGAAGTTAGGAAACCACCATTATGTTGCAAAGTATACATGTATCAACAAGGTAAGGGGTATAGTCAGACGAGACTTAATTATTCTCTCCCTGCCAAGCCTGGGAGTCTATTTCCTCGATGTTAAGGCAAGGAAGGCTTAAGGAAGGCCCTTCAAGTTTGTGTCAGTCAATGTGGTTAGCACCTAGATCATCTTTTTAAAAAGAGTTTAGAGGCAGTGGGGTAAAGGATAAAAGGGGGAGAAAGGAGAAGGGGGCTGAAGCATGGGTGTGCTCTGCAGACGGGTACGGTGACAGGGAAGCAACAAGACTAATACGACACAGAAAGCTCCTGTTAACCTGTAAAATGAGCACTTAAGAGAGCTGGCAAGAATGGCTTTATTTCAGAGTGCTCTCTTTAACCCTTTAAGACTCTGATTAAAACAGATCCTTCCATAAAAACGTACAGAGAACACGGCATGTAATTCAGGAGATTCACAGACCCACTGAAGGCCATCCCTGGGTCTCCTGAGGGATCTCAGGGACCCCAAATGGGAGCTCTGCTTCATCTCACCAAATTTATTTTTTCTTACACTTCTGACCACAACCCTTGAAACAAGTCTATCTCTGCCTCAGTTCACTAACATCTCTCCTCCAGATAAAAAGAATAGCTGAGACTAACTCCCAATATCAACATTTGCTATAATATTTATACTTCCTGGTTATAAGTAATTTCTTAACATGCCATTAGCCTTCTCTGATTCAAAAAAAATCAACTCAAAGCAAAAAATGATGCCGCTGTCACAATTACTTTTCACCTACACACAGCAGCCAACAAACAACTTCAAAAGAGAATGAGGTATACATGTACATTCATGCTTCCGATTCATATTATAGGAAACTTAATACAGATCTGCCTTCCTTTCCTTTGTAAAAACCCAGCTACCCGACATTTCACTGCCATTGGGTACTCTGAAAGGTTATGTTTTTATAATGGAAAAATTCTCACTGACCCACTGGGGTTTCTACTTCCTCACTCATCAATTAAAATCATCAGCAAATTTCAGCTTGCTTTAGTGAAGTACAGGTAAGTGTTTTAATGCTCCCAACATGCAAAGGAGCCGACATCACTGAAATGCCACATCCTCCTGGTCACCTCCCAATCTACACTTGAAGCCTGAAAACAAAAAGCTTCGAGGGAAAAAAAAAAGAAGAGCCAAATTTTCTACAGAAATAGACCTGTATTCAGTTTTCCAGCTCCCAGGTGCAAGTTAATTTTTCCCCCATTCGGGCCCCATCACCACTTGCAAGAAATGCTTTATTATCCATAGGCCGACAGCTTCTGAGATGAATCATCTTCAATTCAGACTTCGAGAAGCCTTGTTTGCTCAAGTCTGCTGACAGAGACTCGAGGTACTCTGCATCTACTCCCTTTGCCTTTACATTGAATCAATTAGCAATGTTAAATATTTAACACATTAGTCTTATTTCACTGAACAAAACAATTCACAAGCAGCCTCGGTGGTGGCAATGCAAGATAGGAAATGGACCAGACGTGGAGAAAATTGAATAAAGGGAGAAGTATGTTTTAGGTGAATGTGTATTTTAAAAAATATAAAAATCTATTCACAATTCACTGAAGATGGATTGCTTGTTTCTTTCCTTCTCCTGACAGGTCCTGAATCTTTATAGAGAACATTAAATTAAAGCGCATAATGGGTTTATGTAGCGTAGTGCACACTGGAGACATTAGTCACGTCCCTTAAGCATTTTTCTCATTTTCTAAGCCTGACTTAAGCCCCATTTCCCCATTGATGAGGGAAGTCCATACTAACCCACAAACCACATCTGCAGTCCGGTATGCCATTTCTTACATTTGGTGTTGTCAACAGTGGCTGGGTCCTGCACTCAAAGTCATCACAGATTATTACATTTCCAGCACAGTTTACAGGAAACACAGTTTACAGTGAAAAGCTAATAGGGTCATTCAAGGGAGAAGTTGTGTTTTGTTTTCCCCTCTCTCACCTTTAAAACACACTGTGGCATTAAGTGAGGGGAAGCGGGGGATACTCACAGCTGCCCTGCAGAACCCTGAATGGATGAGTTGGACAATTTCTACTCAAGCACACAGGCCAAATTCATGTGTAATACAGCCAGAAGCTTAGAACTAACAACACTAGGTCACTCAGAGATATTGTCTGTGTGTTCCAGAACATTCTATGCCAGTATCTGCATACTTTATCAATCTCCAAATCTGGTACAACGTGTTAAAGTGATTACCGGGAGGCACTGCTGCCTATGGAGCATGGAGCTTACAATGTTACAATGTCAGGATGACCCACACCGATGCTCTTTGAAAGATACCCAAACTGTACAACTGAGTAGCAGGGCAAATCTCATGCTAGTGAGGAGACTGAAAAGAACAGGTTGCTTGCCATGTAGCTAGGTTTCATTAGCATTATATAAACTCCTGCATCATATTATTTTTACCATGAAATAATTAGAGCCCTTGATCTCTGCCTGGGAGCACTACTACCTCAGCACACTGTGTCAGACCTGGAAGGAAAAAGGCATTTTGAAGGGATTCAAAGAGAAAAATAAGATTACTGCAACAAGCCTCCCCAATACCCTACTACATGAATTTGGGGGTAGTGTCATCATATCTCATATCATATCCTCATCAGGAACTTTTTAATCATTCTAGACAGCTGTATTCTGAGTGACAAGAGAGGTTTTTACAAAATTTAAAATCAGTAGAAATAAGATGTCTGGCTAATGCCTTGGCAAAGGAAGCCCACAGCCTTTCTACAGGTATCTGAGAGAGGAAATAAATTTACTTTTGTTACAATAGCTAACGTTGATGGAACCCTTACCAAGTGCTTTGTACTGTGATTAGCATTTTATAGATATAAATATAAACATACACAGGTATATACAGATAATCCCATAACCTTACAAGGAAGATATTATCCCCATTTTACACATAAGAAAACTAGGGCTCAGACAGGTAAAGTTACTTGCACAAAGTCACAGAGTTGGTATAAGAAAAAGTGAGATATCAATACTGTAAAGTCTTGTTCCAGAATCAGCCTTCTTCACTGTTATATTTACTTTCTGTATTTGATATCCTTAGATTTTTTTTTCCCCAAGTGGTCAACTTTGATCAAACAGTCTCTATAACTTTTTACAGGAATGAAAAGTAGAACCAGTGTTATAAGTTTTAAAGTAGCAGTTTAGAATGCATTTGCCTAGGTTTTTCTTGATGGTTTGATAAGCACATTAGCGTTAATTCTAGAACAGACTTCTGCTGGAATGGGCACCAAGTAATTTACTGCCTTCCAGTTCAGAATGGGCTCCATGTAACCAATGGTTAACTCCATGTAACGAATCCATAATGCATTATGGGACTCCAGCAATACAACCAGGATTTTCAGAGAATGTTCATTTACCCATAGAGGTAATTAATAATTTATATGTTATTACTTTCTGGAAAAGACAGTAAGAGCCAAAATGCTACAAAAAAGCCTCCATCGTTTCCCCCACCCTGGGCCACCCTAAAACCAGAACCACAATGACTTGTAGCACCCCAAGTCTGCAAAGGTTCCTGGTCCAGAGTGAATGAATGCAGAACTAGTTTGACATTTCCTGTTGACTGTGATTAGAGCATCTTCTAATGAAGCTCACTTCAAATCATTTTAAATCCATTTGCTCATGTCAACATCAATGTACTCAGCATTATCTACCAATTAGTAAACCGGAAAATATTCTTTAGATAATCTGAAATCTCAGTAAAATATTCAGCATGCCATTCATTTACTATAAACTGCCCTGTAAAAACAAATTAGCAAAACCAGCTGTCACAGGACAACATAAACATCCATTAATACAGCCCAACTACTTCAGTCTCTGGCGAGATTTTTCAGGAAAGAGAAATGCGGTGGAAATATAAATCAACAGGAATTTCAAATGCTTAGCATGTCTTCACGCCGACATGCTGCACCAGTACTGAAGTGTACGTTTACCTTCCTTATGTGTGAGATCAAACAGGCTGGAAAGAAAGGGGTTAAATAAAACACTCTTGACAATTCTTTCAATGAGGATCTCAAGTCTTTGTGCTGCAATAAGTCTAGAAGGCCAACAGAGTTAACATATGTCATGCTTCATAAAGATCAAAAATGTCAAAGAGCATGAAAGCTGACCAAATATGATTATGAATATGCAAGGGAGCAATTGACTCAATTGCAAGACCCAGATTTCGCAAGACTCACTTATACACACTGCAGAAAGCACCTTCCAAGCTTACAGGAAGCCAGTGAGTACATCACTTACCAGCCAACATTGACTCGTCCTTTCCACAAATCAGACTGACAAAATTCTATAATTTAAATACGGCAATATTTCAATAGCCGCCTTCCACTTAGGACCCTTGCAGTATTTTTCATTTTAATGCATTGGTTATAAATAAACTGCAGCAGCACCTGTTAAGAGGGATTAAAAAACGCTTTTATATTATGAGAGACTGGGTGAGAGCTTGTTCTCTGATGAACACACTCATGATATGCAGAAGACGTCTGTAGTGGAGGAACAGGATTCTTCAACAATGATTTCGATTTAAGAATCTAAATTAGGCTTCAGTCACTGATGACTACTTCGACCTTCTAAACGATATGGAACACATCAGAGTGGGTACCTAACACAAAGGCTGCCAATCACAGCATGGAATATGCTCAAATACACAAACCCTACTGACTGAAGGTAGAAAGTCTTGAGGGTACAAACATGCTCTTTCCTTAGAAGAGCCATGATCCCAAAATGATAGACGGAGGCACCAGAACCAGTACAAAAGGTGCCCACAAACAGCTACACAAAGTGCTTCCCAAATGCTCACGGGGCCACCAACTATGAAGCAGCTCAATTTCCAGGACATTTCCATTTTGAGTTTTACTAGGCATATCAAGGCACAAAGAAATAAACACCCTCTGAAACAGGCAGCTTGTCACCAAGCCCCTCCCAGCTGTGAGGCATGGAAAAGAGAGGGGCCATCACAGGGACCACTTGAATCAATACTATTGTAATCTTTAAATTTTTTCAAAGGAGGAAAGAAATCTAAAACAGTCTCATCCTTTTAAGAATGAATGAGTTTATAGGCACACTAGAGTTTGCTGCTAACTTTACAGCAAGCCAAGGCTGAAACATAAGGACCTTCAAACAAAAGAAAAACTCAAAAGAACTGAAAAAAAATTTTTTTAAATCACAAATCCAGTCACATCTATACATCCTCTGGAGAGAAGTCATAAACTTGTCTTAAGTTTATGCTTCTCTTCTTGACATTAATTATTAAGAAAAGCTTTTCATCTTGATTATAGCTATTAATAAATTAAAAATGAATACATTTCTGTAAGTATTTCATTTCATAAACAGGTGCTACACTCAGCCTGTGGCTTTCATATACAAAGAGACTTAATTAATACAAAAGCATTCTGTATATGGTAACCATAAGAAAGACAAGTATAATCTTTAAGAATAATTTGCAGTTTGCAAATTTTAATTCCCTACTTCCAACATTTACCAGAATTTTCATTTTTTAACAGTTTTTCCACATTTTGTAAAACAGATACATGTTTACTGAAAAAAAAAATTCAAGTCACACAGAAGATTACAAAGAAGAAAGACTGTAAGCACCACAATGTCAGTCTTGTATTCCTACCACTACATTATGTGAGATGTGATGGGAGGACGGGGAAGGAAAAAGCTTGAAGACAGCCAGATTTGGAGCTTTCTCTAAAATAATGAAGGCTCTCCTAGAACAGGTGATTTGCCAAATCCGGAAGAAAAGAACAGACAAAACTTCATGAACAGCATATTTGTTTCACTTGTGAAAACCCAAAAAGAAAGACTACAATTTCTAAAGAAAGCAATTAACAACTTAGTTATCAAGGAAACTGCTTATGTACCTTATATCTTAGCGAGGAGTGTGTGCCTCCAGGTGGGCGGAGTGGGAGTGTTTCTTTCAGAAACGCAAAAGGGTCTGCTGATATGGGGGCGGGGGGTATCCCTTATTGCAGTTCTTATGTGGGTTTTGAGTTATTAGAAACAGAAATTGGGTACTCCAGATTTTCATTTATCCCAGAGCAGTAAATGAATTTAAGTCTACAAGAAAATCCAGATAGGCGTATGAGATACCTACCTAAAATGCACAATACATGTACTCTACCCTATTAGAAGCTGGCTTAAGAATTATACAGTTCTATCAGAACAAACTCTTATGGAAACCCTGATTTCTACTTCTCTAATTTTAGTCACGTCTAAGTAGAATCACGTCCCTTTGCATGTAAGGCACACCAACCACTCCTCCATTATAATAATAATAGTTAACACTTCCATAGTTACCTTGCTTACCTTGTCCCAGGCCTGTTCTAATAGTTTTATATTTATTAACCTATTTTAACACATCAATTCTATGAGGTAGATACTATTATCCTCCTATTTGACAAATGAGGAAACTGAGGGTCAAACAGATTAAACGACCTGTCTAAGGTCACACAGAAAGGAAGTAGCAGAGCCCGGATGTGAAGCCCAAGTGGTCTGACTCCTGTATCACATTAATAAATCATGGGAGACAGTGCTTTTGGATGACATGAAACTGTAAGTTGTCTCTATGTATTAACCCATAAGGAAGTGAAATTGTTAATCATAACCATACTGGCCTCAATTTCTGGGGCTTTTGTTTTACCTTCTGGTTCTGTGATCCTGAGTAATGTGAACTTCAGTTTTCTAATCAGCAAAATTAAAAAAAGATAATGCCTACTTCATATGATATTCTGAGATATGATACAATGCATCTTAAAGTACTTTGTAAACTATAACATTTGTCTGAAATGTTAGTTGCCATTATAATTATTAAACTTTTCATAATGTCATCTTCTCTCTTTCTCCATGTTAGACCACTGGACAGTTCCATTAATTAGATGTGTTAGGAAAAGAATAAAAACTAAATAAAGAACCAAGTACCAGAGTAGTTTGAAACTGTCTTCAAATAATACTGATTAAACTAGCCATTGACAATGAAACAACATTCTTGGCAGGGCATTGTGTCAAAAAGCCCATTTAGCTAGCCTAATTTATTCTACTGGAAAAAAACCATAAAAACCTTTCAAATACTATTAGAAAGTAAGCTATCACCCATTAAAAGTAAGGTTGAATGGAAAAATTTTAAGAAATGCCATAGATTTGTCAAAAAAGTCAAGTAATATTTTTTACCATTCATTAATGATTATAAAGCACTAAAACTTCAAAGCCCTGTACAAATTAGGATGCCTGCACAGAACAGAACCATGAAACGCCGTATATATCAGTCAATACGTTTACTGAATGTCTACTATGCAGAAATACAACTGCTTCTGTGGAATGATATTTTTTTAAAAAGATGCCTCATCCTAGTGAAGTTAATAATAAAAGGTACCATTTATAAAGACCCCTAATGTAGGACAGGGATTGTACAAGGACATTACCTACCAAATCTCACTTAATCCTTACAATACAGCAATCAAAGGAAGTAGCCAGTATTATCCTAATTTTTCAAATGAGGAAACTAAGACCAAACATGTGAATCAATCACTGTAAGAAGTAAAAGACCCACTGTCTGCAGTGCATGCTCCCTTTTCCTCATCTCATCCAAAGTATCCCAGACTTTTTAACCAGGACACCTCTAACAGCAGAGGAGAGGAAATTAATGAATATCCTAGATGGCTTAAGACATAGCCAAAACTTTCCTGAATATAGACATCACTAACTTTGAAAATTCATGCACGTTTTGCATTCTACATGGTAATATGTATTTATTGTCTTGATATTTTTTAAATTTATTTTTTTCTCAAATCGTCTAGTGAAATTGACATACCAAAATATGTACCACATATCTCCTATGCCAGCAAACATACAGCAATCAACCAGAGCCCTTACAGAGTAGCATGATGAGAAGAAGTAGCAGAGGAGAAATGAGCACAGTGTAAACTGAACACGTATTACTCACACACTAAACTGAGCCTTCCTCAAGGAAGTGAATTTTGAGCCTGATATTATAATGAGGAATTAGAAGTGACCACAAAAGAGAGAAGCGGGTATTCAAAATGAAAAAACTGACAGATGATAAGAAATGGAAGTGGGCTAAGAAGTAGGGTCAGAGTACTCAGCATTTGGAACTGAGTATGTAGACATGGGTATACATAGGGCAGCAGTTATCAAACAAGCAAGCATCAGAATGACCTGAAGGGATTGTTAAACACAGATTGCTGCCCTTCCCCCTTCCCCATCAAGTTTCCAATTGCACAAGTCTGGAGTGGGGTCTGAGAATTTGCATTTCTAACAAGTTCTCAGGTGACTACTGACGCTGCTGGCCTGGGCACTATGCTGGCTGTGTTTCAGGGGATTAGAGGAGGGGAGGAACATGCCCACCGGAGTGAACTGGAGGGTTTCAAAGATGAGATGGCAGCTGAGTTATGTCTTCGCTTTCAATCTGCAGATACTGGGGGAGATGGGGAGCATTCTGGATAGCATGAGCAGCATGAACGTAGTAATAAAACTAGAAAGATTTGTTTTGGCATGCATGGGGTTCACGTACAGGAGCTGGTAAAGCACTGAACTAAGCTGATGGTTGTAAATCAAGGAAGGAGGAAGAGGGCAAGGGGCCATTCGGGAGGCACTGTAAGGAGTGAGAGGAGGTAGGTCCAAACCAACCATGTAGAAACAATCAGCAGAAATTGGCTGTGGACTTGATCATACCAGGGCCAGAGAGAGAGCGGTCAAAAAGGATTCTGAGGTTCCAAACAGCAAGTCTATCTTACAGAAAATAAAGGGGAAATTTGAGAATGGTTGTTTATTTGTGAGGATGAGGAGAAACAGTTTTGTGTGTAAGTTTCCAGTATCAAAAGGCCATCCTAGTAGTTGTATCCTATAGTTAAGTAGACATCAGAGACCATAGAGTGAAAGTAAGTTTAACAATGGAATGTAGATACGGGTTTTGGAGTCATTTGTCGCGTGTGTGTGTGTGTGTGTGTGTGTGTTTAAGATTAGCCCTGATCTAACATCCATTGCCAGCCCTCTTTTTGCTGAGGAAGATTGGCCCTGGGCTAACATTCATGCCCATCTTCCTCTACTTTATATGGGACGCCACTACAGCATGGCTTGACAAGCAGTGCGATGGTCCCCGCCAGGGATCCGAACCTGTGAACCCGGGGCCGCAGAAACAGAGTGTGAGAATTTAACCACCACACCACCGGGCCAACCCAGAGTCATTTGTCTTTTGCAGAAAGTGAATAAATGGGTTCTCAGGAGGAAAAGCATATACCATCATACATTGCTTAACGACAGGGATTCGTTCTGAGAAATGCATCGTTTGGCGATTTTGTCGTTGTGCGAACATCATAGAGTGTACTTACACAAACCCAGATGGTATAGCCTACTGCACAACTAGGCTACATGTATAGTGATGGATGTTAACTAGACTTACTGTGGTGATCAAATCATTACGTTGTACACCTGAAACTAATATAAGGCTATATGTCAATTATACCTCAATAAAAAAATTTTAAAAAAAGAACAGAGTGCCTAGGCTAAAGCCATTAGAGATGACTCTCAAAAAATATATAATAGGGGTATATATGTGTGTGTGTGTGTGTGTGTGTGTGTGTGTGTGTGTGTGTGTGTGTGTGTGAGTGAGTATGCTTGGTTATTAACCTATCAATGTACAAGCTTAGTATTTAAAAATCAGAAGTTAACAAAATATGACATTCTTCAAAATTCCCTTAGTTTGCCAATATTGAAACGTTAATTTATTATTCACTGCCACATTAACGTCACTCTCTCACCTCTTACCAAGTTCCTTGCATAAGCCATCTGGATGCAAGTCACTCTTAGCCCATCTGTGTTCTCACGTTCACAAATCCTAAACATTCTTTCCTTGCCACACAAGGAACATATATTTCAATTGCTCTCTTTAAAATAAAGGAAAATGACATACAGCTATCCTGGATTTAGAAAAGAATGTTATACCTTGTTAAAGATATTGATAACTAATTATTGCCTAGTAATTAATAGCCTAGCAAGTAGAAAAAAATCTGATTTCACATTTCAGATAATTGAATGACCTCTACTTGTCACGTCTACTCTTCCAAAAACATACTGCTCAAACATTTCCTTAAAACCAGAAATTTCAATCAGGAACAAAATAACTAAGATGAAACAGGTGCCAGCATCACTTCTCAGCAGAGCATGGGTTTAAGAGTCAGAGAGCACAGTTTGAGTACTGGTTCAATAATTTGCTAGCTGAATTACCTTAGGCAAGGTACTTAATTTGACAAGACTCAGTTTCCCCATCAGTAATGAGAGGTTTAAAAAGTATCTACCTCAACTGGCAAAAAGATAGACATGTTACTCAATTAAACAGCGAGTACAAAAATAGAACCACACCAATATGACCAAATGATTTTTGACAAAGGTACAAAGGCAATTCCTAGTAGAAAGGATAGTCTTTTCAACAAGCGGTTCTGAAACAACTGAACATTCATATGCAAAAAAGATAAACTTCAACCTATACCTACTCCCTTATATAAAAATTAACTCAAAATGAATCACAGACCTAAATGCAAAATGTAAAACTATAAACCTTTTAGCAGAAAACAGGACAGAATCTTCATGACCCTGGATTAGGCAATAAGTTCTTAGTTACCTCATCAAAAGTACAATCCATAAACGACTAAATTGATAAGCTGAACTTTATAAAAATTAAAAACTGAGTGAAAGACACTATTGAGAGAATGAAAAGACAAGCTACAGACTGTGAGAAACTATATGCAAATTACACATCTGACAAAGGGCTTATACCTAGTTTTCTCAATACTCAACAGTAAAAAAAAAACCCAATTTTTAAAAAATCGACAAAATATTTGAATAGACACTTTACCAAAAAAGATATACAGATGGCAAATAAGCACAAGAAAAGATGCTCAACAACAGTAGTCATTAGGAGAATACAAAACAAAACCATAATGAGATACCACTAATACTATTAGAATGACTAAAATTAAACACACACACTGATAACATTAAGTGCTGACAAAGATGCAGAGCAAATGGAATTTTTATATACACTGCAGCAGGAATGAAAAACGGTACGGACACTCTGGAAATCAGTTTAGCAGTCTCTTTAAAAGTTAAACATATACTTACTGTATGACCTGGCAATCCTACCTCTAGGCATATACCCAAGAGAAATGAAAATTATGTCCACAAAAAAATCTGTACACAAATATTTACAGCCACATTACTCAGATAATCAAAAATTGGAAACAGCCTAATGTCCTTCAACTGATGAATGGATAAACTGTGGTACATCCATACAATGGAATACTGCTTAGCAACCTACATGCAACAACACTGATGAATTTCAGATGCAATATGTTAAGTGAAAGAAGCCACATTCAAAAGATTGCATCCAGCACAACTGCATTTACATGACATGCTGGAAAAGACACAAAACTATAAGAATGGAGAAGAGATCGGTGGCTACTTGTTTCAGAGCTTCATGAATCAAAAGTTAGGTGGACTAAAGTGTATTCTTTAAACTTATACTAAAGGGCTTAGCTGAATAAATTTAACACTAAAGAAGTAGACTTTCTATCCTCTTGAGAAGAGATGCAAATATACGTCATAACAAACCTCAGAACTCCAACTGACAATTCAAAAGATGTCAAAGAATATTTTTTAAGTTTTTTCCTATGTTGTAATCCTGGCAAACTTACTAAAGACATCATACAAAGGACAAAATAAAAGCAAGGCATATGAACTTTTTTTTAACAGACAAGTCTTCTGGATGTAAAATGTGACTTTTTATGAAACCAGAATCAAGATGAACAGAGAACCCACCAGCTGGGAGAGAATATTTGCAAAACATACATCTGACAAGGGGTTGATCTCCATAATATATAAAGAACTCACACAACTGAACAAAAACAAATAACCCAACCAAAAAATAGCCAGAGGAAATGAACAGACACTTCTCCAAAGAAGATATACAGATGGCCAATAGGCACATGAAAAGATGTTCAACATCATTAATCATCAGGGAAATGCAAATCAAAACAACACTAAGATATCACCTCACGCCCATTAGAATGGCTATAATCACCAAGACAAAAAACAACAAATGTTGGAGAGGATGTGGAGAAACAGGAACCCTCATACACAGTTGGTGGGAATGCAAACTGGTGCAGTCTCTATGGAAAACGGTATGGAGATTCCTCAAAGAATTAAAAATAGAGATGCCCTATGATCCAGCCATCCCACTACTGGGAATCTATCCAATGAACCTGAAATGAACAATCCAAAGAGGCTTATGCACCCCTATGTTCACTGCAGCATTATTCACCATAGCCAAGAAGTGGAAGCAACCTAAGTGTCCCTCGACTGACGACTGGATCAAGAAGATGTGGTATATATAGACAATGGAATACTACTCAGCCATAAAAAAAGACAAAATCGTCCCATTTGCAACATGGATGGGCCTGGAGGGTATTATGTTAAGTGAAGTAAGCCAGAAAGAGAAAGACAAACACTGTATGATCTCACTCATATGTGGAATATAAACCAACACATGGACAGAGAAAACTGTATTTGTTTACCAGGGTCCATGAGGGTGGGGGGGTGGGGGGGTGGGCACAAGGGGTGAAGGGAGTCATATATATGGTGATGGACAAACAAAAATGTACAACCCAAAATTTCACAATGTTAAAAACTATTAAAACATCAATAAAAAAATAAATAAAAATAAATAAAAAATAAATGTGACTTTTTAATAATGATCCCCTCATAGTTTCATTTTGTGTCATTGCAAAATTTTAGACTCACATTCAAAATGAAAGGTTTATTCTACTAATCATTTAATTAAAATACCATACATCTCTCTTAAACTCAAATTAAACCATAAAATTAAGAAAAAGGGGTAAAGGAAAGGTTTGACTGCAAAGGGCCAGCAGGAGGGGGCTGAGGCAGGTGAGGGAACAGTACACAGACTGTGGTAGGCACACACATAGTTACCCAAGTCTATGCATTTGTCAATTCCCAGAACTGTACCCTCAAAAAAGTAAACGTTAGTTTACGTAAATTTAAAACCAAATTCCTAAAAGTATCATACAAAATTATCACTAGAGAGTACCCACACCTCATAGAATAGTTGTGAGAACTCAATGAGATGATGAATATAACGTGCTCATAGTAAGCACTCATTAAATTTTTAAATTATTATAGTATAGCATATCAGATCTCAGTATTTCATATGCAATTCACATTCAAATCAAATCAACACTTTATCAAGGATCAATTATGTCCTGGAACAGAGCTGGCTTTTATAGTAAATACAAGACATAGTGTCTGTACTGTCAAGAGTCTCAAGAATATAACTTATGTTCTGGTTATATAACCTAAAAACTAAGGTTAAAATTCAGTTATAAAATTATTTAGGAGCAAAGTCAACACTAAATTATCAATAATAAAAGATGACAAAAGCCAGATAAACCAAGATGTGCTTTTTAAGTAGTATAATGGGGTGACCAGTGATTTGTCTGCCTTTTTTTCCTTCCCAGAGGCAGATTTAGCTCACCTTGGAGGCTTAGGCCCAGAGGCATCGTCCACATTACAATGGGTTCCTATTCTCTGTGCGTGCATCAGTGGATGGCAGCAGGAGGGGCCAGGAGCACACTGGGTGGTAGGAGAAAGCGATCCTAGAGTTAAACACTCTGTGGTGCATAAATCCATGCTGAGAAAACGTAGACTTTATTAGCATCGTTGAATACTCAGACTACTCAACATTTACACAATGAGAATCTGGATGATAAAGATTTCCTGGTTAAAAACTCTCCTGAAGGAAAGATGGCTTAGAAATCAACAACTGTATATCTCATAATAAGGTAGCTGAATTCTGGCAACCTATCACGCTAGCGAATAAGCCATGGGACACATACCATAACTGAAAGCTAACACCACACGGACTTCCACAGAAAAAGACAGACAACACTCAAGAAATAAAAACAACATCCAAGGGCCGGCCCCGTGGCTTAGCGGTTAAGTGCGCTCGCTCAGCTGCTGGCGGCCCGGGGTTCGGATCCCAGGCGCGCACCGACGGCACCGCTTCTCCAGCCAGGCTGAGGCCGCGTCCCACATACAGCAACTAGAAGCATGTGCAACTATGACATACAACCATCTACTGGGGCTTTGGGGGAAAAATAAATAAATAAATAAATAAACACAACATCTAAGCCCCTTGGCAATTTTATTTACTATAATCTGCCATCCTTCCTTTCAATCATATTCAAACAGTGGGTCTTAAAATAAATTGAATGGGTATCACCCAGCATTTCTGTAAAGGAAATTGACTAGAAATGGACAGGACAGACTAGAGTAGGGTAGAGTAGGGTAGGATAGGACACAAAAATGAATGGATAGATTAAGGTGGACAGGACAGAGCAGATAGGTTTGGACTGACAGAAAAGGGAAAGGAAAAAAAATATGAAAGCATACTGGAAAAAAAAACAAGGTGCACTGAATGCAGTAATTTATTGTGTATATGGTTGCACATGCCATGGTCAAAAAAATTCTTGAAAAACACTGACTTAAATCTTAACCCATGGTATAGCAACCTCTTATCCAAAACCTCTTCAAAAGTATGTTTTCATACTCTTCCCAAGGATAAGAATTCAATGGTTATTTCCAAGGAATTTCCTATCCAGCTTTATATAACCAGGGCAGAAGGGGAGAAAATAAATGTAAGGCTGTTGTCTAAATTTGTATTAAGTCACCAGATCCATAAAATATATCCACAATTTCAGCACTGTGACCTAAGATCTACCTCACTACATAGCTTTATCCTAACAGATACCATGAGTGTATTCAGTCAGCCTCACTCACAGCAAGGGTGGGAAATAGTGACTCTTTTCTGCTCCAACTCTGTGTGCTAACAAACTAAGCTTAGACACTGAAAATGGCAATAAACTGCTGGCCTATGTGCATTTTCTTCCTAATCCTATTTGCATTGATGACTCCTCTCCAAAAAGACAAACTGATTGTACTAGAGAAGCCTCTTCTCCAGACTGCTGTTGCAACTGGGGTCCAGACAGAGACTGAGACCAAACACACACACACACAAACCTATACATTCAGTACAACAGAGTCAGGATCTAGCAAGTCACAACCAGATGAAATCCTGAAGCCCACAAATTCCATTCCTAAATTCTCTGGTATACAGAGTTTATATAATTTTTTTTTTTTTTTAAAGATTTTATTTATTTTATTTTTTCCCCCCAAAGCCCCAGTGGGTAGTTGTATGTTGTAGCTGCACATCCTTCTAGTTGCTGTATGTGGGACTCGGCCTCAGGATGAACGGAGAAGTGGTGCCTCGATGCGCACCCGGGATCCGAACCCGGGCCACCAGCATCGCAGCGCGTGCACTTAACCACCAAGCCACAGGGCCGGCCCCAGAGTTTATATAATTTTAAAACAAAAGAAATCTAGAATTTGGGCCACCAAAAATTCTTTTAACAGAAAGCAAAAGTCCATCAAAGCATAATCGGTGGCAACTAAATAACAGAAAGAGAACAGGCTACCTCGCAAAGCAGTAATCTAAAGAAAAAGGTATGCTGGAAAACAACTGAAACATGAGAAAACAAAACAGCTGGTAGAGATCTAGGAAAGAGTTAAAAATCAGTCAGTATAAAGGGTATAGGAGACATAAATATAAATACTTCTTCAAAGTCTGAGATACCCAGACACAAACAAACGGTAAACAAAAGGTTTCTACAAAGCCTAATGTACTTACATGCAGCATCCATTTCAGCTGATTTCTTTAGATCTTTTAAATAGTAGGCTTTGTGTCTTTTTCCCTAATTACAAAAGTAATGCATATTCCCTATAGAAATTTCAAACCATATGCAAATATAACTTAGAAAGTAGAAGTCCTTCATAATCCCACTCTCCAGAGATAACCATTGTTAATAGCTTTGTGTTTAGTCTTCAAATTTTAAACGAATAGACTAATTAGATAGTATGCATTATAGATTAATTATACATAAAATATAAGTTTTTTAAGAAAAATAGGATCATTCCACATATACTGTATGCTGTAAGGTGCTTTTTTTCAACCTACTGATATATATCTTGAAAATCTTTTCCTGTCAGTAGACAAAGATCTACATTACGCTTTTTAATGGCTACAAAGTATTCTCTTATATGGACAGGCCATAATTTATTTAACCAGCCTCTTACTGATGGACATTTGGGTTGTTTCCAATTTTTTGCTATTAAAAACAATGCAGCAGTTACATCGTTCTAGGTATGTATTTAAAGTATTTCTGTAGGCTGAATTCCTTGAAGTAGGTTCTTGCTTGGGGTCATAGAATATGCTAAACTTTTTTTTTTTTAATTATCCACTTAACTTTAATTCATACTACCAAAAGTCTTCAAGGTAGCAATTGCTTTAATTGCTTAATTATTTTGAATTTCATCTTTAATACGTTTTTGAGAATAATTTATTCTACTCAAAATTAATTGCATAGGAATTAAATCAAAAGGTATGTTTTAACACATTCCTGAACACTTATTAGAAAATAGGCTTTGTCTACATTCTACATAAAAATATTCCAGTTTTAAGAAATTTCATGTATCTCCCAAATCATTCAAATACTCCTAAATCCAACATTAGACTGGGAAGTTCTTCTTTGACTCAAATAGATTCACTGAAATCAGTTTCCTGTTTGTCTTCCAAAAAAAGAAAAAAAACCACAAGGATCCCCATCACACATACAGCTTCAAAATCCAACCCAAAAAAACCTACAAAATTGTCACTCCCAAATGAGTGCATAAGAAACTCAAACACAAAAAGTCATGACATTCAGAGTCTGATTTCCAGTAAATCACCCAGGACACATTTCATGGCAAACAAAATACTTGCTGAGAAATATAGTTACCAGGGCAACCATAACTGACCTTTTATGTTTTATTTATCAATCGTATTGCTGAATTATTCTCTTTCATGGAAACAAAGGAGAAAAATGTATTATAAACAATGATAATTAAGGGTCCCCTGCTCCACACTAAATCACAACTGCCAAATCTGTGTTTATCCAACAGACATGCTATTATCTGCTTCTTAGTTCTTGTCGAGACTAAGGATGTAGATGGCAGATCCCAAAGAGGCATTCACAAGTTACTGATATTAAACTTGATACTCTAGATGGAGAGCGTATAATATGAAAGTCAATTCTCAACAGATATTCGGACAGATATGGGAATTCTGTGCTACTATATCATAACAATGCCTGCACCTAGTGGCTACTTACTCTCGAAATACGGAATAAATAAAACTCGGAATGAATATATGCATGAATGAATAAATCCACCTATCTTTAAAATTAGAGTTTATAAGACTAGAAATTCCAAACATTTCATCATTTAAGATCTACCTTTTTATGCGTCCCAAATAATATTCTCATCTAAGCAAATATCATGTACACTTAGGAAAAAATAGATAAGCCTACTTATTTTTAGCATTCTAGAATATGGTTATACCTGCTTGAACCTGGCAGAGAGAAGGAAAAAAAGTTGGGAGAGAAAGAAAATGGTATAGAATTCCTTGTGTCCAAAATAGAATATTAAGAGCATTTATAATGAATGAGCTTTATTCATAATCCTTATCAAGGAGACAGCAAGGGTAGAGAAAAGAGAGCCCTGGGCTGCAAGTTAGGGGCTCAGTCCTAGCCTTGGATTTACCTGAGTAAGTCACTTTACTTTTCTGAGCCTCAGTTAGTCTGTATGATCTCTCAAGTCCCTTCAGCTCTGAATGTTGGTGATATACTGACCTGCCTTACCTCTAAAAGGGAAGAAGATATCAAGGACACCTCAGTAGCAAAGTATCTCTCTGGGAAAGAAGAGCACTCAGTCTGCTGCCCAGGCGAGGCCAATCAGCAGGCAAGGGGTCACTACAACTCGAGGTTTCCAACCTCAGCCAGGTGCGCTCCATAACCTTCTGAGTTCCCGCAGGTGGTATTGCAAACCTCTCCATCTTTCCCTCTAGCTTCCCACCCCCCACAGATCCATCCACCAGGACTCCATCCACCATCAGCAGGTAGAACTGGGGCTCCAGCTTTCCCAAGGAGATCTTCCCTCTCTCTGGTCCTCAGCCCACCCACATACAATCTTACAATCCACCCTTGTTCTCAAGGCATTTCCCATTATCTCCACCTCAGAAGAAAAAAATGGTCTCTTCTCCCTCCTCCTCTTCAAGCAAATGCCTCCTCCTGGCCCTCACCAGGACCCTTGCTCCCTCAGTGATCAACTCGCACTTCTTGATCTTCTATCTCCCTCTGTACTACCTCTTATTTTTGATATACGTCAACATTCTCAAGTTTCCCTAATTTAAAAATTTTAAATTTCCCTCAATCTTACATCTTATTTCCACTTCCTTCTCCCTCATCCTACCTTCAACAGCTAAGTCTCTTAAAACACTTGTCTATACTTCCCACCTCCTATTCTGCACGCCCCATTTGCTCTACCCACTGCCATGTGGTTTCCATTTACCACTGCACTGAAGTTGTTAGGTAGAGGTCCCCCATAAATGCCTAAGTGCTTTGTCCATGAACAGCCCCCTTATCTAATCTTATGTCCCTGTAGCATTTGACAGTGTTTCTCCTTCCCTTTCTTAGAACTCTCTTCTCTCTTGGATCCCAAGATAAAAGCCTTTCCTGGTTTTCCTCAAAATTTCTGACCATTCCTTCTTCATTCCTTTCTCTGGTTCATCTTTTTCTGTTCCCCGAAATTCTGTCCTTGGCTCCTCTTCTCCCCTTACCCAGTGTATACATTCTTCTTAGGAGGGCACATCCACAATCATGGCTCCAAATGAGTGCTATAGAGTGCTGCTAGATATCTCCACCTGGATACGCCACCAACCTCTCCAAAGCTAGGCACATCATCCATCCTTAACCCCAATACTGCCCACCTTCTCAACTCACTATCTTGGTAGTGGAACTATCCCCCACCTAGGTGGCCAAGCCAGAACTTGATCATTAACCTAGATTCCTCTTCTTCTTCTCACTCCCTTGTTCAGTCATGAAATTCTACCCTCTTAAATATATCTTGAAACCAACTTCTTCCCAAACTGCATAGCAAGTACCTTAATTAAGGCCCTCATAATCTCAGCTAGTCTTCCATAGCTTCTCTCTAACTGTTCTATCTCTGGTCTCTAATCCTCCCACTCCATTCCACAGGTAGCCAGTCTGATTCTCATCACCTCACCCTCCCTACCCACTACTGACATTCTCTGTGGGATAAAGACTAAACTCCTCCAAGTTGGTCCTGCATAATCTGACTCCCACATACCTTCTCCAGCTTCAACTTACGCCACTTCCTCAAAGGCTTTACACTCAGCCATGCCAAACTACTTGCAGTTCCCAGCATCCCCCGTGCTTTTTGTGCTTCCAAATCTGTCCACATATTATCTCTCTACCCGGAAAAACTCCTAATACCATCTGTGTGGCTATCTCCTACCTGTCTTTCAAGACCCAACTCAAGGGACCTCTTGAAAGTCTTTCCTGACTCTAAGTCTACATACTTAGTTAGGTACTCCTCTTAGGTACTTCTCTTCTATGCTTCTGCAGCACTCCCAAATTATGTCTGTTATGGTTCATAGCATTGTTATTTTTACTGTCTCCTGCACAAGAATCTAAAATATAAGTCCCTGGAAGGAAGAGACCCTATATAATTCATCTCTGTAAATCTAATACTTATTGCAGTGTCTAGCACATAGTAGGTGATAAACATACCCAGAAACACACACACAGACACACACACACACACAGATATGCATGCAGCATTTACTCAAAGGGCATTAAAAGGCTGAGGACAAAATTTATAGTCACATTAATTTTAACTCTTGGACAAACACTACACCCTGAAGCTTCTCTATATTCACTATAGCACAGAGCCTTCTGGAGCTGAGTCACAGGGCAGTTCCATTTGCCATTGGAAGTAGAGATGGAAGACCTCATGACCTTGTTTCTCTTATAAAACGGTCAATTTCATTTGAGAAATATTTGCTGTGCACTAGGCATCACGCACTCCCCTAGAGAGTTAGCTCCTTCAAGAAGCTTACTGTCTCATAGAATCTACAGAATATATTTCGAAAAAAGTTTATAGTGACGTTTTGGTACATACGTATTTCTGTGCATCAATATTCTTTAAAATGTAATTAAACAAATGGGGCCAGACATGAAAATTTTGTTTTCAAATGGAATATTCATTCCTTAAGTTTTGAAAGTTAACTCAGATGTCCTTCTGTTCCCTCTCAGTTTTGTTAGCTATTAGGCTTCAAATCACTGTCATTGGGCAAGCAGTGAACATGCAATAATTATTTCATATTTTTCTTTCTCCTTCTCTATCATCTTTAAATCCACAGTATCTCAATCCAACTGATGTCAGTAAATCCAGCCTGTCCCAACTTTTCTCTAAAACTCTTAAAACTATTTGAATGAGGTGTTGAGCAGCTGTCAGTTATGGATTTGAAAATAAAAAAGATCCTGAAAATTGTACGTTCAGTATAAAAAGATTAGGTGAAGCAATTCAGAATGTTTAAGAACTTTAAATCAAGTTAAAAGCAGTTAGCATGGCCAGACCTCATGAAGTTCCGCTTAAGAGGCGCATTAACCTGGCAGTCAAAACTATTTAAAATGAATAATGTTTTTTTCACATTTCACTCACTTTCAGCATCACACACACAAAAAAGATAACAATGTGAATTGGCATACGGCAGTACAGTCATGTAACAGTAACCTTCAAGATTTAGCTTTCTAAGGACAAAGCTAGAGCTATTAATCTGTACACCAGATGAGCTATACCTCTCGAAGGCCAAAAGGGATAATTCTTCAAATGAAGAAAGGACAATTAAGATATTCCAGAAGCTTTTAGACATGAAAAGCAAGAGAAAAGTACAGAAGAATGCACAATTTGGATGCCCACAATAGCTGAATCCAAGATTCAATACAAATCTACTGCAGTTGGAGTGAATGGCAATACCCTAACCCAACCTCTCTTTCCAATCTCCTCTCACCAGTTAAAGCCACTGATGAGCATGAGAATTTGGCTTCTTAATTTTTAGTCTAGAGCTATGCTGTCCAATATAGCAGCCACCAGCCATATGCGGCTATTTAAATTTAAATTAGTTAAAATTAAATAAAATTAAAAATTCAGCTCCTCAGTTGCACTAGCCACATTTCAAGTGCTCAATAGTCACCTGTGGCTAGTGGCTACTATATTGGACAGCAGAAACATAGACTATTTCCATCATCACAGAAAGTTATATTGAACAGTGCTGGAGAGGCATGGCTTGGCAAAGAGACGCTAAAGATGCTTGACTAGCCAGCTCAAGTTTCAGAGCTCCACTGTTAAATTGAGCTACTTTCTGATCATCCTACCTACAGGAAATAGACCAGTCATCTCCTAAAAGTAATATGCAAAAATTCCATAAGGATGTAACTTTTACATAAAAGAGTTAAAGAAATGCAGACTACAACTCAGCAGGTTGCCATATTAGGCCTGAACTACACTCTCACTACTCAACTGTAAATCAAAATGCTCCCACACATCACTTTAATTCGTGACCCCCTGCTGACTAATACGCGCTAAGGAACCATGCGTGGTCTTTCTGGACTTTGCACAGCATGTTGAAAACCAGGGTGGCAAACATTAATCTACCTAAAAGAACAGGAATAGCCGTTAAGCTGACCTAGATTCTTCCTGACATCCTGAAAATGCTCCCTGTGCTACACTAGGATTTGTTTTTGTTCTCTGGTGGTGGTTGTTAAAGAAGCACACTTCCAGAAAAACAGTTTCCATCTATCCTCCCTCCATGCTTATGCCTGCCAAAGCTGTCATTCATTATATGAAACACAAGGACAGTTGTGAGGTTCATTAATTTGCTCTTTTATTCAACACCACAACCTCAAGAATCTTAATTAAACGTTTTAAGTAATATGGACGGGCTGAACAGGCTCTCCACAGTTCCCCATACCATGGTAAAAGCGCAATTTGGTGTCCTGGTGTACTACAATGAAACCTGGGCTCACTGTAGTACATTCCAGTCCAAAAACCTGGAATCTGGTCCAGTGTTGCCACATCCCAGCTGTGTGACTAGCTAAGTTACCTAAGTCTAATTTCATTCTTACATAACCTCTTCCCCAAAGTTTATTCACTTCGAAGATCATCTTCCCCTCTTCATGACTTCAGCAATTTAGTTAACAGACTTCCATCCCACATCAACCCTGTCTATCTCCCACCTACTACCCCTTCCTCCTTCCACAACATTAATCTCTGGTCCTCTGACTAGTCCTTCCTGGTGTTCATCACAATTCCTTATCATGTCCCCTAAAAACACACCTTCCTTAAGGTTCTACCTCTACGCACCATCCCTTCAGGATCTCTCATACACTCGTCTCCAGCACCTAACACAATGTTTGGCACACACTGGGCATTTCAATATATTTGTATCAAATAAATAACTGAATCAATACATAGTGTAGAACTTCAGCAATGAACTCTTTATAGATGACTTTCAAATCTGTAGCTCTAGCTCCTCCCTCAACTTCTCCCCTAGCTTTAATACCACATTTCACACTACCTTCTAAACATTTCCACCATGTTCTAATGGTAGCTCAAGTTTAACATATCTAAAACCAAGCTCATTGTCTTCCCTTACTAAACCCACCATATATTTTTATTTCTGTTCATTGGAATAGCCATTCTCCTAAGCCACTCAAGATCAAAATCAAAGCACACCTTCATTTCTAGTCTTTATTTTCCCTCAATCCCCATTCTCCATTCAGCCATCAAATCCAGTCAATTCTATCTCCATTCTTCCTCCACTGCCCTAGTTCAAGTTTTCATTAAGTCTCACTTGAACTATCATACCCCTAACCAATCTCTCATTTCTAATCTAATCACAGACCATTGCCAGATTCACATTCCTAAAGCACCAATCTGACGTTACTTCACTGTTCAAAACCCCTTCAATAGTTCCCAGTGACCTCCTGAATTACATCTAAATTTGGCATTCAAAGTTTTTCCACAATCTGGCCCCCAGCTATCTTTTGCTAATCGCATCCATCAAGTACCATTTTAGCTTTCCTACCTGTAAACATTATTCACGTGGTTCTCCTTCAGCCTGGAATGTCCTTTCTAATCATCTCATTCTCGGTGGAAATCTTCCCCATGTTTTCAAGACCTCGTTTAAATGGAAAGCCTTCTACACTCTGACTCCATGCTAGCTCCCTCCTATATATCCCTCTGACAGAAAGACAGAAGTGACAGTGATCTGAAATCTCAGCTCCTTATCCAGTTATCTGCTGTGGCCACAAAGAGAATATGCAAAGATCATGCAAATGAGCATTCCCTGTTACTGCCTATGGCTTTGGCCTCAGCCCTGACGTGCTCTCTCAGTAAAGTGGGTATCATTCTCTCCAGCCTTGTTGTTTTCAACCTGAAGAAATCCTTATGTGTAGGCCAGTGGTTTTCAAACCTTTTTTAAAAAAGTAAAATGCTTTTTTCAAAGGGAATCCTATAGAGATCTATATATAAATGTGAAGCTTCTCTTGTTGAAATGGGTACAGTGCTAGCACCAGATAAATGTTATAAAATGAATTTAACTCTGATCAGTTATTCCATTATAAGTAGATTATATATTCATCTTTTTTTGGTCTATCCTTTTCTTGCTCCTTTAGTTCATGAAAAGTTCAGGTCAAAATCTTGAAGGTGATGACCTCATTTTAAAAAAATCCTAAAACCTTGAAAAATATTCTATTAAAGCATAACTCTGTATGTACTCACAGTATTAAACAAGGATAAAGAGATGTAAATTAATATGAAAATAGAAGATCATTTGTGGTTAAAAAAAAAAGGTGAGGAAAAGTTCTGCTGCTACTTTAGCCTGAAATTCTGACTATCTAGATCTGATTCATGCTACTTTATGAATGGAATATAATGCTTGAGGAATAACATTTCAAGAGAAAAAGAAAACTGAGCGGGGTGGTTATTTAAAGAATCATCAACTTGTTTCCATGCAAATGACCAGAATAACGAAATATGCAATCCTGCCAACAAGACCTAGATGCTATTGTTTTTAAATAGGATGCTTGAAAGATTAGTCATCTAATTCTAAAAGAAACTGATTAATTAATCTTTTCTTTTTCTTCGGTAATACCAATCATATACTATACATTAACACACTGACAAAATTTGTATTTCACAGATATAATTTTTCTCGAATATTGCTATCAAATTATTATTTGCTTGACAGTAGGTCATGCTGATAGATATATTTACCAAGATTTACGGTGGAAAAGACAGGTTTAATGCCTTTAACTTGAAGGATTTCTTAAGAAGGCAATCCCTGAAAAAATGTCTACCCAGAAAGGGAAAATGGCACATGGTAAAAAATCAAAGAAGATGTGTCATTCCACTCAAAACCTCAACTAATTGCAATAATCCACACACAAGGTCTGAGAAATGCAAGCTGTGTAACCTAAGACAATACACAGCTATATAACTACAAGGGAAGTATCAATAAAAATGCTATGATTCTCCATAATTCAAAACATTTAAAGCACCCAACACAGACGAGGCTGGATGCACGCCTTAGGCAGGGAAAAGAGAAGTCTAAATGGATGGATGTGAATATGAAGGGAATACTTTAGAAATAGGCCATAAAAAACAAGTTATGATAGGTCCTCCTCCCCCTCCCAATACTGTCGGGAAGTTAGTTATTGAGCAGACATCACTACTTACGACAGCGAGAGAAAAGGTTGGCTACCCCCTCCCCTCAAAAATGCCTTTACAAGGTCACAGATATATCAGTGTCACAAATGCATTTAAAAAATATTACAGCAATAAACTCTGGTTAGAGTGGGTTCCACCTCTATATTCACAGGAAAGAACAAACTCCAAACTTCTCTTAAATTAAAAGGTTATATTGGCAAACTCGCTTACCCTCTGCCTGCATATAAAATCTCTCCCATGTTCCATGTAAGACCAACAAGAAGTCTTTCTGTTTAAAGCTAGATCAGTTTTAGGCAACTAATTTTATAAGCTTAACTTTGCCACAGTCTTATTTAGCACCAACTATATAGTCACACAAATAGTGGAAGCATCTCCATAAAACAGACTGCCTTACCCATCTCATTTTTTTTCAAACATAGCAACAAGCCATTTCTCACGTTTGATCCGACTACTGTGATCTATTTTTTGATCCTGTAGCCACTGACTCCACATATATCTTTATTACTGTATGAGGAAAACTGTTACCCTGAGGTTTAAATTTCCCTATGTTCACCACGCCTCTCCGGAGAACATATCTCAGTTTTAAGACAAGATTTTCATGAACACTGAGGTGAAGAGGAGCAGACGGCTTCAGAGATAAGTTTCTTGCTTTGTTGCTTCAACTCTGAAGTGCCAGTGGCCTCAGCAGTGACTCAAAGGCTAGCCATCCCAGGACTGCGGAGTGATTAAATAAACGGAAAGAGGTTCTCTTATCTGGGCTGGTAGTTTAAATCTCCCCAACGATTGCCCAACAACCAAGCAGGAACAAACACACTGAAGTCAGCCCTTCAGCCTATGAAAAAGTCAAGCACGTTGACAGCTCTTCATCCATTATGAGACAACAAATAACCTCTACTAAGAATTATAGTTCTAAAAGCTGATAATAAGACAACCACTAAGTTAAATTCAAAAACACAAAGGCCTACTGCAAATTCTATACCCCAACTACCAACATTCATAACAAATGAGGAAAGATAGGCTATACAGATTAGAAATCAGAGTATGTAACAGGAAAAAAAATGGTGAGTGAATAAACAACCTTGGAGTGCTTTCATTTTTATACTAGTCCTCAAGAGTGAATTAATATCATCATGTTTTCTGTTCACATTTAGGCTGAAAGAGCTAGAAATGATTTAATAGGCAATGGATACCTAATTTTCAATTCCCTCATTGTTTCAACAAATGTTTATTGAGCACATACTATGTGTAAGGCATTGTGCTCTGTGCTGTTAAGGATACAAAGATGAATAAGAAATAGTTCCTCCTGTAGAAGGGCAGGGAGACACAGATCCATGGACACATGTCAACACATAATAAGGAAAGAAGTGTTAAATGTCATGGAATGGCTAGAGCAGTTGTAATGGAAGTTGAGACGAAAACATTACATTCAGGTTGGAAATCATGTAAGATTTGAAAAAGAAACACTGGACTCGAGTCTTTATGTATGCATAGGATTTAAACATGCTGATATGGAAGACCAGAGGGTGGGACATTTCTGTTGGTGGAAACAAGTTGGACAAATATGAAATGCACAAGTTTACCGAGTGAATCTGGGGCAATTCAGAGAAGGATGTTTGACAGGAAGGAAGAAGATAAGTCAGGAAAAGCCCTTAAGGAAGTAAAGAAAAAGCACACAAAGAAAAGGCACCTAAGCAACCTGAGAGATCACGGAAGTTTCCTTGAGGATTTGCTGCTTGAGCTGGATCTCAAAAGACATCGGTAGGAACCAGCCATCTGGATAAGGGTGCTTTAGGAGGAGGAGGTAACATATAAAAAGCAGAGGCCTGAGAGAGCATGGCACATCTAGGACACACTTACTTTGGTCAAGAACACGGTGTGCCGCCCCTAAAGCAAGAACATGGTGTGTCTAGCTGGCAAGAGATGCGTCTGAGAGGAAGACAGAGGTCAGATGATGAAGGGCATTGTAGGCCATGCTGAAAAAGTGTAAGCTTCATCTTTAAGGTACCAAGAAAACATTTAAAGATTTTAAGCAAGAAAGTGACAATCTAATGTGTGTTTTAGAAAGATCCATCCAGAAGCAGTGTTAAGGATGCATTACAAGGAATGAGACTAGAGGTAAACGGCCCAATTAAGGGGCTGTTATATCAGCTTAAATCTAATTTCCTCATCTGTAAAATGAGGATAAGGGTAAACTAAGACAGCGGTGGTGAAATAGATAGGAGTGAATGCAAGAGATAAGCAGGACTTAGTAACGAATAGAGGGGAAAGGATACTGAAGGCAGAAGTACTCTAAGACGTCTCCCGGATTTATTTAAGTCATTGGGTAAAGGATTCCATTCATCAGGATAGGAAATACAGAATAAAGTGAGGTTTGGGGAGAAAAGATGCTAAGTTCAGTTTTAGACATCTTGAATTTTAGGAAAATACAGTTAAATGTTTAAAACTATGAGTTTTGAAAACAGATCTAGTTCTGCCACTTATTATTTGTGTCTCTTGGAAAAGGAACCTATCATCCTCTCAGCTGCCTCCTCTGTAAAATGAGGCAAGAGAGGTAACTACTTATAGGGTGACGGTGGGGATTAAATGAGAGCATGAATAAAGACACTAAATAAATGATAGTTGCTGCCTGTCATTAACTTATTCGAGATAACTGTGGAACATCCAGATTGAGATATCCAATAAGCAGTTTTAGAACATGGTCTGAGGTTTACACGCAAAAGGCTCAGCACTTTACAGTAAGTAAGTATACCACAATTTTTTAAAAAAGTGGGAAGAACTGGGGCATTGAGGCTTGAGATACAGATTTGTTAAGTTATTGGATAAGGAGGATAAAAGATGACTGATGAGAAGCAAAGGAAGTCATGGTTATTAAACATCAGGGAGACACACCGCATTATAGGAAAAGGGGCAGTCTCCATTTTCTTGAAGTAATTTGGTGAATTAAATGAAAAAATAGATGCAGAATTCTTCCAACTACCCAAAGAGAACTAGTTCCCTGGAAGGAAGAAATGGAAGAGATATGAAGACAGAAAACAAACAAAAAAATGGCTTCTAAAGTAAAATAAAGCCAAATGGATAGAAATCATCAAAATAAATATGAGAACCCAGGATTTGTCAAATAAGGAGACAGAGTATAGGCAGATGTTAACATGCCTTGTGGAAAAGTTTTACAAAAAAGAGAACAGCATTATCTATTATTTTTTCAAAAGGAAAAATAGGAAGGATATATGAGAAACGAATAAAATTGACTTCTATAGGAAGGCGTGTGGGAATGGGCAGGAAAGTACAGGGAAGGGAGTGAGACTTCTTTACCTAATTTTGATTTTGAACCATGGTAATGATTTACATGTTCAAAATATATAATTAAATCAACAAAGATGGAAAAAAACCCGAAAATTGACTAGAAACAGAAACAAATGACCCTGTGTTATCTGATAACACACACACACACACACACACACACACACAAAAGGAACTAATTCATGAACTTGTAAACACTGTCCTCTGATTGTCAACCCTCACTGGCATGTATTTTAAAGGCAAAACAAATGGCAAAAATATCCTGAGGTTTACTTGGTAGGTTTGTTGTCTATAGTGATCTTGATGGAGTCATTCTAAAACTATTTTGTATTAATTATAAGACACTGAAGTGGCTGATAACCAAGGTTCTCACCACGTGAGAACAAAGATACAAATAAGAAAGGGGAGAAGGAGAGAAAGAACCTTGGGGTGTTAGACTGGAATTGAAGGCATCGTTATGAACTCATGAGTTAAATAAATAAATATAAATAAAAAATACATAAAAATTTATATATAAATAAATAATACATTTACTTATAATAAATATGTATTTATATAATAAATATGTGTAAATATATATATATTTCCAATATATATCCTAGTTCTGTCCACTGAAACAACAAGTCAATAGCAATGAGTACAACTCTTTGGTATCTAAATACCACTCCCCAACTAAAAGGAACCAGGACTTCTTGAAGAAATAGCTGATTCCAGGTCTGGGACAGGGAAAATACAAAATGACCTGAGACATCTTCTTGTGACACAAAATAAGAAAGTATTTAAAAATTAACAGAGATATATCAAAAGGACACAAAAGCCAGACTGAAGGTGTTCCCACTGGCCAAACTGGACTCGAATGAAATATATCACGCTGAGCTTTTTTTTAAAAAATCTATGAGTCCTTTGTGATTTTCAAAAAAACAGAGACGAGCGGGAAAGGCAAGCTCTTTCATATGTAAGAATGCCTCTACCCAAGGTAGAGGAATAACAATTAGAAAAAGCACAATTTTGTAACGACTGGTATAATATTTGATTCAGACAAGGTTTATCAAAGCTGCTAAAACCACTAGGTGAAGCGTTGTTAGAGAACAGGATATTCAGTCTCAAAACATCCCACAAATCACATTAACTACAAAGGGACAAAAATGGAGAAATCTGTTTGTTGTTAGTGCAGACAAGTGGATTCTGACTTCTGGGGACCCTGCGTACAGCAGAGCTGAACACTCCCCAGTCTTTCTGCACCATCCTCTGACCTTCCAGTGCTGTATCAGACAGTGCTCCGCTGCAATTCTTAGGGTTTACACGGCCAGTTTTTTCGGAAGTGGGTGGCCAGGTCCTTCTTCCTACTCTGTCTTAATCTGGAAGCTTCGCTGAAACCTGTCCACTATGGGTGACCCTGTTGATGTTTGAAATCCCGGTGGCACAGCTTTCAGCATCACAGCAACACGCAGTCAGCACAGTGTGACAACCGAGGGACAGGTGGGGGGGGGACGACACCCCTGGAACGACAGTTCCCTGACTGAGAAACAAACCCAGGAGGCATCAGGAGAAACCTATAAATCTACCTAAACGAAGTGACTAAACTTCTATCATTAATAAGGGGATCAAACTTAACATCATGAATAATACGACAAACTGCTATTATGTCCCTCTTGATGTGATGCTATAAGAAGGTGGCAACATCAGCTACGTGGAGTTCTTGCCTAGGATTGTAATCTGAATCGAACTATGAGGAAACAAAACAATTTGTAGAACTGTGGAACATTCCGCAAAACAGCAGATCTGGACTCACATAATGTCAACGCCATGAAAGACACTTCCTCTCTCCTTAAAAACCTTTAAAAAAAAAGGGAGGCAGGGGAATGGTTCTAGATTAAAAGAGAAAGGGACAAGAAAAGCAAATCCAGTGTGTGCTCTCCGATGGATTCTGGATCAGGGAGGAAAAAGAAACACATATAAAGAAAATTAATGGGATGACTGGGGAAATTTAAATATAGACTAGATATTAGACATATTACTGAATCAATGTTAAATTTCTTGAATAGTTATGTGCTGAAGTATTCAAGGGTGAAGTGTCACTATGCCTTGCAACCTGTTTTTACATGGCTCAGAAAAAAAGAAAAGATACGTATGTACACATTATTTAGAGAGCTAAAGCAAATGGGCAAAACATTAATAGTTGATGAATCTAAGTAAGGGGTATACAGGCATTCACTGTACTTTTCTTTCAACTTTCCTGTGGTTTGTGAAATTTTTCAAAATAAAAGTTGAGAAAAAACAGACTATAACCTTCTGGAAGACAGCAATCAACCTACTCAACTACGAATGTACCTAACACTGTGCCTGGTATAAAAGTATATACTCAATTTAAAAATAATTTTTAAATGCTGATTTTTCTAGCAAATGCCTTATGGGTTAAACAGAAATACAATTTCTTTATTAAATACAGTATATAAAATATAGACAGCTAAGTAAAACAATAAAGTCCTCTCTGTGTTAAAAGGCCCAGAAATTTGAGATTATAATCACTTTCCATTTCTCCAAGGTGACTGGATGATTTCATCTACTTCCAAAAAACATTCAGCTCCAGGTGGGATGTTACTGCCACTTTGTTCTTCAATTTCACCTGACAGTTGAGTACATCCTGAATTATTCCTTTCACAGAGTATTTGTCAGTATTCCCAAACATGTGATGGATTTACAATCTTGATTACGAGTAGTAGTAGCCAGAGCCATAACCCCTATCATTAAATAGTGACTGCTTTAATAAAAATAATATATAAAATATTTCCTTCTCAAGTACATTCATATATATGATCTTATTTTATTTTTAATACCCTGTAAGGTAGGTTGTTTTTGCTGTTTTTAACTCATCAGTAAGGCACTAGGTTTTACTGCTCTGTAACCTGAACTGGGTATTCTGCTTGCCAACCTGGCCCAGAGACGGAGAGATGTGCTTCAGGAAAGGGAAACAAACAGCAACTAACATTCATGTGATTACTAACAAAACTAAATGAAAAGAGACAGAGGTCTCTTCACAGTGATGTGTGCTCACAAGATACGCACAGGGAAAAGTGAAGTTCAGTGTCATTTAAGCTAATCTTTACTTCAACCTTTTACGAGATAAAACCATTTGAGCAGTAATTTAGTACTAAATTAACTTGTTTTTTTTTCCTCCCTATCTTTCATTGTTTAAGTAAGGGTTTCTGCAAGAGAAATGAAGCAATGTTCCTTTCCTGTTCAGAAGAGAGAATCACGCTGACTTGTAGTAACGTCCGGGTGGCTTGGCTTATCACAGGCATATTCTGCAAAGAGCCAAATACATATGGCATTTTGACATACAACCTTTTCTCCAAGACTGTCCCCAAATACTCCATGATAATCAAGTTTTCACATCACTGAATTATCGTGCTGCCTAACCTTCTACTAGCAAGAACTGAACTCTGCAGGGGAAGGATACCAGAGAAGGAAGAAAATAAGGGAAGAACTGTGGCAGATATTATTATCAGATAAAGGCTTTGAAAAGATCCTTAAGATAACAAGTTTAGCAGTTAGACTGAGAAACAAAGGTTTCATTTTTTTCTTAAGCCGGTGACAATTCACCCTCCATGTTATCAGCTAAAATGCTGGAGATGCCACGATGCTGGAGATGCGTTTAGTTAGGCAGCACGGCTCCCAAAGTCAAAGCTGTTTAAAACGCCAGCTAACAAAGGCTTGGGTTTTAGCACATTTCCCTCCTGGGTCCCCAGGTAGGCACTTCTTAGTAACTAGATGTATCCAAATGAGCACCAAACACTCTTCTAAGGTGGTATATTTCGGATCATTTTCCCAGGGGCTGATCTCTTTCACGCAAAGTCAGCAGCTCCAGACAAGGCCCTCTGACTGTGACCCTTCTGGAGTGTTCCTCCTCCTAAAGGATTTAACTTTTCATCTTAAAGTCTTACTTTGCCAGCTCGTAATTTATTTAGTCAATTACATCATTTTCATGCTGCAGTAAATGCCCATATTCAAACATGTACTACCAAATAGGAGCGATAAACTTTCAGGATTTCTAAAGGTTAAAATTTTCATTAAAATGATGGCCATAATATCTACACATGTTGGCTCACCATAAAGAAATATGCTCATGTATGTACCTGTAAAGCAGAAAAAGAAATGTCTGGGTTGGGGTATATTTTAGATAAGCATGTGCTGGTTAAACCGAAAGACGCAAAGGAAAGATGTTTATTCTCAAGGTAGACGAGGAGAATCAGCCGTCCTACATCTACAACCTAAAATAGTCAAGAGAAAAACGGATAAGAGAGCAGTTTTATGCAAAGACAACCAGCTGAAGGCTGATCAGTGGAACCCCTTTCTCCCTCAGTTTCACTGTAGAATCATCAGTCTTCCAGTCCCATCAGGATTGGGCTGAAAAGTGATAAGAAATGAGGGCAATTAGAAAGGGAGTAAGAAAGCAACTGAGGAAGGAACAACCTAAAGACAAAACAGTGTGTATTTTGGGGCCGGCCCCGTGGCTTAGCGGTTAAGTGCGGACGCTCCGCTACTGGCGGCCCAGGTTGGATCCCAGGCGCGCACTGACGCACCACTTGCCCGGCCATGCTGAGGCCATGTGCCACATACAGCAACTAGCAGGATGTGCAACTATGCCATATAACTATCTACTGGGGCTTTGGGGAGAAAAAGGGGAAAAAAAGGAGGAGGATTGGCAATAGATGTTGGCTCAGGGCCGGTCTTCCTCAGCAAAAAGAGGAGGATTGGCATGGATGTTAGCTCGGGGCTTATCTTCCTCACAAAAAAAAACAAAAAAAAAAACAGTGTGTATTTTGAATCTGATGCAAGAAGCAAGATTGTGAGATTAGGATTTCTGAAAGGGAAGCATCATGATCTTGTCCAGAAAAGAATGCCAACGGCCACAGGCAGACCGAAATTCTGACTAGCAGAGGCTGGAGCAGGGGAATCCGCTAGGAAGCTTCTGCTAGTAAAACCTGGTTTGGAGAGGACATTGAGGCTTCCAGAAGATGTCGTGGAAAAACATCAGCCCCATTTTATTTCAGCCCAAGAGTGAAAGCTAAGGAGGGAAAAAAAGATTCCACATTCAGGGGCCTTGGAGACCAAGATGTCATTTGCAATAATGGAGATTTTGAGAAAAGTTGATACCTATGGCAGAAAAGATGAAAGGTTCAATTTTTGATATGTTAACTTTTAGGTTATTCCTAGCCAAGTGAAGATAGGGTACAGACAATGGGGGATATGGGGCAGAAGAACCCTTTGTTTTCAGGCAGATTACACACCCCACCCCATCCCCCAGGGACCTCATAACTTAATTCCAACTTGACATTGCATTCCAGTGCTGGATAGCTCAAGAGGAAAGAGAGCACCTACCTCACCAAGGAAGACTGCCAAGAGCAAGATACTTATTCTAGGCATTTTAAAAAGTCCATGTCACTGGAATATCAACTTCAAACACTGAGTAGCATTTAAATATATATCACAGCACTTTCATTTCAAACCTATTTAACATTTCTGAAATATCTAGATCAAAATGTTGGGTCAAATAACTATATTCCAGTAAAACATCTACTAAAAGAAAAAATTTTCCCCACCCCACATCTCTCTTAAGATAATCACCCCATTCAAGACACCTGTCAGTCATAACAGATTTTTCTTAATGCTCGCTTTCTCTCAACCTTACCACCAAGTCTCTCTTTTGAGTAATAATAAAGGCCACATATCACTGTTGCTGTGCATGTATATAAATACCTCCATCTCCCCTTCTTCTAACCTTAGTTGAAGGCCAACTGCACCAACGCTTTTGAGAACCAGCAATTGGAAGTTCTTCAAAGAGAAACTGCCCATTAACCACAACAGCAGCTGCTGGCTAGAGCCTGCAATTTAAATCTCTGAAAAAGAAACTGTGGCTTCTGAAATTTAAACAAGGAGGTGCCACTTGTAATTACAAACATTCCAATGGGTTCCTTCCCTTCATTGATGGTTTCCAAACAAAGGCTTTTTATTCGATTTTGGTGGCACTCCCCAAACCATGAATGTAGGGATTCCTTTGTGCTTTTCTTGTGCCGTGGCCAGCTCCGAAGAGGGGCGCAGGAGGCGGGTTTTTACCTGGCCAGGGCTGCTCAGACCCCTCAAAACCATCTCATGTGTAATTACTTGTTTGGCTGAAAACCAAAAAACTAAATGCTTCAGATTTATAGTCCACATTAAATACATTTGAGAAAGAACCTCTTAAAACACACACACAATCTCACATTTCCTGAACCCTGGAAAATGGAACCAATCTATTTTCTGAGAAACCAAAGAAGTTCAGAAATTAACACTGAAGCATTCCAACATTTCTAGCTAAAATTAAAAATTCATATTTTAAATCAATGGGGCAAATATTGAGAAGTAAAAATAGTAATCTTTTCTCTCCCGACCACCCCAAACCCCCATCCTACAAAAAATAAGACCCAAATACTTACAGCTTGTTGTGCGGGTTTCCCACACCAAAGAAGGCATTTTGTGATCACTTCAGTTACAGAATACAGGCTGAAATTAGCACTTAGCCAGTTAGAAATGGGAAAAGACGTTTTTTCTTTTAAGCCACATATTCACAAAATGCAAAAGCATTTAAAGATAAATATACGAATGAGGTATCTCACAGCCATCAAACTAAAATAGCCTTTCTTTACAGAAGTCCCCAGAAGGAGAGTATTCATTATAAGAACAACTGGAAATGGCCAATCTCACCATGGGTGCTTTCCACAGCACGCCACAGTTAAGGGATTAGCTACAATTACTGCATATTTACACAACCATATTTACACAACAATAAAACTCATCTTACCCGATCCAAACAAAACCTTGCTCAAAATAAACCAAACCACAGGAAAAGGTCTCAGTGCAGGCAGTAATCACCCTCTGGCTTCTCCAGTGTCTGCCTCAGGTTTTACTGCTGTACCAACCCTTCACTCTACAGGGTAGGGCAAAAATTTGGTATACCAGTTGAGAAGATGTACATTCAGCTAATGATACTGTGATTATGAGAGGGGGGAAAGGAGGATGTATCTTACAGAGATTCGTTCTAAAGTAAATTACGGAAGAAATGATAGGGTGTCCAGGATTTGTTTAAAATAGTCTGAGAAGGAGAGGAAGCATACGGAGGATAGATTGACCATGGCTGGATAATTACTGAACTAGGTGATCCGCACACAGGGTTAATGATGACATTCTTTCTACTTTTATATATATTTGAAATTTTCCATAATAAAATGGAAAAATAAAGAAAATATGATCAATGTAAAAAAGAAGTCATCTTGCAAAAGTAAAATAATTTTTTCTTGAAAAACATTATTCTCGGCTTTTTCTCTGCTTAAAGAAAAGTGACGAGCACCTGGTAAGAAAATCAAGATGTGTTCTTGTTCTCGACTCAAGGACTCTTCTTTTTTTTTCCTTAGTTATGTGGAATCAGTTCTACTGTTACTATTAATCCTTGAAAAGACAAATAAAAAGCTTAAAAATCTAAAGCTGAGTCTTCTGAAGCCTAGTTTTCTCGCATCTGACTTATTACAGCGACACAAATCCAGAGCTCTTCCCTGTGAAGGTGTTTTGGACGACATTCATGTTGTGGCTGCCAAATCAAGTCCAGAAGTTTCAGAATCATTTGTCATCACCAAAAACAACGTTACCAAGAACTGGTCCCTTCTTCCCAGAGGTCACTCATCTAATTCATGGGTCATTAGCTAGAGCAACAATTAATCTTGCTGCCTTCTGAATACAAACTATTCTTAGCCAAGATCCACACCCAAGATCCATATCCCTCACTGGGCAACCCTGCTGGGAGGTAGAACACAAGGTTCACCAGCTGGATATCCAGGATATCAGTCCTGGATGCGTAGCTAACTCAGCCTCAGTTCAAGGGTAGGCAAGGTCCTTCCCTCTCTGGGCTTTGGCTGCCTCACTGCAAAATAATAGGATTTCACGAGATGATTTCTAATATGCTTCCCCTTTCAAAAATTCCATGATTACAAGAATCTCTAATTCTGCAACAGGTAATATTAAGAAAAGGAGCTTTGGTGCTAAAAGGTCACATTTTCTCATAAATATCCTAAAATGGAAATATGAATATTGTATTGGGTGAGTTTCTGTATATGTGCATATATGTGTATATATAAGTGAATATATATCTATATTTGTATGAGTACACACACACACCACTAACTGATACCATTAGGTGCTTATATGGGACTAATTGCTTCCAACTCAAAGGAGCAAATTTTCAATTCTGCAACAGATGTCGCTGTGTGATTTCTCCTTTCTGTGCTGAATTTTCAGTTAAAAATGCCCAGCATAATAGTCAATAGTATTCTTCTCAAGAAAAAGATACAGCATTTGAATCCTTTGGATTTATTTCTTATAAATTTTCTTCGTATGCTGGTAAATTTCCACTCAAATCATAGCATCAATTAATTTGGCCCAATTTAAGAGATTTCCCCACATAAAAATAGGCCTTTTATTACACACACACACAAAACCATTTTTAAAATGTAAATTCTAAGTGGCCGATTAAGCATTAAAATGTCACATATAGAAACCCAGAGAATGAGACAGTTCATATTCACAGGAATATTATCAATTTTTTAAAGCCTGAAAATCATTTAGCAATATAGGCCAAGGAACAGTAAAAATTCACTTATGTATGAGGCTAAAATATACCAGGTGTGGGCAAAAGTCACTAAAAACTCCGAGAGTACCATTAATAATAATGAAAATTTTGGATTTTAGTTTTCACAGCATTTCTTTAAAAATAAGTACTAAGGCTAATATTATAATTGTAAGATATCTTACCAATCTGACATTCGCTATCAACCACTTCTTGACACATGTCATAGAAAAGTGACATCTCTTTCCCTTCAACCAATATATCCTCCAATGACCATCAATCTCAACAGGTAGCTAGCAATTTCTTCTGCTGAAATTCAGAGCTGGGAGAAAGGATTTCAAAATCTCCCTTTCAGACCCAGGAATCCGTTACCTTCTGGGATTTTAGAGGGAGTGGATCGAGATGAGCATCAGAGAGTCCAGGACCAACTCAGATAAGAATACGAAGTCAGGAAGTGAGAGAAGAAGCGAAAGTGTCCTGCCTGTTGGCTTCTTCCCTGTCCCACTCCCCTTTACCAGGAGGGCCATTGGGGAAAACTGGATAAAGCATGTACAACATCCATATGAATAAAGCTCTTTGTTCCGAAGAACTGCCTGCTCCTTTATTCCCCCCTTTTTCCGTATTTGTTCATTTCAAAAGATTGCTCAATGGGTCTCTTGTTCCTCCAAAATGTCCCAGGCAAATAATGCAAGCTTGTCTCGTCACACAAGTCACTAAATGAAGCCTTGTGCGTCTCCAGTGACACACTGTAAATATAAAGTGGCATTAATGAGGGATATTTTATCCAAGCTATCACAGACAAGTGCAAGTCCCTCCCGCGGCTATTCAATTTGATGCAGGGAAAGGCAACAACAGCAGGGCGGCACTTTTGTAAAGTCCCTATCCCCGGTATACAAGCCCCAACAGGCCACAAAGAGCAAACCTCAGCCCCGGAAACCTCAGCCCCAGGGCTTCCCCTCACCACCACAAACCCCCACCCATCAGCCATCCTCTCCAATGCTGAGAAGGGTGATCCACCACTGGCTCACTCAGGCTCAAAAACAACATCATGCATCCACCTAAACAGAACAGGCATGATATACACTGAGGAGTGAGCTTAGACAACCCCATTTTAGTTGTATCTCATTAACATCCATGTCATCCAAACACCACAGGAGGGATGGGAGATTTTCTCCAGTGGATGGATGGATTCAGCTACAGGAAAGACACAACCAGGACCCACTGCACAATGGCCCTAGATCACTATCCCAGCAAAGATGTAAATGAAAACAAGCCTAATGAAGTCAGAAGGCAGCACCAACAGGTTTCTCTAACCCTGGAAGTGGGAACTGGAGGCTTCTGACAAAGCTTAAACTAAAAGGACTAAGGAAGAAAAGTCCCCCGGTGCCCACCTGAAATCTACTCTCTGAGTCTAGGACCCGGGGCTAGGCCAAGACCCCTGCTCACACTCATCACACACACACACACACAAAGGCATTAAAAGAAAAAAAGATTTAAAGAAAGTCATCTCCACCCCCTCACTACAAATCAAACCCAATTACTTCCTAATTTGAACACAATCTGATAACCAGAGTACAAACAGGGATGTACACAAGAGCAAGAAGCTGCTTCCATGGTAACTGGCAACAGAATTTTCTTGTAGCTTTGACATGCATGGTTGAGTTCCAGACCGCTCCTTTCTAAGTCAGCATATATCCCTCGCTGGGAAGGCAACTTCTTACCGCGAGACAGTTACAAATACAGTAGTGCTGATACTACCCAGTGCCTTCAATGAGCAGGCTCGACGGAGGACGTATAATCTAATCCTACTCTGCTGCCAAGCGGCACTGCACGGCTCCCATTTTTAGTCGAAAGGCAATATCCCCGACCAGCGCTTTCCCCTCTCTTTTTTTTTTTTTTTTTTTGCAGCCAATACAAGTCTATTGTTGCCTCTATTATGCGCCAGTTACCGAGCCTTTACTCGCGCTCACGTTTAACTGACACTGGCGCTTTTTACAATGCAGCAGCACGAGGGATCTCTTTCAGGCACATTTTATTGAACCCATCCAGTCAGAGACATCACCCGAAATGAAGTTGTAACCACAGCGGCATCGGCTGAACCCAATTATCTCGTAACTCATAAATTAAGAATTCACAGAGGAAAAACACATAAACAACACCCGGAGACAGATAGTGGCATGGAATCAGCTCTGGAACCGAAGCTGCTGCCAGATTTCCCAACCCTGCACATACCCAATAGGTTCCCCAAGCCGAGCTCCCTTGCAAGCCTGTTTTGGGGGGAAGCACCCAACCCGGCGTCCCCCAAATCCAAAGATAGCACCCCAGACATCCCCATTTCCTACAGCGTGTCTCCTGCGGTGTTTACGTAACTGTGTGTCCTCTAGCGTGTAAACAAAAGGCACAGCCCAAGCGGAGAGGAGCCCCGGGAGCGGCACGGTGGCCTCAGCGCTGCGCCCGCCCGGGCCGGGGGCTCAGCAGGTGGGGGCTGAGTTCTCGGTGTCCTCCGCCACTTGTTGCTGGCGGGTCCTGCAGCTCCTGAGCTGCAAGGAGGGGCTTTGCAGGCGCCGAGCCCTGCTGCATCCCCTCCTGCACCTCCCCGTCCCCTCGCAGCCCCGTGCCTCTCGGTCCCGGCTCCCCGCCCTGAGCCTGCAGCAGGCGGCCGGGGGCGCGGGGACGCTGCGCGGCGGCCAAGCGCGGCGGTGGCGGGAAAGGGAGGCAGGGTGCAGCACGGCCGGCCTCTCCGCTGGGGAAGAGCTCCAGCTCCCTTTTGTTAACAAAAGCAAACACTGCCCTCTTCTTTCCCGACCGCGCCAACGCGCCCAGCACACGGGCAGCCACACATCGTGCTCCTGCCGAGTGCTCAGCGTCTTCAGGGAAGGCGCCGAGTGTGCAGAGCCGCCCCTGGGCAAATTCCCAAGACAGTTCTGCACACAGGGGGCGCCTGGAGGCCCACAGGGTGCTCGCCTGGCCGCAGAGGCCGCGAACGCTCCCTCCACCACCCCCGGACTGCCGAAAAGGACAGGCAGCCTGGAAATCCGGTGTCCCCACTCGCCGCGGAGGACGCCGTGGGGCACGCGGGCTGCAGGCTCCCGGTTCCTTCCCGCAGAGGCGGCGACAGCAACCGCCCCCCCGCGGGGCCGGGCCCCGGGAACTTTCCCCGCCTGGAGCCGGGCCAAGGAGACCCGCAGCCGGGCGGAGGGGGCGAAGGAGCCGCGAGCCGGCTGGAGGGAGACACGAGGGGCGCGCAGTTCCGGGGACAAGGGGAGAAAGGCAGAGCGCGGGGAGACCTGGAGCGGTCAGACAAGTCTGGGGATGTCCTGTGGACCAGTGAGGACTCACGCTGGAGGCGGCTCTATTCAGCCATCGGGAGGCTTCAGGAATGGAGAACCGGGGGGCCCACTGGAGAGGTGGGGGCGAATGGGCAGCCCTGGGAGACGGGAGGACCTGCAAGTTACGGGGACAACAGCGAGTTCGGGAGGGTCCGGAAGGTTTGGGGGGTGCCTTCGATTCATTCCCTTCCCCCATATTCTCTAGCCCCGGGCCCCCATTCTCACTCCACTCCGCACACCGCGCCAAGCCGGGGAGAAAAGGTGTGGGTGCAGCCATCCCTAAGGGCTCTAATTCACACCCAGCTGGGCAAGGGAGAAGGGGGATCACCGATCCCCTCAGCCCCTTCCATCTCAGCTGAGTTTCCTCTCCACACTCTCTCCGCTTCGGATTTAGGCAGTGGGGGAAGGTTGTCATGGAAACGTTTCCCCCCTCCATGGCTACGGCTACTGGGGTGCATTAGGAGATTTAGGGGGCCAACCGGACGGTGCCCACACCTACCTGTGGGGATCAGTGCCGCGGCAGAGAGGAGCAACAGCAGAAGCCGGAGCCGGAGCCCGGAAGGCGCCGCCGCCGCCGCCACCGCCGCCGCCACCGCACACTGGGACTCGCTCGGCAGCACAGCACTCGCCATTTCGGGCACCTGCCTCAGACTGGCGGCAGCGGCTTCCTCTCGAGCCGGAGCAGGCAGTTAATAAGATGCTAATGACATGCAGTGGAGGCGGAGTTTGGGCCGACCAATCGCAGAGCCGCGAGCCCAACCCGGCTCTCGGAGGACTCGCTCCCTCCCCCACCCCGCCCCCTGGCGCTGGCGTTAGGCGGCGCGCCCGCGCCACCTAGGGGCGGGGCCAAGGGGAGGGGCGTATGCAAATATGTTTATGTTAAAATTCGCTTTTGCTTCCCGGGGATCAAGGAAAAAGTGTTCTTCTGGGTGCCTGACGTTTGGGGGCTTGGGCTCCAGGGGTCGGGTCTAGCTTCCTGTACACCTTTATTAGGAATGTTTATAGCAATCGCTATAGCAGACCAACGGCTGGAGAATCTCCCTAGGAGGCTCCCCTGACCGGTAAACCGAGTGCATCTGGCCTGGAAACCAGACGTTGCAAATTTCCGTCACTCAACTTGCACAGAAGGAATAGATCTTTGGGAAACGGGGGCTGTTCGAGAGTGGAGAGTGAGAATGCAGGTCCCCGGATTGACAAAACAATCTGGGAGAAGTGCATGCGTGCTTTGCACGTCCGGCGGAGCGGGAGAGCCCGCTCAACAGCCTAGCGGTAGACTTGGGCATAGTTGGGAGAAAGGAGCCCGAGTCGGGCTCTGGCATTTTCGAGTCGGTGTCTTTGCGGTAGATCCTCAGGAAAGGTAAATCGAGGAGGGTCGACTCAGACTTCCCAGCTTTCTGAAGGTCTCCTTCCTGGCTTTAATATATGTGTGTATTTAATATATATGACATATGTAATATTATGTATTTACGATTACACACATTACACAAAAAATCTTTTTTGTCAAGGTTTCAGAGTGGAGGGTGGAGGCGGGAGGTGTGACGATAGGGTCTACCATCTTCCTCTTTCAGGGCTCAAACCCACTCCCCCCTCCTCTACGCCCCCAGTCCCTCCTAAGGCGTCTGGGGACCAACAGGTGCTCAGAGCTTCCCGTGTCTCTGGGAGAGGCTCTCCTTGCTGAAGCCACTTGCTTCTCCGGACTCACTCTCCCTCCCCGAAATTGCCTTTGCCGCCTTTTCAACCAAGCAGCCGGCTCTCTTGTTTGTCTGCTTTTTAATTACTTATTTTCTTCCCCTCTAGAAGATCGTGTGCGCTCTGACCCTCTGTTGCTCAAGCATCAAATTGAAGGACGAGCCATATTAAGTGTAAAGGTTTATAATAATTTAAGTATTCATAGAATGCAGAACAATAAGATGTAGGAAATACAATTTGCATAATAAATATCAATATCACAACAGCTAAAACAAACCATGACAAATTATCTATGGCTAAATGACCAAGAGATTACTGAATGTAAATTACTAAGTCTGAGCTATAGTCCAAAAGAGCTGCACCAAATGTCTTGCCAGGCCCTCTGTCCTCATCTCGCTAAAAAAATAATAAATAAATAAATGTTACATATCAAAAAGGAAGTCAAGATCTGCCAACCCACCAAATGAGTTACGCTTAAAAACGGCCTCATATTATCCATTATGCATAAACTAATTTCAAGACTGCCCTGTCTTCGCAGCCCTGGATATTCTGCTCTGTAATTACAGGCCCCATGCATGAACTGCAGGCAGTCCTCCAGAAGTCGGGAAAGCTCCAGCAGGCAAATAGCACTGCATGAGGCAGGAGACCATCACCACGTGGTCACTGGGATACTGTCCAGTATGCAAAGTCTTACCTATTCTTATCACCTCTGGAAGTAAAGCTACCTGGATCAGACCAAATGCAAAGCAGAGTCCCACCAAAATCAGGATAAAAAATACAGTTATGTATGCTGAAAGTGATGTGTAAACTATAAAGTAAGGTCCTATAAGCCAGGAACTCCAGCACCCTAGCACAGAGCTTGTGCATAATAATATTAATATTTGCTATTATTATCATTACTACTTTTGCATTTATTGTGTTTTTATTAAGTATTTTGCATGTATAATCTCATTTAACCTTTGGAACAATCCCCACAGTACATACTATTTTTATCTCCTATTTTATATTTTTTAAACATAGTTAGAAAGATTAAGTCATTTCCCCAAGGTCAAAGTTTCTAAGGTGCAGACAGAGCTTATGCAATTAACTACTATGCTATACTGTGCCTCAATAAATATTTGTTAAGCCAATGAATAAATTTCACATTACAATGCATGAATAATAAGCATAGGATAGCTACATTTTTAACATAAGGTGAAAATATGCCGGCAACTCAGAAACATTTTTTTAAATAACAGGATTGCATTATACTCCTAAGGAAAAGCATTCCTCATGAGGCTGAATCTCCAAGAGAATCTAGTCAGGCCCCAATCCTCCCACACTAGGAACACAGTATGGGGACATTGGAAGATGTGGAGTGTTTTCATCTCCATTCTCTTGGCACATCAAATGAACACCTACTCAAATTTCCAGTTGGCAAAGAACAACATGGGACATTTCTGTAGGAAATGCTAATGCTGTATGACTTACCTCACCAGAGAAATGCAAATAGCTTTAGAAATTTCCACCAGAAAAGGCCACCTCTGCCATAAGTTTAAGGAACTTGCACATCCCATTTCCCAGGTCATGGGACATCTGTAGCACTGGGTCTACATGGAAAGAACCAGAGCTGAAAATTTAGGATTAAGCTGTTGCTACCCTATCCACTAGCCACACTCCTCTCCCACCCTCAGCTCTTTCACACTGAAGATCTCGCCAAGCGATTTAACATATGGAACATGTGAGGAACGTATCAAATTCCCGCAGCCGCTAAATACAAGTTATGACTACTCTGACTTTCTCATAGTAAAGCTCGTCATTTTCTGCTTCGTGGACTAGAACTCCTCGCCAACTACAAATTCCAACATTTTTCCCCTTGCTGCATGGATGTAACCAATTTTGAAAACCAGATGGTGTTTTTGCCATTTATAACTGATAATCAATTGTTTTGTGAATTTAATTTTTCAAGAAAGAGCTGAAATACTTATCAGAATTACAATCTGGGTGGTACTTGTGTTAGAATAAAATTGCCAGAAGCACCAAGAGCCCAGTTCCTTTTTTTTTTTCCCTCAGAAAACTTTAAAGAGCGAGAGGGAGAGAGACCCTATATTGTTTGCCTTCACTAAAACAGTTGAGAAATAGGGATAAACATATATGAAAAATAAGCATTAAAGGGTGATTCATGTTTTAGGGAATACATCAGAGATAATCAATGAGAACTGTAACATTTTGCATTTTAAAATGCTAGTTATTGGAGTACCTATGTATAAAAAGCAATAAAGACAAATTATTAGGGAAAAGAAAACAATATTTGAAGTCAGCATGTGCCCTGCTACTGGATTATTTGAGTACCCATGGGAAAGTGGTTTAATCAGTTTATGGACTGAATGTTTTTGTCCCCCACCAGAATTCATATGTTGAGGCCCTAACCCCTAATGTTATAATATTTGGAGGTGGGACCTTTGGGATGTAATTAGGTTTAGATGACCTCATGATGGTGGGGCCCCTATGATGAGATTAACACCCCAGGAAGAGACACCAGAGCTCTCTCTCTCTTCATATACAGGCACTGAAGAAAGGCCATGTGAGCACATAGCAAGAAGGCAGCCATCTGCAAGCCAGGAAGACAACCCTCACCAGAACCCAACTGTGCTGGCACCCTGATCTTGGACTTCTAGCCTACAAAACTGTGAGAAAATAAATATCTGTTATTTAAGCCACCCAGTCTATGGTATTTTGTTATAGCAGCCTGAGCAGACTGAAATAATCCCTAAGCCTCAACTTCCATTGTCAAAAGGTGTATTAAAATTATAATAAATGTCAGCTTTTTATAGAAAGCCCTCCATAAATTAAAGTAAGTCAGCAGTATGTTAGAATATTGGACTGGATAGACTCTTGGTCTATCTAGTAGACAGCTCATCTATACTTAGATTAAGGCTAAGCAGCTCATCTTTGGGGGCATCAGTCTGTGAATCTTTATGAAATGTAAAGCCAGCTGAATCCATATTCCTAAATGGGTAATTAAACACTTTACTCACAGGTTTATTTTTTGAGAATCATAGAGTTGACAGTAAACTCTTGAATATCAAGAGCTGAATATCAATTTGAAGGAAAGGGAAGAATTGACATAGGTTGCAGAAAACGACACATAAACTGGGTCATAGAGCAGCCCCAATGCCCACAGAAAGGAAATTTTCCACAGAAACTCTAGTCATAGTTTGTTTCTTTCAGATATCTAGAAGTACATCCAGGTATATGTGTCAGATCCAAATACATATTCAAAAAAAGAAAAAAATTTATAGAGCACCCCCATAGAACAGTCACTGTTAAGTTTTAGGAATAAAAAGATGAATGAGAAACTGTATCTACTGTCAAGGAACTCAGAGTATAGTAGGGAAGACAGATGTACACCACAATTATTATATGTGATAAATATTGTTATAATATGTGCATACAGCTCTGTGTGAACAGAAAAGGGAGACACCTAACTATACCCAAAGGGCAAGTGTGAATGTCTGTGTATCAGAGAAAAATTCACACAGGAGAATGACCATGAGCTGAGTCTTGGAAGTTGAACAAGACTCCACAGGGTAGACAGGGATACTATTAAGGGGGAGGGAAGCTGTGACTAGAGGGGAGGTCCATTTATAAAGCCCAAAAGCTTAGGAGAGCCTGGTGTATATTTGGGAAATGACAAATAGAATGGCTGGATCACAGGTTGCCAGAGGACAAGTGACAAGAGAAGAAGCTGGGAAAAATATACAGGGACTGGGGAATGCCTTGAGTGACATGCTAAGAAGTTTTTGATTGTTAATTATAGGTTAATGGGAACTCGTTGAACTAGTAGAATGTCATGGTCAGATTTACATTCTAGAAAGATTATGGTAGTGATATCATGGCAGAATAGTCTTTAAATGAATCTTAGATTTGTATTTTCAGAATTTGAGTAGATGTTGGTACCATTCACCCAAGACAGGTACAGGGGTATGGAACAGGTCCATTTGATTGTTTACTGTTTGTTTGAGGGATGGGCAGTGGGAAGAAGACGATGATTTCACTTTGGGACAAGTTGGCTTTGGGGTGTCTATGAAATATTCAGCCAGGCAATAAATCACTTGAAATACTGATCTAGAACTCAGGAAAGTGACCGAGCTGGAAGTCAAGAGCATGCAGGTGGAAGTTGAAGCTATGCACTTGGGCGGGGGTGGGGGCGAAGGATGGTCACCTAGAGAGAGTCTAGTGAAGGACTTTTTAAAAATAAGCCAGGAGTGCCACTATGATGAATACTAACTATTTAAGGAGTGGATGGAGCTTGAGAAGGAGGGACATGAGGATAGGGAAACAACAAAAAGAGCAAAGCAAGGAAGAGGCAGTGATTAACCATGTCAATTGCTACAAGGAAGTCAAATAAATACATTTCAGAAAAATTATCAAGAGTTGACATTAGAGATAAAAAGCTGAGGTCCAGGATGTGACCAGCCTCACACTTGGTGTAAACAGTTTGATTAAAGTTTGACAAAACAAGGAGAGAGATATGTGCTAATTTTGCTTATCTTGCCAGTAGGGCAGGAAGATGTGATTTGCTAGTGATTTTCTCATGTGGAAGAAATAGCTTTAGAGTTTTTCAATTTGACATTCAATTTCATTGACACTGACAGACAGCCTTGGGTGGGATAGAGGGATTGTTGCAACTGAGGTAACTCGACTAATTATCACATACAGACCTTAGTTTTTATTTCCAAACTAAAATATGATTGGTCATGATGCTGCAAAAGTTTTTCCCACCCTTTAAAAGTCATATTTTCCTGATATGATATCATAATTGTCAGATCTAGCTTTGTGATAATTCCACAGCAGTACAGCACGACTTCCCAGACAGCAGGATTTCAGCAAGATCCATTAAAAATAGATATTGATATCTATAGATTTTCATAAAGCTGCAAATATAAAATAGCCATATTATGAATATGAGATTGTATCACTCACGCTGCTAAAAGATGACAATGGTAATATAACTTTTTGTAATGTGGGTTGTAAACAGGACAAGTTCTGAATAGAAATTGTCTTGATCATCTATCTTGCAGTCCCAAACAGGAAAAGGTTTTAGGAGAATGGTCTCAAAAGCCCATCTTTGGGGTCTTATGATGGCCCTGTCCAAGTTTTCATGTTTGTCCTTATGGTTTCAAATGACACTCAAATCCCTTCACTGCATTTTGAATTGGATATTCTACTTTTATTTCTTCTTTCTGGTTATCCCTGCATGATTAGTAGGCTACTTAAAGATTTTGTATTTTTGCACCGAAGTGCCCATGTTTATTCATTCTTTAAACTCTATCAACTTAAATCAAACCGTTTTCTGACTTATAGCAAACACCAAACCCTAAATTTCCAAAGGACTTCATGTAGTTTAGGAATGCAGCTCACATTAAAGTCAATGGCTGGCTGAATCCCATGTAACTCTTTGAAAATGTAGGGGTTTGTCAAAAAGGTTCCAGAAGAGGAATAATCATCTGACTCTTTTGCAGATTTAGGTAGGTTTTTTTTTCTTTTTTAAAAGTTATTTCAGCTCTCCAAGGATACCCTTCTATGAGCCAGCAGGAACCCCACGTGGTGCTTTGAATATCTTCTTTTACGTATTCCCAGACTGTGAAGAACTGAAGTTTGGTTTGTTTAAAGATCGTGTTTTGAAGAAAAGCAATGCTTAATTTCAGTCTTTCATGTTCATTGACAGCATTGTCACTTACTAAGCTATTTCTCTAAGACTTTCGTTACAGTACTAATATCTCTCTATATATTTTATTTATGTGGTTTGGTCTGTGATGAATAACACATTTATGCAAAAATCTCAATGTATCTACAAGATGCCAATATACAGAATGGGCATACTCTCCCACACTGCAGTTAATAAAATGCAGTAAATAGCATATAGTTTCAGAGGCAATTAGCACAGTTCATGACTTCAATTACAAAAAAAAAAGCCCTTATGATTTCTAATAATTGTTGTTTATCTTTCATCTAAAGTGTTCCTCTTGTCTGTGTCAGCTTTGGCCCAGAAATAGCATTGCCAGTGGGGAAGTATACAGCTGCTGCTTAACACACTAGGACCAGAAAGAGAAATCGAGGATCAGGACCCTAGAGCCTACTACTCTTCTTGGAGAGCTACTCCATGGGACTTTGAATTGATCCTATTCTGCTATGCCATCCACTCATGTCCTCCCCCCAGAGTCAATTACCTGGCCTCTCAGTTCGTACAGCCAACCTGAGGAGTACATTTTGCTTGCTGATGCAAAGGAGGAGAAAATCACATGAAGTTAATTCACACTTAGGAAAGGTTAGCAGTCCTAAATTGGTCAGGTCTCTGGCATGTTAGTCTCCTAAAGAGGCACTTTGTAAAGCATGATCATCTTAATATCAGATGTCACCAACTCACTTCATCTGATTCCATTCCTGTGTGAGCATGAAACAAGCCCAAGGGAGGCTCCCAGGTCATTTGTCCAGCCTTCCATCTTCAGGTAATGCCAAGGGGTCTATGTTCTGCTCCTAAAGGATCTCCTGAGGAGGCTAAAATTCCAGAGAACCTAGAAACATCATACTTGAAATTTAAATTACTCTGTCCCCTCTTTTCAAACTTACAAGGCATCCATCACACTTGTATTCAGGGTAACAATGTTATGCTGGTAAATTACATATGTTCAGCATCTCCTGCAAATAGAATTTCTGATTTACAATTTACAAAATTATCTCTTTCACCCTCTGGGTTTGCATTGTGGCTCATCCAGGGGCTTTTACTCAATATGTGTTTTGTTATGAAGATGAAAAAGAAAAAAGAAAAAGCCCTCCTCCTTCCTTTCCCCCTCCTCCATCAAATGCACTAGTAAAAAGGTCTTTTGATTTAGAAGAAATCCTATTGAGGACCTAAAGGCGTGTCATCGTGGTAGCATCACTTCTTCATTATCTGATTCTTTTCCCAATTGGCAGCGCTTTACAGAGAGCCGGATTCTTTCAAAACCAATGATAAAGGGGTATTTGGAATAAACAGAGGAGCCCCTAGTCAGTGAACACCTCAGATTGCCATGGATTGTGACTTTTAAAGCTAGTTCCTAGGAATTCAGCCTTTTTATCTTCAATGTTTAAAATTAATTTGCCGAGCCATGCAGATAGGCTTTCTCCCCTCACTAAAATTGTCTTTAAAATCACTGAAGTTTAGACAGTGTTTTCCATATGGAAACAAAGAGGAGATTATTTCTAGTGTTTTCTTCTTCTTTTTTAACTATATCATTGATTTATTTATTTTGAATAATTGAGAAAAGAGATCTGTTTTGCAGAGGGCAAAAGGGCTGCAGCTAATGCACAAACATGCAGTACACACCACAAGCTCCACTCAATTATCTGGGGTCTGGGGAGACTCCAACCTTCCCATTTCTGTTTCTCAGGGGCAGGCTAAAAATCACCCAAATGGAATTGGTTTGCTGAATCAGGTTACAATGGCCAATTCCATATTCTCATCATTTTCAAAAGATTGCTCCTCTACTCTGAAAGGCATTGCAAATAAACTCGAAAAAGAAAAGAAAAAACTCACCTTCTCCCTGGAAAGACAAAGACTCAACATTAAAGACAGCTAAGCACTCTTGTTCCTAGCATTCTCACAAAGCCCCCTACTCAGAATCACTGAAGGGACGCCAGAACACCTAGAAGTCACATTAGGAAGACTATTACCATAGCCCCCTACTCATTAATAAATTGTCTTTTTATTTCAGAGTATTTACATGATTTCTTTTTAGGTCTCTAACCTCCGATAGAATATATCATTTACACTTTGCATTTCAGTTAAACCCTCTATTCTTGAAGGAATTATCATTTTTCTGAAGGTTAGTTGCTCATTCTGTTGACTATTAAGTTTGTTTATTAAGATGAAAAAGCAAAAGAGAGAACAGGAGGAAATTAGTATTTTAGAACACTAACTCTGTGCCAGGATATGTGCTGGTTGGCCTTACATGCATAATGTAGTCTTTTGTAGAAGCTCTCTCTTTTCTTTCTCCACTGATAAGCATATTATACAAAGGCCTTTCTGGCAGAAAAATTTGAAATAGGCTTATTTTGATCCTAAAAAAAGGTTAAGGGGACATTATTTGAATTTTTGCTGAGGGGATCCAGATTGTCAAACTACTTCACTGGATAAAAGGAATAATACAGATGGAATCTGTATTCAAATGCTTTATTACTATTTTTCTTTGGCTAGTTTGAAATGCATTTTGACAAAGGTATACAAATTTTAATCAGAGCTGAGAAGTATGGAACAAGAGAGAGAAGCATCAATATTTCCCTCAAGGTTTAAGATATTTTTTTCTAATATCTCTATCCATGAAGCTCAAATGTTGAATGGACCTGCCTTCATCTTCCTTCACAATTGCTTTCCTGAGTATTTTAAAATTAATCAATCAAGCAAATATTTATTGACCAATATACTGTGTTTGGCACTAAGACACAAAGCTGTACAAGATGTGATCTCTTATCTCAAAGAATTTATAATCGAGTTAAAGAGACAAGATTTGTGAAAAGTTAACTAATAGCTCAAGGCAGTATATGAGCAGTATCTAATATGTACAGGGAAAAAGCTAGGCAAATATATTAAAATCCTGTTAAATGATTCCTCATTGTACAGATATAGTTACTTCAAGAACCAGCTTATGTCCCTTATGTGAAAGCATGACTACAGTTATACATCTGATACCGGCTCAGTACCGGGTTGACATAAGGTAAGCCATATTGTAGAGGAGAAGAGACCATATTGTAGCTTTGGATGACCTCTGACCAACTCTGGACTTTGTGGCCCCTCCTGGCTGCTATAAGTTGATAACTTTGTTCTTTTGAGTTTCTTAGGAATGTGATGACCCCCAGGCAGAGAGTCTATGCTGATAGCCAACATCAATGACAACTGAAAGATCAGGGTATAGGGCATTGCTCCAGTCTCTAATGCATATCAAGTAAAACAAAAGACTGCCAGGAACTAAGACCCGATGCCTCCACCCGGTAATCAGATGGATGCCCCAACCCTGGGACCAGATGTCTCTCTCACTCAGAGACCAGCCCTATATAACTGGCCTGTAGTCTTTGTTTTGTAAGATGGTTCTTTGAGACGTTAGTCAGCCATCTTCCCCCTTGCTAGCAAGCTGTAACAAATTTCCCCTTCTTTTCCACCATCTCGCTTCTTGATGATTGGCTTTTGTCTCACGGCGAGCATGTTGTGCCCTTTGTGCAGTAACACATCCAAATGATATACCTACTAATATTGATGCCTTGTTATTCTGAGTTGCCAACTTGGAAGAAAAAAATTAGAACTGGATGCAAAATTTGCATATGATTTTACTTCATATAAAAAGGTACTTTCTCCCTTTCTATCGTTGTCTTACTTCATTCCTGCCATTCAAAAACCTAAAAGAGGGGCCAGCCCAGTTGTGTAGTGGTTAAGTTCATGCATTCCACTTCAGCAGCCCAGGGTTCACGGGTTCAGACCCTGGGCACGGACATACACACCATTCATCAAGCCACGCTGTGGTGGCGGCATCCCACATACAAAATGTCCCTTCACAAGGAACCTTCACCTTATATGGAAAAGTGATCTTTGCAAATGTGACTCTGGTAAGGATTTTGAGATGGAGAGATTATCCAGGTGGGCCCTAAATGCAGTCACAGTTATCTTTATAAGAGGGAAGCAGAGGGAACTTTGACATACATGCAGAGGAGGTGATGTGAAGACAGAGCAGAGAGAGATTTCAAGATGCTTGCCTTGAAGATTGGAGTGATGCTGCCACAAAGTAAGAAATGCCAGCAGTGACCAGAAGCTGGAAGAGGCAGGGAACAGATTCTTCCCTGGAGCTTCCGGAGGCAGTGCAGCCCTGGCAACACCTTGATTTTGGCCCAGGGACACTGATTTCGGACATTTGGCCTCTAGAACTGTGAGAGAATAAATTTCTCTTGTTTGAAGCCACCAAGTTTGCAGTGAATTGATACAGCAGCCTCAAGAAACTAATACAGACACTAATGTTTATTGAATGTTCACTATGAGCCAGTTACTCTATACAAGACATCTCGTTTAATTCTCTCAACAACTGAGTGTTATTATTATTATATGGATGAGAAAATCGCAGCTCGGAAAGGTTAAGTAACTTGCACAGATCTATCTGACTTCAAAGGCTCATGCTCTTTACGATACCGTATTTTCTCAGCATCTTTCTTTTTCACTGATTGGCAGTCATTCTTGTGTCAGGTTAGGATAACCCAGCCTGATGTGAAATGTAACCAGCTTCAACATGTACATGTGTAGATTTCTTTCCTTTTGTCTGCTCCACAGGTTCCATTCTAATCTAACACATACGCTCAGATCCTGACTTAGTTTAAAGCCAAACAAAACAAAACAAAACACCATTGCCTTCTCGCTGTGGAAGCTGACAGTAATTTGGGCCTAAGAGTCAGTATGAAACAGGCCCTTATGGCTCAGCTGCCACCTGCCTCGGGGGGTCATATCTTGGCCCCAGATTGAAAAGTTCCTCCTGGCTACTGCTGCAAATACACATATCTGATGATGACTGTGTGTGCTGCTAGTTAACATTTTGGCAAAGGAGGCTTTCTAATAGAGAAGAAGGGCTGAGGGGGGAGGGGGGATGTTAATTTCATCTGTTTCCTCTTCCTCCCTTTGATGGCTGCCCTGGCCTTTGAAGCTGGGTAAATACACAGCATGGTGGGTGGGGATGCCAGCTGCCCAGACACCACTGGCAGAAGACTGAAGAGCTGTTGCCTTCCCTCCCCAGCCTGGGAGGTGTGCCCTGTTGCAACACTCCTTCCCTGGGGGATCGCATGTGGGCAGCTGTCAAATAACGAGTCCCAACAGGTATACTGCTCATGAGGCCTTTAGCAGGATGAGCTCTGGAGAAAGGTTTTCTGACTGCAGCATTGTCTTCTCAGACAGTATTCCCCTCTTCAGGTCATCATCTGTGGCATCAGAGGAAATAGTGGAAGGGCCCTCCATCTCTTTCCTTCTGCTTCTTGTCTCTGTATCACCTCCTTTGCAAATCATTTTGCAGTTTCAGAGGCTGACCTCTCTACATCTTCTTTCTTTTCTATTAAAATGTAAACTTCTACATGGCCTATCCATTTCACAAGCATTCAGTATGCACCTACAGTATACAATGCAATGCACTAGGGTTTGTACTATAATAAGGTTTAGCTTGATGCCAAAGTGAGCCACAGCATCTGCGTGGAAGGGGCAACACACAAGTAGCAAAGCGCTGTGAGTAGAATCCACCTAGCTTTTCCCGCAGGAGAAGGAAAAACCATTTCAAAGGGTGGCCTTCTACTGAAGCCAGCATACCTAGATGCCGCTGAAAATGTCCCAAAGACTGCAGAAAAAAACTAGGAGACAGTTCAACCCTACCGACCAAATGATTGGAGACAACCAAAGCTGGAGATCAAAGAGTGGAAGCAAAACAAAACCAAATGCAAGAAAGGAAACTTTTGAAAGGAAGAAAGAGACGTAGACTCAGGTAAATCAGGTAAAGACTCTGTGAAGGGTTGGGGAGAAAGGGCCATGCTTAGCAATCCACAGATTAGGAGAAAAAGATGATTAAAAAGCATGTCCTCTCACAAAGAAGACAATAATCAGCCACGAACAAGCTAAGATAGAAACTTCTGGGGCCTGTTACTGGATTCTATTAGGTACCTACCCTTCTCTCCTTGGGGACTCAACTAAAACCTCACCTTTTCTAAGAAGTCTTCCTAGTTTAAGGAAATAATATTGCTACTTTATCTATTAATAATAATAATAATTTATTGAACACAATGTATACACGCCAGGGTTTATGCTAAGTGCTGTATCAAAGCCAGTACTACTGTAATAGAGAGATACTATTCTTATCCACAGAAAGGAAACTGTGGGTTGGAAATATTAAGTAGTTTACCCAAGGTAACCATTAGTAAAAGGTGGAACCAGTTAGAAACCAGTTAGGAACTTGGACCTAAGTATGTCTAATTCTGAAGTCCAGGTTATATTGCTAAATATATGGTAAATAATATGGCTGTACACACACACATGCACACACATACATGTACCCTCTTTGGCATCATTCTTATGGAGATGGTTCTCTGCAACAGCTCTTCGGTTCTCTTCAAATCCCCTAATATCATGACCTGCCTTCAACCAATTTTTTCCTGCTACTCTTTCTAGAAATGTTAGTCAGTTGTCCCAAGATACACTGATGCTTATCATGCCCTCCATAATATAAAAAACATCTACCCATCTGTAATTCTCTGTTTCTTTTAATGCATCTCGATCCTCTGTGAAGCCTTTGTGGTAACATCCAGCATAATACTCATCCTCTCTTTCCACAAGGTAAATTCAGTACTATTACGCACACAATTTTTTCTTAGTCGTTAAGGGCCCAAACCAGAATACAAAATGAATGGCAAGAAGACAAGCCATAGGTTTCTCTGTAGGCCAACGGAGACCCCAATGGATGAGTAAATTGCAGTCTGGTGCCTTTATAGTCATTGGCTGAGAATGTACCCTCTGCCATGTTAGCTCAATAGTACTCAGTGGCTCTCAATCTTAAACGTACATCAGAATTGTCAAGAGGGCTTGTTAAAACACAGATTACTGGGCCTCACCTCCTGAGTTTCTGATTCGGTAGTCTGGGGTGGGGCTCGAGAATTTGCATTTCTAACAAGTTCCCAGATGCTGCTGATGCTGATTTGGGTGTCGCATTTTGAAAACCACTGGTGTCGAGAAATGGATTTATATACCTATTTTAGAACTAAATAACATTATAACCAAACTGGGCTGCATGGGGCAGTGTTAAATGGAGATATACATATACATATAGGGGCCAGCCCCGTGGTTTAGGGGTGAAATGTGCGCGCTCGCTAATGGCGGACCGGGTTCAGATCCCGGGTGCGCACCGACACACTGCTTGTGTGGCCATGCTGAGGCCGCGGCCCACATACAGCAACTAGGAGGATGTGCAACTATGACATACAACTATCTACTGGGGCTTTGGGGAGAAAAAGGGAAAAAAAGGAGGAGGATTGGAAATAGATGTTAGCTTAGGGCCGGTCTTCTCAGCAAAAAGAGGAGGATTGGCATGGATGTTAGCTCAGGGCTGATCTTCCTCACAAAAAAAATAATAAATAAATTCAAAAAATAAATATACGTATATATAATGTATATGTATATAAATATGTATATGTATATCACAATATATGTAAACATGTATATATAACTGTCCAAAGCATGTTCACTCAGATCATTTCTTTTTATCTTCATAACCTCCCCAGGAAGTAGCATTATAACATAGTGTGTCTAAGACAGTGGACTCGAAGTTCAGACGGGCCTTAGTTCAAATACCCAATCTTTCAATTACCAACTGTGCTACTTTGGGCAACCCACATTAAGCTCTCTAAGACTCATTTCTAAAATTGAGAAATATGAGTGTGTACTTCATGGTGGTGTTGTGAGGATTAGCTGAGATAATGCAGGAAAAGCGCTTTACACACTGTCTGACACCTGATAAATATTCCGTGAACACAGATGCCAGTGCTGATGTCCTAGTCCTGCAGCCAAGGCACTAAAAGAGTGAGGGACTTGCTGAAGGACCCCCAACCTGTTGGGGGCAGAGCCGAGCCTCTTGATTTCCAGGCCCAGATTCCTGTTTGGGTGATTCTGGCACGTTGCAGATTCTACAGGCAGCTTTGGGGCTGGTGGAACCTCGGTTAATGAAGCCTCGGGGAATGGAACTCTTTTATTCCACATTTTAAAAGCAAACAAAAAACCCTCCATAAATCATTTGAAGAAAAGCTGCGTGTATTCACAGTTGCCCATGACAAAAAATACCTCAGAGCGTAGCTTCTATTTGTCCCTTCCCGGTTGAATGTAAATAAGGCTCATCCTAGGCAAATCTGTAAAGATGAAGAAGATTCCTTCATTCCACCTCAGTGGCAAATGTCAGGTGTTCTCTTTCCTCTCTTTCCTTTCAAAATAAGAAAGTGCTTGCTATCAGTCATTTATCCTTATTGGTAGATGGACTTTCGTGTGAATGAGTTTCAATATACAATCACATTTGTATTTTAAGTCTTTCATACTTAATAATGGGAACCAAAACTTTTTCTTCATTAACACAAATTTCAGGCATTAGCTGGCAGACAGAGAGAAATGAGGGAATTTAAGAGAACTCTGGGATATCTTTTCTGTTTCCCTGAAACATTAGAAGGATGAACTGGGAGCTGTCGAACTCTTTCCTCCAGACCATTGGCCTGCTGGGGAGTCGGTAGGATGGGGTGGGAGTGGGGGTTCCCAGCATCCCTGTTACCCATCCCCCCACCAATTTCCCCAAGTAAACACATAGGTAAAATCAATGTGTTGCCCTCAAACAAAATTTCAGGACAAATCTTCAAACCCTACTCAACCAGATTGCCATCCCTACACTCCTTCTTTATAGAAATTCTGGAACAGTCACTGTTCCAGACCCTCTCTCTGCCCTCTCCCCTTTCTTTCTTACATGACTACAGATTAGGCTCCATCCTCCAGTCTGGTATATAAACTTGGACAAATTACTTAGCCTTCCTGAGTCTTAGGTGCCCCAATTTTGAAATAGAAATAACATCTCCCTCTTTGGGAACAGTTAGAATAATAGGAGATACTGCAGATAAGGCTCCTAGAACAGAGTGTGAACCTGGTAGACGCTTAATAAATGCTTACTCATTCATTCCATTTGTCAGTCTGCCATTTGGTCAGCCATAAAAGTAAACATTATGTGCATCTACTATGAGCCAGGCACCAAGCTGGCCACTGGAGATACAACAATGAACAAGACATTGTTCTTTTCCTCATGAAATGTATAGTCTAGTGCAGTGGTTCTCCATCCTGGAGATGCATCACCACCTCTGGTGGAGGGAGCTTTTCCTGTACCCCACCCCAGATCTCCTGACTCAGACTCTCTAAGAAGGAAAGTGTTGTATTAAAAGCTCCTGAGATGTTTCTGATGCATAGCCAATGTTGAGAACCACTGTAAGTTTAAATCTCTTCTCTTCTCTTCCCCCAGTCCTCCCACAGCATTAAATCTGGTTCTTCCCCTTCCTTCCCTTTGCCCCCGGGAGACAGCACAGTTTAGGTCTTCTGATACATTCTTTGTTATTTTAGTTACTATTTTATATTTTAGTTAGTGTTTAATATTGCTTAGGTCATAATCTTTGTTGTCTAGTATCTTGGTATACATCCCTCTCCTACCTATATATTTCTATGTCTGGTAATGATGTTCATGACAGAGAAGTTTGTCATTGACATGTGTCTTCTCTGTTAATAATAGTTATGCCTGTAGACTTAACTGTGCTGTCTGGGTTAGAGCTATTATCTTTTCTAGAGCACCAGTATTCCTTCTTGGTCCTTTGCTCTCCATCTTCAGGCCCTACCACAGAGGCTGGCTTCCTTCAGTTCATATTAATTAATGTAACAAATTGTGGTAGTCTGGAGCTCAAGTTCCCCATCTATATCAGGATAGTTACTGGTTGGCAAAGTTATATCTTTGGGCGCCAGAGTCCTTATGATTACTAAGTTCATACCAAGTGCTGTAATTATTATGATGATTTAGCACTCAAAAAACCCTCAATAGTACAACCAGGTCCTTCAAAGATCCATCCAATTTAGCTCTGAATCAATATCAAATGTTATCCAAAAGTCAAGTTCTGTTGTAAGACACTAGACTCATGACTGATCAATAGACAGATAGACAGATATGCAGGCTTTAGGCTGGTCAGTTATAATTCTCAGCTGCCAGTTAAAAAAAAAAAAGGAAAAGAAAGGAAGAAAAAGGTTAAAATCCCTAGATTGGATGGAATGAGCTGAAGTGTTTTCAAATGGATTTGAGAAACTGAACTGTTCCCAGGCGGAAAGATAAAATGTGAGGCTGCAGTCAGTCTGGCTTTCTGGCTCGCCTAACCTTTTTACTGCCGGATAATGAGGAATCAGCTATAATTTAGACACAGTATTCTTTTCACAGATTATATTGAGGTTCAGGGGGTAGGGGAGAGAAAGGGGAAGGGAGAGAGACTCACTTTACAATCTTGCATCATCTCTCTCCAGCAGAAGAGCCTAGTATGTCCTCCCCAAGAGGCACATCAGAGGAGCGTTGCCCTCTACGTGTTGTTGTGACGAATTTCAAGTCAAGAGGGTGCTTGAATTGGATTTATTACGATTGGAAGAAAAGAAATTGTAATCTTTATGAGTCAACGACATGGAGCCTTATAATAAGAGAATGAAGGATCATTTCAAATTTAAAGCAAATTAGATTACTGGGGTCAAATCCTTCAGCAGAGACATCATCTCTTTAGAGTGTTGCTCATGTATTTGACATCCTTACCCCCTCCCCCAGGTTTTGCATTAAGATTTAAGTGTTTTTTAAAAATATACTTAATAGTCTTATGGAGTGAAGGGGCCCTAAAAAGCCAAATAATGAACGCATGGGAAAAGGGTAATCTACCAAAAGAATTCCATGTGCTAAACCAGGGCTTGCCTTTATTTACTTGTAGACCTAAAAGGAACTTCACTGGGTTATCTGGTCAAGTACCAAGTCTCTAGGTAGGAGCACACCCAAACCATTCAGGAAAGGGTGTCACATTTTCAAGTTTTTCATGGAAGGAGATTTTCTGGCTTTTTCAGTTGCTTCAATCTCTGAGCAAGACCAATAAATTTTGCCTTGTCTTTCTGAATTCCTGCCTTACAATTTAAGACATTGTCTCTAACCTGTTCTTTACCTTTACCCCAGTCCTTCAAAAACACCCACCACCCACATTATTCTGATCCAGGACATTGCCTATAATCAAGCTTCACTCTCAACCAAAGATCTTTCCAGTAATATCATTTAGCTTTTAAAGAAATGTATGAATTGACATCTATATGTTAATATGTGAGATACATATCTATCTTGCTATCGATCTGTTCTTTCTGTTCCTCACCAAAACAGGAGCCAGTATGGGTCCCCTCCTTCAACCCCAAGTCTAGCTCTGCATCCCTGCCCTGATTCTTGGCCTCGATCCCAAGCTTCCTGGGGTCTATCTACTTCTTCTCCACTTTCCATTTCTTATGTCTCTCAAGAAATTGGCAAAATAATAAGAAAAAATTCTAGTTCTAATCCAGCCCTGGTCTGTGACTCATTGAAAACTAAAATAAAGAACTGAACCCAATTCTGGTCACAGAATTAATAGGGTTTGGGAACACAAAGATGAAATAGATGAAATTTTACATTCTCCTGCAGTTTTGGCATTAGAAGAATGGGTGACTGGAAGTTCAAAGCTTTTTTTCTTCTAGCTCTGTCAAGTCTGTAAGTGTAAACAGTGATATTTGCCTTCTATCAAATGGTCTCAACACACCTTGTCCACATCTCAATAATTACCCCCATTGCAGAGGCAGAGAATGAGAGACAATAATTAGGAATTGGGCCAAGTTGTTCTCAGCAGTGGTGGCCAGACTTAGAGTCAAGGCTGTCTACCCCTCAAGACTATTTACGTTTCAGCCAATTCATCCCAAAGGGACCTCTCTTACCCCTTTCACCACCATCTCCCTTGAAACCCAAATGGGCCGAGAAGACCCCCAGTGAGCTCTGGAATAGTAATTTCTCTGCTCCTAAGAAAGGTATCTCTACAGATTCTTTGTGCCAAGTGGAGGTTTAGATGATCCAAACATTTGAGTGCATATTGATTGCAGTCAGATACTGTACCCTGACCTGCATCACGAGCTCTGGACTGTATTTCTCGCAAATACTAGCTTTTTATGTATTAACCTTCCACCAGCTCCCCATGGAACAGAGCACAGGCCAAAATCAAAGGTCTGGACAGGGGTCAAAGTTTTACCTATTAAGCTGTGTGGGAGCTTGACCTTGAGAACTGAGTTTTGCATTAACTTAATATTGCCACAGATTCCTTAAAGAATCTAAATAATTGGGCAATCATTCTGCTTAATTCACTCTCGTTTTGTCATTCTTTTTTTTTAAAAGCAAGACCAAGGGAAAAAAAAAAAGACACCAAAAGTGTAGGTCTATCTTTTTATCCAAGTTGTGAGGTTATGATTTACTCACATCCAAGTCTCATTGTGGGAAAGGCAAGGATCTCTAAGGAATGCAGACTCTATAGGCATAAGGAAGAAAGCAGATTTCGGGATGGGGGAGCAAAAAAGGATGTTAAGGTATCATGGAATCATAAATCCTTGAGCTGCAAGAGACATTAAAAAATCATTTGGTTCAGCCACCTGCATTCAGACAAGGAAAGACATTAGAATATCCTTTATCTGGGGGAAACTGGGATCCAGATGAGGTAACTGGTTAAGTGATTTACCCAAGGTCACACAGCTAGTGAGTGTCAGAAGTGGCCTCACGCCCTGGTGCCCTGCCTCCAAGTACAGCCCTGGCAAAGGAGAGCTCAATTCGTCTGCAGAAGGGCTGTAAATGTCTGTTCCTTCATCAGAAATCAACTACCTTCAGGCCAGATGGCTAGAGTTATAAAATTAATATTAATTTTTTCCAAAAAGCTCTTTTTAAAATGGAAAATGGAGCAGTGCAATGCAAAGCTCTGTCCAAGAAACATGAGATACACATAGGACAGGATGCTATCAAGGACAGGCTGGCAAGAGGTCCTCAGGAAGCTTCATGGCCTTCAGACAAAATTATTATAGTGATTTCAATCAGCAGATGGGATTCCACAAACAATAACATTTACAAGGTAATATCCATTCTAAGTAATTGCCATTTCCCAAGAGCCAACTGATGGGAAAGGGTATAGCCAACTCAGGGAAGATGCACCTGCTTCTGAATATCTTTCCTACCTTCAATTAGTTTTTGGTTCAACATATGCATAAAACTCATTCTTGTGCTTACCAACACACACAAATATGCACGGTATGTGCATATGTGAACACATAGGGCTCCTCAAAAGGCCACAGGATAGCTCATCCACAGGATCTTAATCACTATATGTGTAAGTTTCAGACTTACTCTACCAATAGTAAAGAGCAAAACAGTGCTGGGCAGCGATGTTCCCATATCAAAGAACAAAGTTGAAACTCCCATACAATTATGTTTGATCACAGTAGAAGGTGAAATCATTAGATATTAGCGAGGTGCAGTGGAATAAAAATGATGTGTTAGCGGGGGTTCATTACACTGTATTTTCAGAGCCAGGAAGATCAATGCGTTCATGCATCATGAATTAGGCTCCGGCTTTAGCCTTCCCTGCTCTCCGGAAACCCAACATGATCTATCACCAGCCATACATCACCGTTTCAGGATTGCACATTAACGAGAAAGCTGCAGTTTCCGCCTGTCAAGCTGACCAGCTGCCTCTTTCTCTGCAGAAGGGGGAATATTTCTGATTCAGGATTTTACTTTTAAAACAAAAAGGGGCATAAGAGCGTCAGCTGGGCAGTCACGTGGTCTGATCTTTGTGTTGTCCCAGTGCTCCTACTGATGGTCCTGTCCTTGACCTCTGGCCGTCCTGGATCCAGGCCTGCAGGAACTCAGGCTTTAGATGTTAGATAAGGACACAGCCCATGTGACACACCTAGGGTCTCCTGGGGCATGTCCTCTATCCCCCTAGGGTTTGCTTAACATCATTGGGTATATTCAGAATCCTCAGAGGGAGGTCCATATGTTAAATGGCCCCCTCTTCTATGCCCACTACCCCTCTATCCTCCCCACCCCCCACCTCTTCCCTTAATAGAGGCTCTTTTACCACCCAGCAGTTTGCCACTAACACTTTCCCTTCATTTATTCTCAGTCCACCTCACTTCCCCCCTGCCTGACCCTACACCTGCTAGTGCGGCCCCTCTTCCCTGCTGGTGTTCAGATACCCGCAGACAGTTCTGATCGCTGCTTTTAATCGGCGTTTAGCCAGTCTGTCCATATTTAGTTCTTTTAATCTCTCCTCATCATTCAATCCCTCCAGCCCCTTCATCATCTTTCTTTTTTTTTTTTTGGTGTGTTACTCTTTCCTGAGTTTTATCCAATTTGTCTACATCATCCTTCTGGCTGTGACATGCCCACCGGCCCTGAACTCCATCACTGCAGGAAGAGTGGCTGGTAGGGCCTCGATCCACCCTTCTCTTTTCCTCTAGCACTTACTCGGGTCTATTCCTCACCAACAGAAGCAGCAGGGGAAGTTTGGGGGTGAATTTCGGCTGGGCAAGTCTTGCCCCTTTCCTGTCTAGCTCATTGCTGGAACACAAGTAAAGGCAAAAGAAAGAGGTAATGTCAGAACAAGAGAAACTGAAGTTAAGTACATGGAAGAACTTCCCAATGATCATTCCTTGGGGAGCAGAAAAGATTGTGACTTCATGTGCCTGGACTCCAAGAGAAAGAGGCTGTCTCAGGTGGTCCCACTGTTCTCCCATTTCTAGCGAATACGACTTGCCGTGAGCATCAAGGATGATGACTTCGTGGCTGTGATCACCTTTGGGAAACCAGCCTCCCCCAGATAACATATGACATATAATGAAACTAAGCACCTGCGAAGGAGTTTCCAGCTCCATCTATGAATATGAGTGAGAGCTGGCCTGAGGCCTTGGAGGGCCCCTGTTTGGGGGGTTACAACTTAATAAGGAAACTTGAACTCAGCAGCAGGAGTTATGCACCATAGGCGTGGTTTATATGAAGACATTTACTGAAGAAGTCACGGAACAAGATCCCAGATCCAGATGGTTTATACCTCAGAACCATTGGAGAGCAGTTTCTAGGGAAGAGTTGGGTTGGGGCTGGTTGGAGGAGGGCAGATTTTTTTTATTTGAATGGATAAAAGGAAGAGCCATATATTGGTGAGAGGCTTCCTATTTATTAGGCATTTGGAGTCTATTCTTTTATTTCATTTAGGCCTCATCTCAAATGTCACTGACTTTGAGAGAACTCCTTGAAAACATCTAAAATAGTACCCTATTTAGCTTTCTGTCCACTTCCCTGCAAATCCACTATGTCCTATTTGTTTAGCACTTTATTGTCCAATTCCTCACGAGACTGTAAGCTCCCTGAGAGCAAGGATTTCCCCAAAGCAGCCATAGCAGGCAGGGCACTGGCCCCGTGTTTGATTGTAGACCAACTAACTGCTATCCTGTTTTTTTTTTTTTTCCTCTGGAAGTATTAAGTATACAGATCCCAGTACAGACCTGCAGGATCTAGTGCATACATGGGTTGGCAAGGTTTGAGTCAGCCTGGTTCTCCTGAGATCTCCAATCAAAGCCCTGCTGAGTTCAGGGGAGGGAGAATGAGTTGAGAAAACCTGCCCCCTCCATATTGTTCCCTTCTTAACAGCTTGAAGTGAGAGAAAAAGAAAGTGTCAATTGTAGAAAGAAGGAAATGGAAGGCTCAATCCCCCCTCTGCCTCCTATAGGCTGCCATCAAACCTGTTTATCCTGTTTCGTTTTTAAAAGCCTTGTACCAACCAGATTTCTGTCATTGGCTTTTTCGTCCATGAAAACACAGCTGCTGTGTCTTTCAACTACCACCCTGGCTTTATGAATGGCTTAAAGCTCAGTAAGAGATAGGGAAAGCGTTTCTGACTCTTTCTAAAGGAGTACTTCCCTACTTCATGTCTGACTCTGAAGACTGGTGGGATCCACTCCCCTGATGCCAATAATCTACTCATAAGTTCTGAAAATGTAAATCCAGGGTTCCTGAGACTGTGCAAATTATAAAAAAGTATATATTTCATAGTTGCTATATCTCTAGCTATACAATTATACTTTGTTTTCTTTCTCATTCCCCACCAACCAATGGAAACTCCCTGAGAACAGGACACTTTACTGATTAGTTCATTCTGTCTTAGACTCTCTGGCTGGCACATAGCAGGTGCTCAATAAATACTTGTTGGATGAAGGCATAAATATATTCTGATATTATCTGGTCCCCTTAGCTCTGTAGCTCCTAACCCTGGATATGCATTAGAGTCACCTGAAGCACTTTAAAAATATTCCCCCACCTGGACCCCATCCCAGACCATTTAAGTCAGAATCTCTGGGGATATGGTCTAGGAATCAGTGTATATATATGTAAAAGGCTCACACGATTATGGAGGCTGACAAATCCAAAGTCTGCAGTGTGGGCCAGGAGAATGGAGACCCAGGAGAGCCGACGGTGCAGATGAAGTCTGAAGGCAGTCTGCTGGAGAATTCCGTGAAATCAGTATTTTTGAAAAGCTCCCCAGGTGATTCTAGTGTGAGCAAGGATTGAGAGCTACCACTCTAGCTGCATCTGTGTTTGTTCGTAAGTGACCTCCTGGCCTGGGTGGGACCAAGTTTGAGTTTCAGGTATAACACTGGATACAGTTGTCATATCTTGACATTTTGTGGCTGTTGCTCACTAGAGTGGGGCAAAGGAGATGAGGTGGTACCAGAACCTAATCTTTGGGACATGCGATGGGGAGCAAACTTGTTTGCAAGAATGACTGAATAATAGTCTTTTGAGTTGCAGTGCAGATATGAAGTCAATAACAGGGGGTTGATGGAAAGTTGCAAATTTACCTGCCAGGAAGGAAAGAATATAGTAAAAGTAAATTGGAGTTGGGAGTGTTTAGAAATTCAGACAGATAGGCAGTGGGCATCAGTGAGGTCTCTCTATAGAGTGTCAGGGCCCTAGACAGTGGGATGGAGTTTAAGTCAGAACCGGTGACCTTGGGTGGTTAGAAAGGGACTTATTAGTACAAAGCAGAGCCTTCTAGGACGACTGGAGAGTGGTCAGGCTGGTGGTGGAGGAACTCAAGGTGGAGATGAAAACAGAGGTGTCTATAACGGATAAGATACTGGAATACAGTTCTGTGTTGGTGTTAGGAAAGTAAACCTGAGCAACAACATCAAAGGGATGCTCAATGCTAAAGCCATCAGATGGTTGGAAAGAGGAGATTTAAGCTACTTCAACAATTCCTGCCATGTTTATTCTGTTCATCAGTGCCTAGCAGAGTCCCTGGCAAATAAGAGGTTCTCCGTGAATGAGGAAGGAGGAAGCTGGAAGAGGCTTGAAGCTGCCTGCAGGTGAGGGTCATTAGTAGACCTAGTTTTTTTGTTTTTCTTTTTTAAACAGCTTTATTTATATATAATTCACCATACCATACAATTCATTTATTTAAATGTACAATTCAACGAGTTTTGGTATGTTATATTATTACTTTTTAAAATTGTGGTAGGGGGCCGGCCCTGTGGCCCAGTGGGTAAAGTTCCACATGCACCCCTTTGGTGGCCTGGGTTTGCAGGTTCGGATCCCAGGAGTGGACCTACTCCACTCAGCCATGCTGTGGCAGCGTCCCACATACAAAATAGAGGAAGACTGGCACAGCTGTTAGCTCAGGGCTAATCTTCCTCAAGCAAAAAAAAAAAAAAAGAAAAGAAAAAAAGAAGATTGGCAACAGCTGTTAGTCCAGGGTGAATCTTCCTCACCACAAAAAACTTTTTAAAAAATTGTAGTAAAATATAGATAGTACAAGATGTGTCATTTTAACTATTTTTATATGTACAATTCAGTGGCATTAATTGCATTCATAATGTGCAACCATCACCACTATCCATTTCCAAAATGTTTTCATCACCCCAAACAGAAACTCTGTAACCGTTATGCACTCACCACCCCTCCCCACCTGAGTCCCTGGTAACTTCTAAATCTACTTTCTGTCTCTATGGATTTGCCTACTCTAGATATTTTATATAAATGGAATCATATAATATTTGTCCTTTTGTGTCTGGGTTATTTTGCTTAGGAGACTGAGTTGTGAGGAGCTGGTAAGGGTGGAGGTGTGGCGGGGAAGGGGATAAAAGTTGACAAGCACATTTTTTCATATTGGTGGTAGTAATGATCTTATTGCTGCTTCTGCTCATAAGATCTTGTTTTGTTTTGCTAATGCTCTAAGGGCTAGCATAAGACCCTTCCAACCTCCCCGGCCCACCACTCCAATCACCTTGGACACAATTGCATTTTCTCTTCTGAGTTGCTTTTCAAACTAGTAATAGAGCAAGTGTTAAGAAGCTGATGCAGCCTCCCAATTAATACATATCTCCATAATAATTAGTTGAAGGAATGCTTTGAAGTCTTGGGATAGAATGTTGAAATCATTCTCGTTCTGAAGGAAGGGCCAGGGCTTCGTCTGTATTATCTCCCCAGAGGGATGGTTACTCTCAGCTCGGATAGTCAGCTCATCTCAGCCTGCTCCTTCTGGAAGGGTCTATCACAAGGACCCCGTTCCCTTAACTCTATGCCTTCTGGCCATCTCCTGCTGTTTTCTCCTGCCCCCTGAGCTCTGCCTCTTCGGATAGCAGCCAAATTCCCTTAGTGCTGCTGGGGGCCCAGCTGAGCTGCTGGTATTCACACTGGGCCCTTTGATGCAGAAGTGTTCTCACAGCAGTTGCTGAGGCCTTGACGGGGAGGAGGGGCCGTCATGGATGGTTGTCATTTGCAGCAGAAGGTGGCGGTCCTCTGTGGCAGAAAGACATTCCTACTCAATCAGTCCAGGTAAATGGGGACATATCCAATGTGATACAGACGAGTAGCTCAGGTTCACTCTTTCTAAAGTCTCCAGACAAGGAGAGCCCAGGACTTGTGCTAGAGAATAGGATGGGGAGGTGAGAGGGAGACTGAGAGATGGAGTTGGCTGGAGAAAGAAAGGAGGACAAGGCGAGGGAAGCGAGAGTCAAAAGATGACGTTGCCCTAATCTAGGTAACACCCATGAATCTTACTGCCCAAATCACATTTGTTGCTCGAACATATAGCTGGAATTCTACAAGGGTTATTAGTGGGAGAAGAGCTTTGATAATCTGGAGATGCTAAAAAATTATATAATGTGTGCAACACACAAAGAATAAAGCCTGGTTGGGTTTCATTCTTTTAGAATGCTGTAACTTTGATCTCCCCTCTCTGGAACACAAGAAACTTGACTGCAATTTTCAGCCAGGGTCTATTGGTTCAGGTATCCATCTTGAATGGTATCTGATGGATTTAACTGTAGACACACCTCAAGCAGTATATCATATTTAATGTGGTTCTAACTCCAGTTCCCTTCTCTCTAGGGAATTTGAAAAATCTTTAGCCAAGCAGGTCCTTCTTCTGCCTGAATTCTTTTTTCATCTTCTTGGTTCTGTATCTTTGACTATATCCCCTGCTGCTATAAATAGTCTACCTAATTTTGAATGGTTGCTTCCTTTCATACTAATGGTAAAAAATTCTCAGTCTCTCTGGCAGCAATTTCTTAAAGTTTTCCCTCTGAGTACAGAATCTCCATCAACTGTAATTCTGTAGCTCTAGCTACTGCTGTTTGTAATAGCTACTGGATAGATCCACGCAATACTGAACCATTTGTGTATTCATTCTATGAATTTTCTATGAAATTACCTATAACCCCAAGAATATTATCTTTTCATATACCATAGCTGTACTCTGTCCCTCTGCTTCGTGTGCTCTCTGAGCTAATGTGAGGTACTGGGCGGAGATTTATAGTCCCTGTCTTTTTTTAGGGCGGGGGGAGAAGAGAATAACTCTTCATTTTAGTAATTACCAGAAAAGTTTTCCCCAGCATGTAGAGCTCATTGACTATATGTTATGTTTTGTATTACTTCATCACTCGGTGCTTTTTACTGAACAACTTCGTGTTCACATCTACGTGAACATGTGAAAATTTATGTGCAGCAAGGACACAGAATTGAATGATGGAGTCAGTTGCTTATTTCAATTAGAGATTTCATTCTTAATTCCATAAACTGGGCATCAGAGCAAGCAATACAAAATGTTCCAGAAGAGGTATTAAGACTCTCTTAAGCGGGAGGATCTGCGTTCTTCCAGTAGAACTTGGTTCACAGAGAGAAACAGGCATTTTTTGCATTGGGGTGCTTTTTGTCATCCAAAATAAGACAGCCTGGCATAGATGAAGCCTCTTCTTGGGGCCCTTTGGAATGAGAGTGGTGAAGGTGGGGCTAACTAAGCTATGTATTAGTTAGGAGAGGTAAGGCTGGCTGCTATAATAGATAACCCCAAATCTCAGTGGCTCGGCACAACAGAAATTCATTACTCACTCACCTTATACTTCAGTGAGGCTGTTCCTAGTTGAGTGGCTTTCTATGTGGTCAATTGGGGGACTAAGGCTCCTTCCCTCTTGTGGTCTACCCTCCGCAAATCCTCAGCCTCTTCTTCACTCAACTGGAAGAAGTGAAAGGAGATTGGGGATTATAGGAGAGAAGATCTATGGGCCAGACCTGTGAGAGGAGAGTCTCTCTTCTGCCCACATTTCCGTGTTCGGAATTCAGTCACATGGTGATACCTCACTCTAAGGCTGAGAAATGTCTTCTGCTGCCTGCCTAGGAGGAAGAGGAAATGGGATTTGATGAGTGCATGGCAGTGTCTGCTGCAGGCCGGGACCCTTTTGGCGTTCACTGTCTCTCTCAGGTTGCCTGTATGCATGCTCTCCTCCTCTAGTCCCTCTGAGGTAAGGACAGAACAGCAGTGAACATGTCCTTTCTGCCATTTAAGTCTGCCACGCTCCTCATGAAAGGAATAGCATCTGTGTATTGAGTATCTATTATGTGCCAGGCACTGTGCCAGGGGAGGCAGACAGTGGGAACAGTGTCCCTGAAGAAGACAATTTAGGAACACCTTGGTGAAAATGGAAAGACATCTCTTCCTAAAACATTACCAGGGAGGTTTTCTAAGAAGAACCAAGAAGAAAAGAGAGATCGTTCTAGAACACTCTTTCTTAAAACTCTTCAATTGGCGCTCCCTGCCTTCCCCTATGCCCACCCCACCATCGACAAAATGATAAATCTAAATTTTTGAAGCTAATTTACAAGGTCCTTCACGATCTGGCCTCTGCTCACCCTTCATTTCTCACCACTCTCTCCTGCTCACTCCAACCAGGCTGAGGCCCTGCAGTTCCCTACATGCACCAGGCATGTTTTCTTTTCACTCAGAGCATCACGCACATGGTTCCTTCCTCTTGGAATTCTTTTCCCTCTCTCTTTGCTTGGTGAATCTTTTTCTTATTTAGGTCTCAACCTGGATGTAATTTCTTCTAGGATGCCTGCCCTGACCTCACTCATCTTTCAAGTTTGATAGAAGTACCCCTTCCATAGGACTCCCTATTTTCCCTATTATAGTTCTTCGTGTCTCCAAGACCCAGGCCCACCTTGTTCATTATTATATGTTTCCCAGCAGGTACAGTGCCGGGACCACTGTAGGCGCTCAGTGAATAGGGGGAGCACAGCTGAGGCTCTCACATTCTCTCACAGTAGCAGCTCTATGACTTGTGGTTCTTCCCATCCCATTCGTAATTCATACCCACAAGGGAAATTGATGAATTTCCATCACTAACTCTGATTTGCTGTTTTGTCGTTATTGTTGCTTTTTGTTTTTACTTTTGTTTTCCTTGAAACATTTCACTTAAAGTGGTGACCCAGCCCCCAGCCCAGAGTTACCTGGCATGATGAATTGTTCCTGGGTCCCTCAGGATTCCGAATGCTAGCACATGCTACACGTCGATTGGCCATGGGGTCCCATGGAAAGCCAGTTCTTCCCAGTGGTCAGAGCTTCTCTCCCCAGCTGCTCCAGATTCTCACAAACACACCTGGACAGTTCACACTGAATGCTGAGAGGGAGGAGGCAGTCTGTAGACGCATGACATGGAGCCTGACCCGGATTTGCACTCGGCTGCCCTCACTTAACGTGCTGTAGAGAGCAGCACTCCTAGATCCGCTGGGCTGGTTGGGGCCTGGGCACTCTGGGAAACATGAAACAAGGGTTCCTTTCATGAATCCTGAGCAGCAGTCTGCACAACGACTGCAGAACTATGAGTCACTTCCTTCATTTATTCAACAAATACTTATGGGGTCTAACTGTTATAGACACTGAGGTTACAGAGATGAACAAGACAGGAAGAGCCCTTGCCCTCTTCTAATGAGGAAGAGAGAAGCTGAACAAATACACAGAAAAGAAAGAAAAATAAGAAACCATATATAAAACTATTTCAGATAGTGAGGAGTGCCCTCTGTCTTCACTGAGAAGCTGTATTCTTGCTGCGGATGGAGGACTCACACCCCTCTTCTGAATTTGAATCATGGTTCTCCTCTTGTCCTCTCAGGACATGTAGATGCTCTGACAAATCCACATTCACACATTCTCCCGTCTCCTACTCCCAGCAAGAAGCAGCTGCTCTCCAAGGCCCATGTCAGCCGGCTCCTCATCCTCTCTGAACCTCTGAGCAAGAAGTCAGGCTATCAGAAACAGCTGGAGCAGAACAGGGCCTCCTTTGTGTTCTGTCTGTCAGGCCTCACCTGGTTCCCAGACTTAGCACCCCTCTCCTCCTGCTGCTGAATCCACTTGGCTGCCAGATCTGCAGGCTCAGCTCTGCCCAGGCTCCAGGATCAATTCTGACTTCAAGCCGGAAGAATTTAAGCTGCTCATCCAACAGTGTAGATTTGCTCTTGTCACCCTGGCTACTTGCTTGTTGTTCCTAATCTTGTGACTCATTCTGACAAGCAGATAGTCTGACATATACCTCTGTCCCTAAGTCCCTGCCTTGGTTATTTTCCTGGTACTCAGGCCCTCAGAGGTTGAGGACGTTCCTTCCTTAAGTGTCCTGCCCTGCCCTCCAGTCTGCTTGGGGACTGTGTCTAGCCCTTTGTCCTTGCTACCTGCAAACAGACATCCCCAGAGGTGGATTTCTGCCTCCTGGGACTTCTGAGTGCTACCTGTATTTGACTTATTTCTTATGTGCATCTCTGTGCTGATCCACTCAGCAGGCGATTCCCAATATTTCCCATGAAAGCCCCGAAGCTAACTTCTTACCCCCACTCTCATGTGGCCTGTTACTATATCTGTCAAATTCTATGTTCCTCCCACTGGACTGGTCATTCTGCTCTCCCCTTGGTGCTTGCCCCACCCGAGTAGATGAGTCTAATTCTAGATCTCAGAACCCCTGTTGTCTTTCCTGTCCTAATGCAGTTAATCAGTCCATGCCCAGCTGTGTTCTAAGATATGACTCTGCCTGCCCCTTGGGACACTTCCTTTTTCTATCTTTTAAGTTCCCCTAGAGGTCTTAGTTGGGTAGTCAAGAGGTCCTGAGGGCAGCAGATAGCCAGGGCACAGAAAGAGGGGCTGATGAAGTCCTTTTAGCTACAGCTGGAAAAAAAATTTAACAGAAGGCCAGGGCAGCTGTAAGCGAGACATGGCAGCCTTGCTAAGTAGGGATCTCAAATCCCTGTGGTCTGAGGACAGATGTCCCATAAACTCATGTGCAGTCTAATTTATATTGGATGGTTAGTTCTGTCATGGGAAGGTTATCCTGCTTGTGTTGGAAGCAAGGGTGTCCAGTGGGAGCCCTCCTCTCGAAAGCTTGCTCCGCTCCCAGGAAGGGAGCACCAAACCTTCTCTCCAGGGGATGCTGTTGAAATCCAGCCTTTGCAAGCCTGGCCCCATAGCCCTTGCTCCTTCTTTACCTGATCTGTGCCTGACCCCAGGCTTTGCCCTCTGGTTTCGTTTGCTCCAGCCAAGCCTCCAGCTTTGGTGCCTCAGTTTATCTGTTTCTCCAGCTTCCAGCTGCCTTTTTTTCTTTTTTCTGACTTATGCTATTCATTCATTTATTCATTCGAGGTCCCTACTCCCAAGGACCTTACAGTTTAGAGAGAAGACAATCACACAAATGGTTACTGGGTACAAGTGTGATAAATGTTACACAGGGAAACTTGAAGATGTTATGGAGAGATGACCAACTTCATGAATGCTTTCCGGAGGAAGAAACTTGGGAAGCAAGGTGAAGGGGCTCTTAGGAAGCTAGTGTAGGGGGACAAGGAGAGCAAGAAGAGTGCTTTAGGCTCTGTGAAACAGCATGGGCAGAGGTCCTGAGGCATGCGGGAGCACATCTACATCTTTCCTCCTGGCTCAGTATTGCCCACACTGTCTACCCAGGAACCAACTGCCCGGCTTCCTTGGCTATAAATCTTCTGTTTTGCACTATATCATGGAAGCCCTGTGAGTATATTCCGGAATCCCCAAGATCCATCCCTGTCTTGACTTTGGCTCTAGGTGGTGGAGTGGGAGTTGTAGGAAGTGCATCTGGGGGATTCTGCATCTTTCTTCTCCACACTGGGCCTCAGTGGATGGGGATTGAAGGTTTGTGGCCTCAGGAAGTTTATCTAAGGCCCTGACTTTCTTTATTCCCTCAACCCTGACTCCACGGGTTCAGTCTTCTCCCTGCCACACACTTCTGAGGTGAGGATCCTTGTCTAGCGCAGAGCCTGGCTCACAGTAAGCACTCCACAAATGCTGGCAGATTTGATTAGACTTGATCTGGGTGAGTGTAAATAGGTACAGCAGGAGAAACAGAAGAGAGAGATCAAGGATGATGACTATAAGGGGAGCAGTGATGTAATTTTAACCTGAAAATTATCTGTGAATAGACTACACAGTTTATTCAAACCTCAGTCTTTCATAATCTAATTATATTCAAATGTCCCTGTGGTCTTCCTTACCGTCTTGTCTACCTGGATTGATAGAGCACTTTGGAGAATCCGAGTGGAGCTCCTTGACGTAAGAAAAAAAAAAGACAGGGGATTTGGAATCTTTGAGTTGAAAGGCAACAGCAGTCTTTTAATACTAAGTGGTCCCTCCTCCAGTGGAGACCACCCTCTTCAAAGATCCCTTAATACTTCCAATCAGGTTATATGCACTGCTGTACTCCATTATTGGAAATCTCCAATTGGTAGAAATGCCTAATACTGGGGCAAAGTTGTGTGTTCTCTTGTTGGTCTGAGTCCTGCCTTTTGAAACTCCTTGGAATAAATATGATTCCTTTTCCATCCAATTTCCATTCAGATGTTTGCATTTCCCACTGTGTTGTGGAGCCCCATGCTGCCGGCTCAGCCCCGCTCAGGTGCGGGACTGCGGGCCCCTGAATCACAGGCTGCTGCTCCTGTGCTGCCCTCTCAGCCCCGTCACTAGGTCGCATCTGCTCATGGTGACTAAGTCAGCTTGTGATCCAGCCCCTGTGACTGGGGAAATATTTGTTCTCTAAGACTTAAATTTCTGCTTCAGCTTCCTGCTTGGGGGCCCATACCTTGGACTGAGGACTTGTCTTCCCTCACGAAGCCTTCCTAGGAGTGGAGCCAAACCCTTGTCCTTACGGACAAGTCCTCAGTATTTGATGCCAAGTGGTTCTCCTTGGCCCCTTGCCTGCTGCTGGACTCTGCCGGTCCTTTCTGGCCCTGCCTTTGATATTAACTTTCTGCATGACCTCTGATTTCCTGTTTCCTAGCCTGTAAACTGAATGAGTTTGAGTATATCCGTGGTTATAAAACTGGCTGCATCCAAGGACCTCCTGGGAGAAACTTTCCAGAGTCCCAGTACCCAGGACGGGGACTAGGGTGAGGCAAGCTGGGCTCCTAGGTTGCAAAATGGAAGGGGCATCACTCTCAGGGGCTGACCCAGCACCTGTATGACCCTTAGAGTGATGAGGGTCATACATCATTTCCATTTGTGTCCTAGGAACCTGGCTTTCCTCATCCTAGTCCCAATCCTGCCAGTACCACGGCCAGTCCCCAGAGATTCTGATCCATTTGGTCCAGGAAGAGGCCCAGATATTGGTATTTTTAAAAAAACTGTGCAGGTGGCTAATATGTGCAGCCAGGGCTGAAGCTAACTAGGCTGAATGGTCTCTCTGGAGCCTCTTGCCCAGAAGTGTGCTCCAGGACCCTGAGGCTTTTTACTTCCCTACCCATGCTTGTCCCCGGGACTTTGCTAATCACTTGTGATGCCCTACTTGCTCCTGGAGGGTCTGTCTCATTTCCAGACCCCAGTCAGGCTTCATCTAGCCCGTCCTCCTCCTACCAGAGCTTTGTGCTGACCAACCCTTCTCTTTTCCATGCAAAGCATCCCTTAGATAACCAAGGCTACAAATCTACCACTCTGTTAGCTCTCCTTTGCACATGTGCCAGGTGCCTGTGCCCCTTTTACATGATGTGATTTGAAGAGTTTGTGATACTGTAGTATTCTAGTACATTCTTTTTCATTGACTCAACAAGCATGCACTAAGTACCTGTTACGTGCCCTGTCCTGTGCTATTTGCTGAGGAGGACAAGGATGTATATGATATAGTCCATGCCTAGAGTAGTTTATGGTACACTGGCTTCTCCTGAAGCGTGCTCAGGTTGTTAATAGGGGTTAAAACAAAAAACAAAAAACATTTCCTGGTGAAATAATTTAGGAAGACCTCTATGGCAGCACTTCTCACCTTTAATATGCTAATATGCACTGTGTATCTCCAAAAGGGGAACCCAGGATAAAGTGATTCCCAAATACATATGACCACCAACCTCCCATTTAACATGGAATATTCCAGAAGACACTTTGGAAAATGCTATCATAGATCATGATATGCTAGATCTGGAATCAACATTAAATCTAGATATAAGAACTCTATTAATGTGACCCAAGGTTACATTAGCTTTTTGAGCAGCCACATTGCTCTGTTGATTCATCAGGAGCTTAAGGCTGGCTAGATTGCTTTGGTCTTTTCTCACACAACCATTCTTAAGCAGGTCTTTCCCTTTTAGAATCTGAGCTATAGATATTTTTGGAATGTGAGCATAGGGCCTATCAAGTTTAACTTTATTGGTTTGGGCCCATAGTTAAAAACTGTTGAGATCTTTTTGATCTGAATCTTGTCCTCCAATGTATCAGCTAGGTTTCCCAGCCATCTGTTGTCTACAACTTAAGTAAGTAGGCCTTCCCCCAAGGAAGGCCTTCATCTAAGCCTCTGAAGGACACGCTGAATGAGACAGATCCCTGTATCACACCACAGGAGACTTTCCTTGGAATTGGCATTGATCTTTTAATCAACACTATTTGGGTTAATCATTCAACAAATCCACCCAGTTCAGCCATCACTGAGCCCACAACTCTCCCTCTGGGTCAAAGGATGACATGAGAGGTCTGGGGAAACACTTCATGGAAATCCACATTCCCCTGGCCGACCAGTCTGGTAATACTTTCAAAGAGAATAAAATAAGGCTAATTTGTCATAAGTCTTTCAAAGAGGATAGTATTTTTTATTTTTGTGATTATAAAAGTAATGTATGTTCATTATAGAAAACATGGAAAATAGAGAAAAAAAGCCACCAGCATTAAGAAAAAAATTAAAATCACCCGACATCTAACTACCTAGAGATAATCTCAGTTAACTTTTGCTATGTCTCTTTCCAGTCTTTTATTATGCCTATACATTGATTTATTTAAAAATATCTACTGTCTTCTATATGCCAAACATTGTTCCAGGTGCAGCAGTAAACAAAAGAGCAACCCCCTCCCCCCAAAACTCCCTGCCCACATGAAGCTTATACTCTAGTAGAGGTTTATAAATGAATAAATGAATGAATTAATATTTTAAATGCAATCTTTATTAAAAGATTTTTTTAAAAAATCCTACTTTTCTCTCCCAACTTGACATTATATCAGAACAACTATCCCTGGAATGACGGTGTTACTGGACCCAGGTCAGCTTCTGATGATTTCCATTTTCCGTACCTAATGTTCACAATCTTCTCGTTGATAGTGCAGTCTAGAATTTTGTGTGGGGGGTTGATATGGAGCTCACCAGCTTATGGTTTCCAGCATGCAGTTTTTACCTCTCTTTGAAAATTGGGACAAACATGCTTATCCCCAGTCACCTCTTCTTTTTCACTATTTCTCCAAGATTACAGATTGTAGTTCCCCAGTCCCGCCTGTCTGGGTGGCAATTTGTCTAGGCTTGAAGACTTGGAGTCGTTTACAGGCACCCTTTTACTATCTCTTCGCCCATCCGGGGCTTCAGTCTGTTCCTGCTGGAGTTTATTCTATCCTTCCCAGACTGAAGATGGGCCTCTTTGGTAGAGAAGGTAGAAGTGAAGGGAGTTGAGAAGTTGTGCTCTCTCTGCTGTCTATTAGCATGATGTCATATGCCCCAAGTGGTCGCCCCCTTCTTCCTTTCTTCTTGCACTTAAACTTGAAGGGGGTAGATTTATGGAAGAGTCTGAAGGAAAACTCTTAATTTTCATTAGTCTCAATAACTCTATTTATTTTTTTGGTGAGGAGGATTGGCCTTGAGCTAACATCTGTTGCCAATCTTCCTCTTTGTCACTGAGCTAACATCCGTGCCCATCTTCCTCCACTTTGTACATGGGATGCTGCTACAGCATGGCTTATTGAGCGGTGCATAGGTCTGTGCCCAGGATCCAAACCCATGAACCTCAGGCCGCTGAAGCGGAGGGCATGAACCTAACCATTACGCCACTGGGCCAACCCCACAATAGCTCTCTTTAAAAAGAATTCCTGATAGTACTCTTGCAGGGCCGAGGTATTTTGTATTTGCCAACTGCCTCATTTTACAAATAAGGAAACTGAGGCTTATGTTCGGTAAACGGCATTGCATAAATCTGATCCCAAACTGGAGTTATAGTATTCATTTGAGTCAACCTTGCAGTATCTGAGGAAAGAAAGAAAAAGTCTTGCAAGAAACAGATCACTAGGGGAGAAAAAGGACCTTAGGAGGAATTTAATTGAGAACCCCTCTCATGGGGAGAGGACAATGGATTTCACTGAATGAGCCCCAGATTGTAGCAGGTTTTCCCTGGTTGCCGGCATCCTCCCGGGACTATTCTGGTCTGTTCTGCTTGAGGGAATGGCAAAGCCCATCCCCTTTGCCTTGAGCTTTGGGATCCTACATAGGAAGCCAAACAGCTGGTTGTTCTCCATATGTGGCCTCCCCAGCCTCACTCTCTGCATGAACCGAAACCCTTCCTCAGGGGAGCCGCTGATGGTTCCCTTTGATTGGCTATTGACAGTCATGCTGGGGCTTCTAAGCAGCTCCTTGTTAACCTTGAAAGATGACTATTTTAGTTTTTTTGGAGTCTCTGTCACCACCTGCAGACAAAAGCAGATGACTTAAGAGATGAACAAGTAGGAATTCTGTGACTTTTAACAGAGATATCCTCAGAATCAGTGGACACAGTTGAATCGCTACCTGACCTGTCTGTCTTTATGTCTTGGCTCAATCCCCAGTTCATTGTGTTAGATAAGAGGTTTCCTGTTACCCTCTGAAGGGCTGGGATTACTAGGCAGGCTCAGAAGGCGTCTACACACTCTTGTCTGTAAACATCCTTTGCAAATGCTGTGTTGGTAACAGACCTGGGCAGATGCCATTTTGGCATCAAAAGTGCCATCTCTTTAGGGCAAAGGACGGCAAACATAAAAATCAAGTTAATTTAGTCTATTTAAATGTGTAAATAAATAATGCTATTTCACTTGTGCATTTTCTAAACCAAGACCAGAAAACATAAAATTCTCTGTAATAAATAATAAAATATGAACTTTAGTTTCATTTTATAGCCAGGAGAGTCAGAAGGAAGCCAAGAAAAGGAGAAAAGATGGGGGAGGGGGTAAGAAACGAGACTGGAGATCTGAGCAGGAGAAGAGGAGAAGAAAAGGGCCAGGCCAACTCTGCACCATCTCTAAGGGGTTCCACCTCCTTGATCTTTTCTGAGATCATATCCATCTGCTGTGAATACTTGAAGGGGTTCTTTACCCTGAACTCTGTAGGGACAGCAAGAGGTGGATCAGTTCAGAACTTACTTTGTGGAATGAACACTATGGTGTATTTATAGTTAACTGCTTGACTTCGTATACCAGTAGAACTCTGGTTCAGTCCTGTGCTAGACGTCCCTGGACACTTTGTCCTGAAACTCTTTGAACCCTCTTCTCTTATCCTGCTGGATCAGCACTGGCCACCAGACCCCTTCTGCATCTCCTGCCAGTGGAATTTGGACACATCCCTTCCTTGCAGCAGAGCTGATAGGCCAACTGCAGAACTGTAGTCTGCCTCCAACTGTTCCCTCCAGAGCAGCCAGATGTCTCCCTGCATTTCCTCTACTTTAGTTATTTCTGCTCCTATTTGCTACCATGCATATTCATGCAAATGCAGGAATTTCAGGAGGTGCAATTCTCTTCCAATGTAAACCTGTTCCATGAATGCCTTCTGCAACAAAACGCCTCGGCAAAATGTCTATGAATGTCTTTCCCAGCTGTTGAAGAAGGAGTTTTATCATCTTTCATGGGTTTAGACAGGAAAAGAGTAATTTTTGGGTGAAGATCTGCCTGGAAGACTTCCCCCTTCCATTAGCTGCTCTTTCCTCTATGGTTGCATCCTGTGTCCAACCATCAAATGGCCCTCAGCCACAGCACCTGTGGCTGAAGGTTGTTGTGTTTTAATTAACGATTTCCGTCCCATTATATGTAGCCTGTGCTTTTATACTTTCCCCTGATTCCTGACCTTGTTTGCCACTCTCCATTGTTAGTTCTATCAGATGTACCATCCCTTTCCATCCAACGGCATGCAGCTTTGCTGCTAATCCAGGCCTCAGGACCTTGGCTTCTTTTCCATAGCTAAACTGGATTGAGAGAGAGCCTCAGGTAAATCACTATAGCCTCCATCCCAGTCCAATTAATACTCTGAGGCCGAGATCACCCCAATACTTCCAGGTCCAGGACTTTAACCAACACCCCCCTGGACCACATTAATCAGGCAAGTTGGTCCTAACAATGTCTCTTCGCTCCCTTCCTAGCACTTATGTCCAACTTGTGGCAAGCCCAGTATCCCCACGAACTATAAGTGCGTGGGGCTGGGTTAACACCATGGACAAAACCATCCTCTTCCCTTCAGGCCTCCTTTTGTCAAAACCAACTGCTGAACATTAACCAACATCATTCACAGCTATGTCTCCTTGGAGCTGCTGAGGATGAAGCCTTCTCTACACAGTAGAGATGTGTATGCATGCAATTATATTAATCCTAATTTCCATAAGCTTGTCAGGAGCAGGGTGCAGGCCAGAGGAGAGATGTACTTACCAAAACTTAGAGGAGTTCCAGAGGGAATCAAATAATGAGGATTCCACGAGGTTTGGCTAAATAATCTGGTTCCCTTGGCCAGTATGGAAACAGTCCTAGAGCAATGCTTCTCCAACTCTAATGTCAGATAAATCACCTGGAGATCTTGTTAACATGCAGATTCTGATTGAGCCGGTCTGTAGAACAACCCTCCATATGATGCCAATACCACTGGTCCCCCCCACCGTCTGTGGACCATGCTTTGAGTAGTAAGGGGCTAATGTTCCTCTTCTGCTGGGTTCCCAACTTGTTCCCGTCGCTGGTTCCTCTTATCTACCTGAGATTCACCATTTGTAAAATGAGAGCATGGAACTGCCCGATCTCTTAGCCCCTCAGAGTGTGAATATGTGATGCTGTTTGTAATGTGCTTTATCCTGCTCGGCTCAAATGTCACCTCTTCTCTAAAATCTTCCTCAATTCTGCAGTGGAAGTTCTCACTCTGAGCTCCCTTCATGCTTCAATTCAATCCCGTTTAGAACAGTTCAACTCAGTATAATTCAGAAGCCTTCACTGAACATTTTTGATGTGTCATGCAGTGAGTTTCTTTCTTGGAGACTGAAACGATGATGATGCTCTCAACAAAAGCGGAAGGTTTGGTTATACAAATGAAAGAGTAGAGTTGGGGAGAAGATAACCAAAGTTTTTTCTTTTTTCCTACACATATTCATTTAATTTTGTTCCATAAATTTTCTTGATAACCAAGTTTACATTTGCCATAATACGTTCATGTGCCTGTAATATGTTGAGGTGCGTAGGCAGCATGGCATGATACCTCTAGAGTCAGACCATATATGTTTAGAACTCAGCCCCAGTGTTCACTAGCTGTGTGATCTTGGACAAGTTCCTTAACCTCTCTGTGTCTTGGTTTTCTCATCTTTAAGATGGGGATAATAATAGCATCCCCCTGATGGGGTTGTTATGTTGTTAGAAGGATTAAAAGAGTTAGTATTTGTAAAGCATTTAGAATATTGTTGGTACATGGTATTTTAAAGAAATGTTTGTTCAACTAATATATGTTCTGGAGGTGTCACTCAAGAAAAGTCTGGATAGGAGATATGGATTTGGAGGCTGTCAATATATAGGTGTTCTTAGGGCCTAGAAGCAACAGATATTTCCCAGGGAGAATGTAAGCTGCAGAATGAGTGGCAAAGAGGGAAGAAATGGATTCTTTAGGGAGTACCAATATTTAGAGGGTGAACAGAGGGAGAGGATACAATGAAAGAGACTGAGGAGTAGTTTTGGAAGTAAAGCTGACCCAAGAGAAAGTGAAATCAGAAACCACATAAGTAGAGAATTTTAAGAAAGGGGTAGTGGCCAACAATGACAAATGCCATAGCAACAGCAAATAAGACAAGAAATAAAACAAAGCCATTTGTTCATATGGCTAATAAAGCATGTTTCAGGCTACATATAATTCCTATTTATGTCTGTCTTCACCCACTAAGCCATTTGTCCTCGGTGTAAGGCACCGAATTTATTATTCAGCCTTGTATACCCAGGGGCTAGCACACGCCTGCAGCATCTCGGGGCATGCTCATTGTTGTTGAAATCTTATATTTGTTGCTAGACTCTCTAATGACTCCTGTTCCTTAGTGGTCCACATCACCCTGCTTGTCTATTGAATAATAAGACCATAAACAAAGTTGAGAGAATCTCAATTCCTACCCTGTCCTTTCTTCTTGGGGGGTCCAAGGAGAGGGCAAGGCCAGTATTTCTTGGTACTGGTCATCCTTTCTACGTGAGCTTGGGTCATTGCAGGAGTTGAGATGAGGTCATAGTAGGTCTAGGGTGGAGGAGAGGGCCGGCTGGTGAAAATCTCAGGTGAGGTCATCTTTTTAGTGTTCACGGCATTGCCAGACAGTGATGGCAGTTCTTCTTTTAGCAAGTCCTACAGCTTGTGTGCTGGGCTGGACACTCAAGTCTGTTGCCTCCAAAAGCTCTCTGGTGACAGCCATCTTTACTCCTAGGAGACCAACTGACCACATGTTGGTGGTGCTGAGGAGGAATTCCTCTACTGGGTGGCAGGTTGGGCCAGCTGACCTTTAAGGCTCCTTCCAACTTCAGGATTCTAGGAACATGGGTAGCCACTGAAGGTGATCAGGAGAGCAGAGCTCACGATCTTCTCTAGGTGGAGTTGGATGATGGCAGAGCAGGGAAGTCCCTGGCGTACAGGTCTATGCTGGTGTTTAGGCTTCTACAGGGTTGTAGTATTAATTGAGACTGGCAGGGAGGGGGGATGGTGAGCCAAAGGAAGGAGGGGCAAGAGTGTGGGTTGTAGGATTCCAGAGCCCCCTGCTGAGAAATTGTAATCCCTCAGGCCCCCAGGTAAGAGGGAGGAAGTAAAGACTTGGGGTGGTGGGCTAAGATGGTGGAGGGAGCTCTGACTCATTTAGTGTTGACAAATAGGCTGGATTCCTTTAACTCCACTGGACTTTGCCTTTTCAGGATGTACAGCCAGCGTCAGCATACTGCTAATGGGGCTTTGAGAGTCTCCTTTTGATGAGCGTGTCCCAGAAAGCAGGTATTAGCCATTTCTGCTGGGGAGGCAATGAAGGCATTTGCAGCTGAAATCGGCTTTCCTGGATGCCCTAATAAAGCAGAGACTTTCAAAGCCCCATTAGCAGTGTGCTGACAGTAGCTTTACATCTGTACTAGCCCAGTTCAGGAGGGGAGTGCTGGGCACTCATATCCCAAACCCCAAGGAACGAGCTGCCTTCAGACCAAAGCCAGCTTCATTTCCATCAACAGGCTATGAGTTCCTTATGAGAGAGACCTTGTCTTCTTATCCTGGGGGCCCAGTATAGTGCCTGGCAAAAAATAGACTCTCAATAAACACTTATGAAATTGGTAAATGTCTTTGTGGAGGGGAGATCTTCTGTTAAAGGGAGTTGGAGTATCACATTATGGAAAGCTTCTAGTACGGTGCTGGCCCTTGGTGAGTGCTCAATATATGTTTATGAGATAGATGAAAGACAGGTTGGGCTAAGGAGGAAGGGAAGGGGAAGGACAGTGTGAGAGATATGAAAAGTGGCTCTTTCCTCTGCCCCCTACCTGCCAGTGAGAAAACTGTATTTCTCCCTCAGCCAGAAGTTGCTAAACTTCTTTATAAGTAGCAGAACCCACACCCTCCGTGTCTCCCTAGAATGAAACCAGAGGACCTTTCTCTGGCTAGGTCCCAAAGGTGGGGAGTAGCATGGGGACAGAGGGGACCTTGTTGGCAGGCTCTTTGACAAGTTGTGTATGCCAAGACATTAATGTGGACAGGATGCTTTTCCTCCTGGGGGAGGTAACAGCCTCTCAGAAGTTAGTGCCTTGTCCAGATTCACATAGATGGAAACGATGGGGCCAGAATTCAAATCCAAGTGAGTTTGCCTTTTAAGCTCACACCTCTCCAGCCACCGTCCACTTTCACTCTGACCACAGAGCCTAGCGAGGCTGTCATTCCGAGTGTCAACTGTTTCTAGACAGATGACTTCCTTTACCTGCCCTACCTGTGTGCACGTGCCCTTAGAAGGCAGCAATCTACAGGTGGATCGCCCAATTGTCCATCAACTTCTTCCTCCTCCATGATCCAAAGCAAATTCCTGGGGGATGGGTGGATGGACCAGTGCAACAGCTCTGTTAGCCATCAGTTTCCATCCAGCCAGACAATGTTGCTCCAGGTGGATATGCCCTCTGCACCTCTCATCTCATCTTTCTGAATGAATGTGCTTCCAGACAAGACTTTCCAAGAAGCTCTGGAAAGGAAAATAAACAATAAATAAATAAACGGAATGAAATAGATAAATACATAAATACCTAGCTGGCCAGAGCTGCCTGCCCTGTGTATTTATTCCGGTTATTTGTCTGACTCATAACGTGCCTGGGCTCAGGAAAGTCTCATGTGAGCCGATGGTGTGTGACTGGGGCTCTTCGCCCTGTCCTTCTGCCATTTGAATATTTCCAGTCAGGATTGAGTCACTGCACATCTTTGAGAGTCCTCTAATCAGAGAAATTAACTCTCATCAGACACAGAAATTAATCTTTGTTAGTGTTGTTGTCAGTCTAACTTTCCCTTCCTTGGTGCCAGACGTGGAGAGGGATGTCCTGGGAGGGAGCTGCTGCCACCACTGCCAAAGGCCTCAGTGGGGACATGCAGGGCTTTACCTGAAGAATGGAGGCTGGCCCGTCCTAGCTGAGTCTAGTGGTAGGTAGGACCCCCGAGGCGCTCTGCTCTGGTGATCAGCACTGAGCGGTGCTATGTGCAAGGCTTTAAAAACACTGAGTGACTAGAATTTGTGAAGGATGTAATGGCGGCGAGGGAGTGGAGGTCCTTCGGGAAGCATGCCAAAACAAAATGGCAACCAGCTAGGAATCTTAGATGATGGCACACGCTGGGGGGAATTCTTTCCTGTTTACCAGTTTGTTAACAGTGCAGACCCGTCTTTAGAAGCCATCCTTCAGTGGGTATGTGGGTGGTGGGGGCGAGGTAGGGGGCAGCGAGGGTGAGGACAGACCCTTAATTGCATTTTTGAAAAGTTTGGAGCCAACTTCAAGGGTCACAGAATCATACCATCTTCAGGCATAGAGAAAGTATAATGCAGAGAATATCAGGTTGCTGCAGAGTAAATAAACATGACGTTAACACCATCTTCCATAATATATATTTCATATCCTCTCATTTGCTCATGAAAAATATGTTATGGGGAATTGTCTGTTAACATCACACTTATTCACACTGCAGCAGTGTGATGTTGTTAATGTTAAGCTATCTGTATACTCATCAGCAGTCATCAATTGTTATTATCAGCATTCTATAGCAGATTTTCATTTTAAATTACAACATTCTCTTGCATATATGTTTCTTTTTCTGGATTAAAAAATCTGAGAGTCTTTGTTTCTGAGTGAGAGGTAGTTAGGAAATCACTAGCCTGGGAATCAGGAGAGATGACTTCCATCTCACTTTGTCACAGTATACTCTGTGACCTTGGAAAAGTCACTTCCTCTCTCTAGTCCTCAGATTCCCCATCTATAAAATGTGGTTATTAGACAAGATCTTTAGTGAGTCTTTGAGCAGCTACTGAGAAAGTAGAGGAGGGGAATGGCCTGAGCTGTCTATGGTAGACAAGAAAGGGGATCAGGGTTTCTTTATAATTTGGGGCAGAGTGGCCAGAATTTATGCCACTTCCACGGCCACATGTTGGAGCCGCAGGAGTATCCCACCTGGACAGGGCTCTCTGTTTCACACTCTCCATTTCTTGGATGATTGCTTTCTCTGCTTCTGGGATTAAAAAAAAAAGAAAGACAAGTCACTTTCTCATTGGCCTGTGACATGCTACATGAACCATCTATATTATGGATGCAACCATGGATGCCGCCAACGTTGATTCATACCTTGGTGACCTCATGGATCACTGACAGCCATACCACCTGGCAGGCTGCCTGGAATTCACCGGGGCCTGTCAGAAGCCCTAGCTGCACCTCCATTTTACAGGTGACCATAGGCCCGGTGGCTACCCTTGGGTTTCAAGCTTACTATTGTCAGTCTAAGCAACAATCACATCCTCAAATCAAAAGTCAGGAATTCTAAGAGGAGCAGTGCTGCTCACAGAACTGAGTGGTGACTTGCAGAGGTACAATGAGATAACAAAGTCTCTTTCAGGCATCTTTCCATAATCCAAAGCCCGAGGTAGCCAGTAAACAATGCACCGCCAGCCAACCTGAGTTCTTGCTATCTTGTTGACTGAAGCATTCATTGTGAGGCTTCCTGGGCATCCTATTGTGGGGGAAAGGAGGACTCTGACCACTTCTGCATAGTGTAGATTAATCTGTGGGCTGCACGACACCTTTTCTTCATGGTCTTTGTCTCATTGAGTGTCACAAGGGAGGGTGAGTTGCTCTCTCTGGTTTTGGACACTTGCTTTTTAATCTTTTTTGCTGCCTTTGATTTTTACTTTTGGCTTCAGGGAAGGTGGGTTGTCATGGATAGAGCCTCGTGCCTGGCTTAGCACGCTGTGTGCTGGAGGAGCGTATCTCTGAACACTCACCAGTGGGTTCAGGGCCAAGGTTACCAGATCTCCCTTTTTGGACTTCATGCTCAAATGATCTCTTCAGATCAAACAAGGAACACAGCTACAAAACACCTCTCCCTCCACAAAACATAACCACTTCCACTACCACCGCAATCCTAAAACTCCTCCCACAAATCGAGTTGCAGGTCAAGGTCATTTTCTGAGAACACTGGTATTTAGAGACCCTTTGCAGTAGAAAAAACCACTATTTCTCAGACTCACAAATTGACCCTTATTTAGGGCCTGGCTCTTAAAAGGAATAGTGCTATGTACTTAAAATATAATAGCAACATATTTATATATTGCGAAAATAAATTTAAAATAAGTTTTCCCTTTTTGTTCTTTTTCTATAGTTCTGTGAGAGTCAGCAAGCAAGGCTATAGAGAAAAAAGCAGTGGTTTTGAAGTCAGATTGGAATTTGTCTAGATTCCTACCATCTCTATATCCCTGTTTACAAATCTGCCATGTAGGGATAATAATACCTTCTTTGTCCTTGTTGTGAGGTTTAGGACGTATGTAAAGAGCCTGACTCATAGTAAGTGCTCAGTAAATGGAAGTGCTGCTTACATGGGAGCATGAGATCTTCAGAGAAAATACGACTCTAAGCCTAGAGTCACTTTTTTGCCCTTTCAGTCCAGATTTGCCAAGAACCAACAATCTAGATTTAGTAACAGATTTGGTCTGTGAGCGGCAAAATGGGCCAGTTTTTCTGCCTGGGGGCTCTGTGATTTGTCGGGGAGATGGGTGACAGCCTTGCAGCCAGTAAAGAAATGAATACTCTTTGTAGTCTTCCAGGTAGGGAGGAAGAGTGGTGGCTTGGATCCTGCACTGTGAGATTTGTCTGGCTTGAAAAAGAATACTGGCCACAATCCCTGGGGGCCGGATGTGTTTCAGAATTCAGAAATTTTCAGATTTTAGAAAAGTAATATGGTACAGTTACTATCTGTTACATAATCCTCCCGCAGAGTCTAGAGCAGCAACTTGTAAGGAAAAACCATTCAGATTTCGGCTGCAAATATTCATCTTAAGTGGGATAAATGAGGTCTACAAAGAAACTCAGGTCAGTTCAGGTCAGGTTTTACTGCCAAATGAGTTATGAAAAATCTTTCAGTACTCAGAGCTTTTTGGATTTCAAAATTGCAGATTGTTGATTTATAATAATACTAGACATGATGATGAGTAATAACAATAGTCGCATTTAATAAGTGTTTTCCTTGTGCCAGGGATTCTAAGTGCCTTACATATATTTTCTTATTTGTTCTCTAACGACAGTCCTGTGTGTATGGCATTATTGTCTTCCTTTTAGTGATGAGAACAAGGTTCAGCAATATTAAGAAACTTGCCCCGGGTCGCACAGGCAGTAAATGCAACCCCAGGATTTGAACCTAGATCCATCTGATTGCAAAGCCTATGCTGGTAAAAATAGATTAATGTTTTTCTCTGCATAGTAGAGGTTGTCTCACCCTGGAGTCCAGGGAATTTGTCTTGTGGATGACAGAATATTTGCAAGGCTATTTTAGGCCAGTGATTTGAGCTGGGCTGGAAGTGTCTTCAACTGGCTAGTAGCTGAGCCGTATGAGGGAGAAGAGGTAAATGGGTGTAGATGACATAAACCTGGCCGTTTCTATATTGGCGAGCAGGCTATGTTGACGCAAGCCCTGCCCAGACAGCCTTTGACTTTAGTCTGGCCTCCCACCCTTGAAGAAAAGCTTCCTTCAGCTTCACATGGTCTTACTTGCAACTCAGCTGTCCAGAAAGGGTGAGTGACCAGTCTCAAGCTCAGACCAGGCCTCATCTCTGTGTGTGACCTCTATTGTGTGGGTAGAGTACTACAGAGGAAAAAAATCCTAACGAGCCTTAATGTGGGAGGAAATGGCCCTCCTAAAAATAACGCCAGGCCCTGTGGAGTAATGACATCATTAGCCAACTCCAGCCTCGAGGGATTCTAAGCACTTTTGACTAGACGTTTTATTTTAGCACAAGATGTATCAAGGAGATCTATTATGCTTGTCAGTCCAAGCAAGGGTTGCAGGGCAAGAATGAACTGAAAGGCACATGTAAAGGGCCATGACGCCTCCTTTAATCACATCTCACGTAATTGGAAGAGTTGCTATTTCCGAATCTCCGGCTGGGCAGTCTTCATGACTACAACAGACAGATCTGGGAAGAGAAGAAATTCTATTGTCTGGAGAAGACCTGACCTTTTAACTTAATTCTAAGTCTTGGGGAGGAGAAGGGGCCTGGAGAATGGGATTAACCAAAAGCTGCTGAGAAAGACAGACGTAGATGCCATGGAGAATTCCTCCTCACCAGGATTATCCTTCTCTCTTCAGCTGACGAGCGAGCAGAAGGTTTCCTCCCTCCCGTGGGCCTTGGCCTAACAGAGGCCTTGGGACCACGCATGAAATAACAAGACCCATCACCCTTCATTGAACCTCCTCTGCTAGACCACCAGCTCCATGAGGCCACGATTGGGTTTATCCAGACCTCCATCCCCAGTGCTTGGCAAAGCGCCTGGTGGATAGTGGAACCTTCAATAAAAACCTGTTCAGTTAGATCAAATGACTGTGGATTCATTTTAAAAATGGTGAGGGATTATTCGGTACATCTCTGTTTGTTCACTTTAAGAGGTTATTATGAATATACTCTAATCCCAAGAATGGAAGAGAAAGCCAGTCCTTCTCCAAGAAGGGAGAGTGGTGAAACGTGCATTGGATTGGAGGAAACAGGCCTGTGTCCTGTGGCTTCAGTCACATGGGTTCTATCAACTTCATCTCCCTTTGTGTAAGTAATGACAAAACCCTTCATCTCTCCCAGCTTCACAGAGGACCAGCAGAACAAATGACATTAAACCTGATTATGGTTCCAAGACAAGTCAGCCTACTATGGAAACTCAGACGTAAAGGGTTTGCCCCTTTTCCATTGCACTGGTCCTACAGCGAGCATGGCCACGGATTTCTTGTGGGTTCACTTCCCTGAGGATGCAGGGAAGGTGAGATGTGACCACTCTTTGTGTCTCCCCAGAACAAAATGTCTGCTTCTGCTGCTTCCCTCCCTCCTCCCTCCCTCCTGTGCCCTCCTTTCCCACTCACAGTCCTCACTCAGCCTTCCCCTCTCTTCGCTCTGGCTCCCTGGGGCCTGTCATAATTAGAAAAGGAGGAAGGAGGGGAGCCAGCCTAGTCCACCAGGGCTTTAGAGGGAGCTGGGACTGCGTGCTGGGGACCCGGGGCTGCAAAGGTTTCCGTGTCTTTGTTTCCAATCACGGTATCTGCCAACACAGGCAGGCCCTGTGCTAAAGTCAAGGAGGGTCCAGGCCCAGGAACATGGCTTTGCATGTAGATATGCCTATAGCAAAATGTGAGTATGTGTGTGAGTGTGTAAAGATGTGCACGACTGGAGGTATGGATTTAGGTGTGTTGTGCTTTAGATGGGGGAGCAATGCAGAAACGGTTGTTTTTATCTGGAAACTTTAAGCCACGTCAACTTTGGGAGTACAGATTCTCTAGGGAACCCCTATGTACTATCTCCTCTTTGCATCCTCAACTTGCTACTCCCCAAGTCCTCCATTCTACCTTAATAATACAAGGAAGGCAGGAGTTGGAGTAGGTGGTCAGAGCCTTTCCAAATCTTTTCTCCTGGCCCCAAACACCAGGTGTTGGCACGAGATGAGCATGTTCATGCTCAGCATAGTCGCACGTAGGAGATGGATGCAGGTTTTTCCAGCTTTGGCTGCTCCGCAGTCTCACTCCTGTGCTGGCATTTTCCTGGGCAGTGCTGAGGGGATCATTAATCTGTCTCCTTGCTATTTTTCTGCCCAGCCCAGGGGACGACTCTGGCCTATAAATCAGCTCAGTGCAGAGTGGGAAAATCAAGGAAAGGATACAGTAAGGAGGAAAATAACCACTCAGAAAGGATACAGACCCGAGGTGCAACACCCAGAAGGTCGGGGGAGGAAGGAAGAGTGATCTTGGGAGAGAATAACGTGAAGAGAAAAAATTGCACCAACGTGCCAGGGCCAGATCTGGGGCAAAGGAGATCTAGAATCTGGTCTTCAAGATGTTATTCTAAGCTTCTTGCTTCAGCTAATCTCTCTGGGCTACAACTAGGCCATCTGTTAAGGTGGGATCTCACCAGGCCCTCACTCAGCATTGTGCATTCCTCGGAACTAGAGCATGTGTGGAGAAACAAAACAAATTCGTCCATGCAAATTATTCAACCCTACATATTTGCTCATGCAAGTTAATTAATAAAAAGTACCCATGGTGAAGATTTCTAAGCAGCCCTGTAAGGGCTGGGAGGTAGTACGGCCAGTGGGAAGAACATGGGCCTGGAATCAGGCCTGTTACCCGATCTCTTTGTGTCTCTGGATACCAATCCATTAACTCTTGGCCAACATCTCAGTCTCCTCATCCTTTAAGGTCAGTTTGAACTCCTAACTTCTGTGATGATGGTGGTTGTTGTCACCACAGTGATGTGAAGCGCTCACATTTCTCTCAGTGACTCTTCCACATCTTGGCAATCATTCCCAGGCACTGCAGATAGAAGGCAGGAGGGGTTGCCTCAATGGAGTCCATCACTGTGGGTCCCAGCTCTAGCCCATTGCTCTCCAGGTTGTCCGGGCTTGACCACCCGCTCTGGGACAAAGTCTGCTCTAAGCGCTTTTATATTTTGAGAGGCAGCTTGGTGGCTTAAAAAGCTCAGGCTTCGGAAATTGACAGACTTGTGTTTAAAGGCCACCAATGAATTATGTGGCCCCTGGGGAGAGCCTTAGAGTGTCTGAGGCCCTGTAACCACATCTGTAGAATGGGATCACAATACCTGCCTTGTCGGTTTCTTGTGAGCTTTAATGATAGCGTACAGAGAGCACTTGGTATAGTTCCCGGAGCACAGAGGCACTCAGTGACTGGTAATTATTTCTATGATTGGACCAGTGGAGTTGAAGGCTGGGAAGGAGAGAAGAATGATGAGAATGAACATACCCCTCAGGCAGACATCTCACAGGCCAAGTAAAGTGTGTGCACACATATGTGCGTGAGCATGGATCGGCCTGTGTGTGTAAGTGCATGCGAGAGTGAGCGTACATGTGTGTGAAAGAAGGTGTGAGAATACGTGCATGTGTATGTGCATGCACAAGTGAGTGTTGTACACGTATGTGGCTGTGTTTGAGCATGTGAGTGTATGTGTGTGTGTTGGGGTATACACACTGGTTCTCTAAATGGACTTTGCTTTTTTTAATAATTTAATTAATTAATTTTATTAAGGTAACATTGATTAACATTATGTAAATTGCAGGTGTACATCATTATATTTCAACTTCTGTATAGACTACATCATGTTCACCACCAAAAGTCTAGTTGCCATTTGTCACCATGCAAACGTGCCCCTTTACCCCTTTTGCCCTCTCCTCACTCCCCTTTCATTCTGGTAACCACCAATCTGTTGTCTATATCTATGTGTTTGTTTGTTGTTGTTATTTTATATTCCACAAATAAGTGAAATCATATAGTATTTGTCTTTCTCTGTCTGACTTACTTCGCTTAGCATAATACCCTCAAGTTCTATCTATATTGTCACAAAGATTTCATCTTTTTTAATGGATGAGTAGTACTTCATTGTATACATATACCACATCTTTACCCATTCATGCATCGATGAGCACTTAGGCTGTTTCCAAATCTTGGCCATTGTGAATAATACTGCAATGAACATGGGGTGCATATATCTTTTTGAATTAGTGACATCATGTTCTTTGGCTAAATACCCGGAAGTGGAATAGCTGGATCATATGGCATTCTCTTTTTTTTTTTTTTCCACGGAGGAAGATTCACCCTGAGCTAATATCTGTTGCCAATCTTTCTCTTTTTTTCCTATGTGAGCCACCGCCACAGCATGATCACTAACAGATGAGTGGTGTGGTTCCATGCCTGGCAACTGAACCCACGCTGCCAAAATGGAGCACACAGAACTTTAACCACTAGGCCATTGGGGCTGGCCCCATTTCTGTTTTTAGTTGTTTGAGGAATCTCCATACTGTTTTCCATAGTGGCTGCACCAATTTACATTCCCACTAGCAGTGTATGAGGATTCCTTTTTCTTCACATCCTCTCCAACATTTGTTATTTTTTAATAAATTTTTTTAACTAATAGCCTTTTTAATAGTATTTATTTTTGATCATATAAAATTTTAATAATAGCCTTTTTTTTTTTTGCGAGGAGATCAGCCCTGTGCTAACATCTGCCAATCCTCCTCTTTTTGCTGAGGAAGACTGGCCCTGGGCTAACATCCATGCCCATCTGCCTCCACTTTATATGGGACGCCGCCACAGCATGGCTCAACAAGCGGTGTGTCTGTGCGCGCCCAGGATCCGAACGGGCGAACCCAGGGCCAACGCAGTGGAGTGCGCGCAGTTAACCACTTGCACCCCTGGGATGGCCCTATAATAGCCTTTTTAATAATAGCCGTTCTGATGGGCATGAAGTGATATCTCTGGACTTTGCCTTTGTCCGTGCTTCTTTTTCTACATGGAATGCTCTTGTCTTCTCTCCTCTCCCATAAATGCCTATTAATTTATCAAGTTTCAGCTCATATCATTGCCTTTTTGTAGCCATCCCCGACCTCTTTGGGAAGAGTTGATCACTCTGTCTGTTTTCCTCTGCCTCGACTTTATCTAGGGAAGCAGCGGCAGCAGGTGGAGGAGGTAACTGTGTAGGCTCCAGGCACACATATCCCGGGTTTGAATTTCAGCTCTTGTGCTCTCAGCCAAGTGATCTTAGATGAGTTACCTGACCTTGACCTCTGGAAGCCTCAACTTCCTTACCTGTAGCACAGAAATAATAATGGTGTCTTCCTCTGAGGGTTGATAGGAGGTTTAAATAATATAATGCATTTAGAGCATTTCCCACGATACCTGGTACATCATAAATGCTCTGTGTCAGGTATTGTATTTGCCACATAGTGTTATAACATTAGAATGTTTCATTTACATACTCATTTCCCCAAATCTGTGAACTCCCTGAGAGCGGGGACTCTTCCTCCAGCACCTACCCAGTGGCCTGACATCCAGCTTAGTAAATGTAAAGGAAAGGAAAGTATTACTTATCTTTTCTCTTCCCTATTTCTCATTTCTCCCATCCTAAGCCTCTCCAGACCCCCCTTCATGTTACCATCAGAAGGCAGATTTGGGGGCTAGAGTACAGCCTCAGCTCCATACAAAAGACATCCTCGATCAACACATAAAGAGCCACGCTGTATCTATACTTAGCAGGCATTTGGCCCTCACATTGATTACATCACCAAGGCTATTTTTTCCTGCGCTTGTCTTCAATAGACTCAATTGAAACACTAGAAAGCCCCTTCTGGCCCATCAATGAGTCCGAGGCCAAAACTTCTGGTAGGACAACACTCTACTGTTGCTGCCCATAGAAAGTGCCCTCAGCCACCCTGTTCTCCTCATTCCCCAAACATGCAACACCAAACCAAACTGTGCCCAGGGAGAGAAAAGGCCAGCTCACCACAGAGAACTGACCTCTAGACGCCACAGTGCAAAATGCATACAAAAGAACCATTGTATAGGACACAGTCTGCCAGACTCCCTAACTTGCTATCCTGCCTTAGTTTTCTCCCATCCCAACATCTTCCAAAGGGATCTACAGAAGAGCCTGAGCTGGATGCTCAGGCCGACGCTAATTTCTAAGGCAGTCTTCACTGAGGCAATGGCTTCAATCCAACCAACTGGTGGGGATTGGAACTAAGTTGTGTTTTCTTGGACCCAGGATTTGGTGTGCTTAGATGGGCCCTGGGTACCCAGAAGCCTCCTAGTCAGAGCATTTCCTGTGCTTCTACTATTATTCAGCCCATAGGCCGGGACTTCTGCTCTGATGCTCCACTCTGGAATTTTCTGCCACTCTAAAATCTTCTAGGCTCCTGGTCTGGTATGACCAAGCCCCTTACAGCTGGGACCACTGCCCTGAAACTCATCAATGATGGGTTGTCTAAGAATTCTTGTTTGTCTCCCTTCCTGGGGCTGGTTCCATTCTTCTGCTCATTGCAAGAGTCTTACTATATTTGGATAGATTGTCAATGCTGTATTCCTTCTCTTTGGCCTTACCTGATCTCTGATCTTGAGAATCCCTCAGACTTGTGTTTGCCTTTGTCCAGTTTTGTGTGAGCAGATATATACACACTGGACTCTTTGGGTCTACTCCAAGCTCCCAGCCAGTAAAGTTTGGCCAGTTGACCTCGGAGCCTCAGGGACTACATGAAGCAGTATAAAAGTTGTGTGGCTACTAGCTCCCTGCCTTCACTGTTTGTTCATAAAGGTGGGTTACAGTGCCATTCCTGAGCAGGAGGTTTGGCTAAGTGTGTACATGTGTGCATGCATGTAAGTGTGAAAGAGAAAGGAGAATTCAGTTTTGGATGTGTTCAAAGTGAGCTGCTTATAGAGTATTCACAGAGAGGTTTCTAGTAGATGATTGGATATATAAGAATAGAACTCAAGGGAGAAGTCTGGGCCAAAGACTCAGGCTTGGAATCATCAAGACATGTAAGATCATTGAGTCCATGTGTCTGCCTGGGAAGATTACACAGAATAAGAAGAGGTGGGAGCTAAGGCCTGAGCCCTGAAGATTCCCAGCATTTATGGGATGGGCAATGAAAAATGATCTGCCATGGAGTCTCAGAAGCAGTAGCTAGAGAAGTAGAAATAGAATTTGAGAAGAGTGGCCTCCCCAAAGCCAAGGGGGAAAAGAATTTCAAGAAAGAGGAGTGTTAAGTAAGATAGGGCTAAAAAGTGACTATTGGATTTAGTCATAGGATGGCACTTGTGACTTTGGAAAGAGCTGTTTCCGTGGTCATGGGGAAAAGCCAATCTGAAATGAGCTGTGGAGTCAAGGGTAAAAAGTGAAGATGCTTTGGAAAAGCTGGCTGAGAAGGGAGGAGCTGGGAGTCTGGTAGCTAAAGAGGAATGTAGGCTGCAGGGAGGGCCGGCTTGAATGCTTTGTTTTTAATGGAAGAGACTTGAGTATTTTTGAGTCCTGAGGGGAAGTAGACAAAGAGACTTAAATATAATGGTTAGAGAGGAAATAACTGATGGAGAGAAATTTCTGATGAGGCAGCAGAGCATGGATGCCGAGCACAGGTGGTGAGATAATCCTTTGACAGGAGCGGGACCCCTCTTCGCCTTTAGACTGGACCTAGCAACCAACTAATAGATGAAGAGAATGGCCAGAAGGATGTCAGGTGGTGGGTCGGTGGCCTACAATCTAACATTTGGCACAGATAATCCACACAGACAAATTAGAGTTGCCTGAACTTGAAATATCTAAAATAATAAAACTCTCAAAATGGCATTTCAGGGGCTCTGACCCATATTCTCGGTGACCCATGATGGAACAGGAGGGACCGTAGATGACCCTGAAATGTTACCACATGGCACCTGCGTAGTGTTAATGGAAGATGTAAATCTTGCCAGGAGAAGAGGGCCACCCTGGGAGGTGCTGCTCTCCCAAGGGGAGTGCCGGGCAGGGGGCTTCCCTTTGGGGACTGATTGCAAGGCTCCTCCGATGGGGCCTCTCCTTGCCCGCTACCATTTTTCTTCATTATTTCTGCTATGTCACCTGTCATGTCAGTTTCCTCTCAGAACGGCGATAAATGGCGCCTCTCATGTGGTGTCCTTAGGGGACACCTGTTATTTATTTCGATGATGGGCAAGATGCCATGGCTAATTAAGAAAAATTGTGGGCTGCCCACAGCCAATCCGTAGTTTCTTGTCAGCTCAGCCCCACAGTCCTTCACCCCACATTGGAGACATTTCCCCCACTGAGAGCTTGCCAGGGGGCAGGAGATAAGGTATAATGAGTGTCTCTCCCTCTCTCTATCCCTAAAGAATTCCACCGCCCTCTTCCTGCTGAAGTACATGGGGAGTCACAGGTCTATGGCGGATACTTCTAAATCTCAGGACTCTGCGAGGGTCAATCAAGTCCTTCTCTTTCGTCCGCCCTGAGAAACCTGGAGACACAGCCAACAGAGTGTTTTCTCCCTCATGACTTGGCAGGAAAGGAAAAGCAACTTCTGCGGCCAGGGCCTCTTGGACACAATGGCCTAGATAACTGAAATGACACCTCACTTGTGCCTGGATAACCTGAGTCAGCCGAGTCTGAATTTCTCAAAACAATAGACGCTGCTGGCCCCACCACAGACGGCTAGTCTCTTTTGAATTTCCCACAATTCTGGGTCCTGTGAATGGTGGTGGCAAGTCTGTGTGTGGGTGGAGAAGATCTTATGAGAGGCAGCTCGTGCCCCCCTGGGGCCTGAATGGTAGGAAAGAGACTCAAGTTGAAGTGGGAAGGATGATGTGGGGGTTGGTAGATATTAGAATGGGGTGCAGAGGGATGTGGAGGAATCTTTCTCTGAAGACTTTAACTAAGGGGGTGCCATACATCGGGAGGGTTTGAGCGGAGGCTTCTCCAGGACCAGAGAATTGCCCGGACACTTCCTGTGCTCTCTGGCCCCCTGGGTATTTTGGAATTCTTAGCAGAAATTTTCTTTTACCTTCAGGTGCCCACATCACCTCTGTGCTGTGTGGACTCTCTAGTCCTGACAAAAGAGGCAAAGGGTCACTGGGATTCAAGAGCAGGGGAAGGAGAGGAAGGTAGGACTGGGCTTAGAAAGGGTTGGCTGGAGGTTGGGTCTGAGCCCAGCATGAAGGCGCCAGTATCTGTGTCCCAGATGAGAGCTGGGAGAAACCAGAGTCCAGGGCCTGGAAGCGCGATATCAGGCTCATTGTGCCTTCTCCTTCTGTCGGGTTTGTACAGCTTCCAGCCCTTCCTGCTGGTCAGGCTATCAGAGCACTGCCTGAGAAGAAATTGCATTGTATTCCGGGATGCGATAACTTCAGAGCAGGCTGTTTTCTTCACACTGGGACACGGTACAGCCTCCCCCTTCTATCTCTTCTTTGATTTCACATTGTACTTGCTGTAACGCAGAGTCCAGGGGACAAAAGCCCCCTGTGTGCAACTCCCTCCTCCTGCTCACCCTCTGTGACCGCTCCCTGCCCCCAGCTGGCCCTGACGCACTCCTCACTCCTCGGCAGAGACCAGCAGACCACAGAGATGTGATCTGGGGTTGGCATTCCAAGGACCCTGCTGCTTCAGGACTTGCAAATGTCTCCGATTAAAACCAGCAGGGCTAATCTGAGCACAAGTTGCTACAATACTGAAGGAAATAACAATGTGCTGGGTGTCTCTGACTCCCCAGGTCTGGGAAAGAAAACATTCACAGGGAGAAAAGGAACAAAGAAGAAAAGGGAAAACAAGACACACACAGATCCGCGGGTTTGGACCCCATTCTGCCCAGACCAGGCCAGATGTGATCGAATGCTGCTTTCTGCACACACATGCCTACGCCCAGTCTTACCTCCACCTGGCTTTCAGGTCAGATGCAACTTCTAGAAAGCAGTGGGAAACACCTGGAGGATCCTTACCTTCTAGATCCATGAGATTAATGTTACCGCTTCCCAGGTCCAGATCAACCTTGAGTGAAGAGTCCCACAGGCAGGGAGGAATGCTCGGGCGGCTGGAGGATGAAAGAGGAGCCCATTACCATCCCTGGACATCCAGACCTTTTGAAACCTTCAGCCACTATGTTTGGTTATTTTATTTTATTTTATTTTGAGGAAGATTGGCCCCACCCTAACATCTGTTGCCAATCTTCCTCTTTTTTCTTTTTTCTCCCCAAAACCCCAGTACATAGTTGTGTATCATAGTCGTAGAGTTGTAGCTCTTCTATATGAGACGCCACCTCAGCATGGCTTGATGAGTAGTGCTTTGGTCTACGCCCAAAACACCTGTGAACCTGCGAACCCCGGGCTGCCAAAGTGGAAAGCACGAACTTAGCCACCATGCCACTAGGCTGACCCCTGTTTGGTTATTTTTTTAAGCAACTCTGCCTCTGAGCATTGACTAGTTCTTGTGAGGCCGACTGTTAGGCTGAACAGGGTTGGTAGGAAACAAAGGAAAGGGTGTGCCCTGAATAAAAGACAGAGGTACAGAAACCCAACATCCCTTGGTAAGCCTAGGAACCTGAGATTCATCCAGCAGACATGAGATTGTCACTGTCATCATGATGAGCACATTGCAGAACTAATGTGGACTGCTGGGGATGGGCTGGGGGACAGTAGCAGAGTCCCTTTTCAGCACGTGCCAAGCTCTCCCACTCTGCAGAGTCAGCTCCCTGGTGTAACAGCTGCTTTGCCTGTCTGCTCTTGTCTGAGGTCTCTGGACACCAGCTGCAGTCACAGCTATGATCAACTCGTAGGAAGTTCTGACAACAGCTTCCCCTACAGGCCTGGCCACCTGCGGAGACCTAGACTCCTTCACAATCTATATGGGGACTCGTGTGTGTAAAACAGCACATAGGTAGGTAATCTAGGTATAAATGTGGAATCCACCTTGGCAGAGTTTTTCTGAATCCCCATGATTCTGGAAGCATTTCTTCAGGATTGGGATTCTCCATCCAGGTCCCTCATTACTTCTCTCTGAAAGAAATCTGTGTTCTTCTTTTTTCATTTCAGTTCATTTAGAGAGAATTGGGCCTTAATGTGTGTCTAAGAGTTCACCGGGCAGATGGTATTTTTTCTTGCATTCATTCAGCAAGTATTTATGCCTAATTCTGAATGCCAAGTATGCTGCAGGTATTGGGTTTACAAAGATGAGGTCACTGACTTCAAGGGAGATACAATTTAATGCAGGAGACACAGAAATAATTAACTATGATAGAAGTCTGAATGGAACAAAGGCTAAATAGCAGCATTTGAAATGACTTCTGCTTGGAGATTCTGAGACTCTGCTTGGAATCTGAGTCTAGGCTGGCTGAGGCTAGGCTGGGCTTCTGCATACTTGAGAAGTGTGGCTATTGTCCTCCAGTTCTTCTGAACTGAATAAACATCACTCAACCTTTAATTCCTTCCTCTGAATGTCTGTCTTATTCCTCCCGCCAAGAATTCCTTGATGTGGTCTTCTTTCAATCAAATGACAATAATGATCATTTTTGAATACGCAGTGTTTCACAATTATCTTTAGGCCTTGGAGAAGTCATTGTATTAATAAGTGGGAGAACCTGCATTTATATCCTAGTATGTCTAGTTCTTAAGTGCTCTTACTACTACATTTTCTTGCTTTTATATAAGTTTTAGGGTTGAATTCAACTACTTAAAACCATTTCGTGTAGTCTGAGTAGTAGGATGGGGTATAAATAATTTAAAAAAAAACTCCTTTAATTCTTACAATGATCTTATGAGTTAGATTATGATATATACTTTCTTAGAAGTATAGAGACTTATCTTGTTTAAAATTAGGAGTGATAGCAACACTGGACAATTCCATAGTGCTTTAAATTTTCCAAGGAGCTTGCATCCACATTATACCATTTCATCCAGTTAACCACTTACATATATAGTCAGATGACACCAACATTAGTTACTCCAAATATATCCTTTATTTATTTAAGTAACATTGAACAACGGCTAACTCTTATTCAGGAAAGGCACTCTTCTAAGTGTTTTACATATATTAATTTTTGAGAACCTATGAGGAGCCATAATTGGGATTACCATTTCAAAGATGAGGAAACTAAGATACAGAGGAGTTAGGTAACTTGCCCTAGATCACAGAACCAATAAATGCAGAGCTGGGATTTGAACCCAGGCAGTGTGTCTTTTAGGTACTATGCTGTACTGAAGAGAACTCCTTCAGCTATTTTTTGAGTCAGGCTTCCAGTGATAAGGGTCAGCTTTTTATCCCACTTCCTAGCTAGCTGAGATACAAAGCTTGTATGTTTGACTTAGTTCTTAGGGATTTCCAGGGGGCAAGATGTGCTATAAGTCTTAAGTGGTAACCAGGCGCTTCAGGCAAAAAGATTAGATATAAAATTGTATAAGAGCATGACATTTTGGGGGAACAATGTTCAGTAGGACTGGCTGTGAGTGCAAAGGCTAAAATAATGTAGATGAATATGGGAAGTAACTTGGAACCACATTGTACGGGGCCTCCTACATGATACTGAGGAATGATCACGTTACACTGAAAGTGATGGGGAACCACCGTGGGGCTTGAAGGAGGGCATTGGCACTACCAGATCTATTCTTTCCTATTCTGCAGCAGAATAGGAAAATTATTCTGTGTCAGCATGGAGGATGAAATAGAGGAGGAGGCAGCTGGCTATCATTAGGAGGTTTTTGCAACAGTTCCAACAAGAGATGATGAGATCAAGACGTGAGGTTATGACTGCCACCAAGCTAAGACAGTGGCAGGAAGAATAGAAAAGATGGGACAGACTTGAGGGCTATTTGAGAGTAAATGGACAAGACTTTGTAACTGGGTTAGAAGAGAAGGCGAGGGAGGAGATGGGCTTATTACTGAAGTTTCTGTCTTGGCTAATTTGGGAGATGGTAATACTATGAACTGAGAGAGGGAATATAGGTGTAAGTGGTTTTTATGGGGGAGATAATCAATTTGGTTTTAGAAATTTTGATCTTGAAGTGCTCTGGGGAAACCTAGTTGTAGCCATCTTATAGGTACTTAGAAATGGTACTTGTAAGTACTTACAAATCAATAACTAAAATAACATCTTTATGGAATAAAGTGGATAAAGAAACCAAAAATGCAATGTTCAAAGAAAGATATACGAGAGGACAATAACAAATAGAAAAAATAAAGAAACACTATTGAAATGATAAGAATAATAAATACGCAAAATTAAAATTACTGCTATTATCTATTCTTGGTAAGACTTTGGGGAAACTGGTACTCTCATTCACTGCTGGTGGGAATATACATTGATAGCTTTGTTTGAGAGTAAATTGACAATATCTATGGATGAATTTAAGAATGTATGTTTGCTCCTAGAAATTTAGCCACAAGGACGCTCATTGCCATGTTGTTTATGATAATGAAAAATGTTGAGACAAGGCTAATGTACAAAAACTAGAAGAAAAGTTTAACAGAATTTTGATATAGTCCCACCATGGAATGCTGTGAAGCCATTAAAAAGATGTTGTAGAATTATATTTAGTGATTTGAAAGACGAAAATAAAAAAAGGATTACCAAGTCATACAAAAAATATGATCGAAATTTTTGGAAAAAAGAAATTTTTACAGCCCAATTCCAGTATTTTGCCCAGAAAAAGTCCATAAAGTTAGGTATACCTCAGAATATCAGTAGTGATTATCTCAGGAAGTTTGAATTTCAGGTTTTTGCATTTTGTATTCTTTTTGCTTACCCACATTTCCCAATCTTCTGTAGAAACTGTGTATTACTTGAGTAATTTAAAAAAGTAACTTAAAATATGAAGTATTGGGTGATCAAGATTATTTTTACAAAATAAATAGATCTGAAGCTTAGGAGGAGGTGGGTGCTGAAGATAAAGAACTGGTGATAGTGGATGAAATCAGGCAGGAAGAGCAGGTAGAGATAGAAGCAAAAACTGAGTCCTAGAGAATAGCAACCTCTGTGGAGTTAGGCAGTGAAGGGCCCTGATGAGGAATGGTGGAGAAACAATGGTAGGACAAGAGCGAGTAGTGTGCTCTGACAAAGATCAAAGTAGGACAGGTGCCTTAAAGAAAGAAGTGATCAGTTGTGTTGTGTGCAACAAAGAAGTCAGGCTGAGGAGCAGTTACTGGGAGTGAAGATGAGCAGGTCTGAGAGACCTTAGTGGGTGAAGTTTCAGAATTTAGGAGACAGAACCACCTGGGCTGGGTGGTGAATGCACAGTGAAGAAGTGGAAATTGCAAGTGGAGACTACTCTTTGAGGGATCTTAGTGGGTAGGAAGATGAGAGGACAGTAGCTTTGGAGGAAGCAGAGTTGAATAATGGGATGTTTTTAATGGGAGGAGACTTGAGTATGTTCTTAGGCTGATTTACAGGAGTTGTTGTGAGAGAAGAAATTGAAGAGATGAGGAAAAGTTGGGATAATTAATTGGACAAGATTTGAGGGAAGTAGAGGAGGAAGGAGTAAAGCATATATGGAAAGATTGGCCTTGGGCTGTTGGTGAGGTTTGTCCTGGAAGAGAGGAAGATCATCTCTTTCCTTGGGGCAGGAGGGAAGGTGTCCTCGATGCTGGGCTGAGCTGCCCACATCTGCTGTTTAGGATTGCTGGATTTAACCACCCCAGTGATGGGCATTCCCTACTTCTTTGAGAATTTCCCAGTTAAAAAGAATTGCCTCTAGCAAGGCCATACACTTTCTTGGAGCATCAGATATCCAATGTGTGGTTAAGGAGGGTTATAAACGTCCAGCTCCATCCTTCTAACCCAGACAATTCTGAGGGCCATCCCAGCTCCAGAGCTCTCCTCGGGGTTGGCTGAGACCTCACTGTGATAGCACCACAGCTCAGTTTCTCCCTCTGCCCAATCTTGATTGCTTCCCTTCCTGCACAGGTGTTGCTCCTGAGAGCACTCCCTAATAAACGTCCTTATGTTAAGCTCCTTCTCAGAGTCTGCTTCCCAGGGAACCCAACCAGTGACAGCAAGTGTGAACTTAGATGGGGAGATATATAAATCTGGGAAAGAAGGATTTCATACTCGTTATGTTCCATTTTCTCTTGTAAAATTGGAGACAAGTTTATTTCATAAGAGTAAGGGGTGCATGCTATTCATTGCAATGTTGTAGTGTTAGAGGAAAAATTAAAAATAAATGTACAGCAACAGGTAAATGGCTGAGTCAATTCTGATACACCATTTGGACAAAATACATGATAATTAAGAAAATGATGTAGCAATATGGAAAAATTGCTGTTTGGTGGCAACGAGGAGACTCAAATCTAAGGAAGAGGTTTGAAAAATGGTTTAGAATAGCCACCATGCAAACAGGAAAGGGAGCTTCCTGGAGTCCGATAAAAGGAATGCCAAGCAGCCTGATGGTCCCAATCAGCTAGCTATGTGATTATCGCCAATAATTTTGACGTGGGAGCAGTGGTGAAGAAGACAGAAAGCTAAATTAATACACAATAAGAAAAGCAATATCGTTCAAGAGAGATAGTGTGGCTTTAGTGGTTCAGGGCCTAGATTCTGGAATCAGGCTCTTGGGTTCAACTTGTGACACTATACTTATGAATTAAGGGAGGGGCTGGCTTCTTGGGTGTGTGACAAGTGCCATTGACAGTCTTGCTCTCAGAAGGGTCCTGAGCTTCGTTAAAACCTCTGCTGACGCTGTCTTGAAATTCTTAATAATTTTATCTTTGAACTTGTGTTTTGTTAAGCCTGATGGGGCAATGGAGCATGCAAGTGAGCAGAGGAAATATGTACGTGTGCATGTCCCTTGTTCCTTGCTGCCTAATTTGCATATAGCATTCGGGCAGCTATGTGGCTTCCATAATGTGCTTCATTTGTACTCACTTCAAGTCTTGCTGAACTCTCAGGCATCGTGGATCCACCAAATTCTGTGCTCATGTTTCATATCAACATTCCTGTAACTGAGTGAGTAGGGTACTGACACCCCAACCAGGCCATGTTTTCCTTCAACTAGAACTTGCTTTGAACCCAGAAAGAAGGCAAAGGCATTCTAAGAAATATAGCAACCAAGGAACCCTACCATATCCTTTCTCCCTTACATTACTTTCCTGCATTAGCCAACCACTTATGCTGAAGATCGTGACATAGGAGGCAACGGAAAGACAGGACAACACATGGTTCCTTTACCTTTCAGTCTTTCTTTACTCACCAGTAAGTTGAAGATAAGGAATGTTGAAAGAATGTGTGCATATCAAGAAGTGAAATAAAAACAGCTAGTTTTGTGCAGCATTTCCACTGTTCTGGTAAGAGCAAAATACAAATGCATGTACAAGCTGTGAAATACTAGTGATTCTGCATACGCATTAAATGCTCTTATAGTTCTATTTAAAACTGGCATTGAGCAATATACATGTGAACTTCAAAATGTATGCTAATAATTTAAAATTTTAACTTTACTTAGAATGATGATTTTTCCTATTATGTTTTATAAGGGATAAGACATTTTTTAAAGGAAAAAGCTTTATATATTAGTACTTTTAAAGGTACTTTTTCCCACGATTTTTGAACACTGGGCCCTATGTTTTCATTTTGCACTGGGCCCTGCAGATTATGTAGCAGGCTGTGGGTGGGAAGCCTTGGGCAAGTCACTCAACCTCATTTTCTTCATCTGTAAACTGATGAAAAAGATGAAGAAGGTTAATATACAGAAAGAGCTTTTAATGGGGTCTGGCACAAATAATGCCATGTGTTTGCCACTCGTGTTAGAGAAATGGCTACATGGCTGAAACTGGAGGTAAAGGAAGGAAAGTCAGAAAGACTGATTGAGAGAAGATGGGAAGAGTTGGAGAGACAGGAGGTCTTGAGGAGGGCAATGAGCAGTTCTAAAGCAGTCACAGATGAAAAGATAAGAAGTTGGGTTTGGAGAATGGGCTTTTTGAACTTAAGGGTTTGGCAACGGAACAGTTTTAGGTAATGACAAGTTCTCAGGTGTTGCCATGGAAGTGGGTCACCCCACTTCCATGGAGGTTAAATGGAATGGAATGGAATGGAGGTTAAATTTGTTGAAGTAAAGGAAATTAAGAAAGTTTGAGGTTAAATTGTTAGATGAGTCATCCACTTGAAAGCTAAAGCCATTTGGGATGACGATAGAGATTCGGGTGGGGAGAAGACTTATGAGCTGGGGTCAAAGATCTATAGGAATCCGTGAAAGTGACTGAGGTCAGTCAACGGCTGCAGTGGGACTGGGAAGAGGGGAGCACAGCTGGATGTGCTCAAAAGTCTCAAGAGAGGAGGAGAGTTGAACATAGCTATTTGTTCCAACATGAAGCTAGGCTCCAAAACAAGAAACAAAGCTAGGCCGTGAAAACAAGAGTGGCTAAAATTTAATATAGGAAGGACCAAAAGCATATATTCAATCCTAAAGACAAATCAGTTGAAGCTAGAGACTAATAGGGAAAACACCAAGATCTAATTGGGAGGTAATAGGATCATAGACACAAATGTGAGCCAAAGATCAGAGAACAGCAAAGCAGAGAAAGCAACAGAACACAGAGTCAGGAAGTAAGTATGGAGAGGTCCGATAATTGGATGAGGCCCATCAGACTAATAAGGGATCCAGTTAAATGCCTGCTGGCTCCTGCTGCAGACGTCCTTAAGCAGCTCCTGGGAGCCTGTATGAGCTGTTGAAAGCCCATCTTACCCCTGCCCCCAGAGGGTAATGACTGCTGATAAGCTCTCTGGAGGCAAGCAGCCTGGCCCCCTGCCCCCACCCCCCTGCCCACTGGGTGAGGATGGTGATCATGTGATAAAAACACGCCCAGAACAGACCCCAAGGTTGCCAGTGTCTGTGTGTTTTCAGGGTGTGCTTGCAATGAGTAAAAAAACAGTTGGGTGTCTCAGATCTCAGAAGGTGGAAGTGAGGTATCCTCAGTCTGGTCCTCAGTCTGTGGGGGTCCTTGGCTGTGCTCCTTGCCCAGGTCCACACGGATGAGCTGATGTCGTCTGTTCTAGCTCAGTCGTGGGAGGCCTTCGTGGAGGTTCCCAAGGCCACGGCCAGGATGCTCGGTCCTCACAGGCACCCGTGCAGCTCTCCCTGCCTGCATCCTCTCTCCTCAGAGGTGCTGTGTTCTGGGACTCAGGTGTCTGCCTTTCTGGAATCTGTAGGCCTCTTCCTTCTCCTCTTTCCCCTTCCTGAGGATCCAGTCAGCCTCTCCAGGATCAGAGGCAGGCCTCCTTCTCTGCTAGCCCTTTCTTCTTCAAACCCTAAGTGCAAAGCCACCAAGCTCCTCCTCTATATGACAAATCCTATGTAATTGCTTGATTGTCCCTGAGTTTTAACAAAAATAATGGCATCTGGCAACTGTCCTTTGTGCCATGAAACAGAGGTGAATGTTATTAACCGAATGGGGAAACTTGGACCTCGAGGACACAAAAGCCTGGGGACGAGATGGAAGGAGGCGTGGGGAAGAGGGAAGGAAATACTTTCCTTGCCTTTGTGTTGAGCCTGCTGCACAGGAAAACAAGATGCAGGTAATTTCTGAGTCAGTTATTCTGCTCCCTTAGAGTCTCAATAAATTGCCCTGCTATACGCAAATTCTATGGAATGTGGGCATGGTCTTTGGTGGATTCAGCAATCACCCCAGGAGAGGAGCAGGATGAAGACACGGAACTAGTTAGGCGTCCCAGAGGCCTGTCACTACGGCTGGGAGAAGGTTGCTGAGTCTGAGACAGGAACTGTCCAGGCCTTGGGCATCTAATCCCCCAGAGGAGCCAAGTTCTTGCTGAGCCCAGTGACCTTCTGCTTCCTGCAGTTACACAGAAAATGACTTTAAACCCAATTCCTCCATGTGTTCAGGCATACAAATGGATATCAGAAAGCATTTGCCTGAGGTTGGGGGTGATAAAGAGAATGTATTTTTGAGCCAAATACAATAAACAAAGTGCACAAACCTTCTCAGGATTACTTATTAGCCAAGGGAAAAGGGAGTTGGGGAGGGAGATTGGGGTGGGAGATGGGGCGGGGAGTCCTACAGTCACAGGATCCGAGCAGATCCCGGCCTTTCACACTCATTTCTGGTAACAAGATGGAAAAGTGAGAACACTTTTTTTTCTGTTTTTATATGAAAACAGCCCTCTTGGGTCTCTCGTTCCCAGTTAACACTCACCACATCACCTGAGCTCTTAACTCAGTGCCTGGGTCAGGGAGAGACTCTGAAAATGATAGCAGCTGCTGCGTTTTGCCCAGAAGCCACATCTTTTTTTCCCTTTGTGCTTTCCCTGTTTTCGCCTCATTCATTTCCAGAAGTGGTGGCAGGTCCATGCTTTTTGTTTTCTGTGGCTGTGTGTGCATGTGGGTGTGTGTGTCTCACAACCCTGGCAAGAGGCATTAGTAAAGAAATTGTTATTTGTTTCAAATGTGAAATTTACAGGAAGGGCCTGGGGAGGAGAGAGAAGTTAAGACAGATAGCTGGAATGCTCAGGAAGAGGGCCTTCTTGGAATGGCCAGCCCACACCCGAGGGAGGAAGGCACCGCAGAGGGAGGGGCCGTTCCTCTGGCTGCTCAGACAGCAGGCCCTAACTGGGAGTGGCCCCCTGGAGGGCCAGGCTGAGACTGGTGCAGGGGCCCATGGGCAGGAGGGGAAGCTGAGGGTGAGGCTGGCAGGCGTACCAGGTGGGCCTAAAGGGTTTTTTTTAGAGAAATGGTGGGGGCAGTAATCCTCAGCCCACCTCCCAAGGGATGAAGTCAGACTGGCGCCAGGCCAGGCCTGACATCGGAAGCAGGACTTCGCAGACAGTGGAGATTCTAAAATCAGTTAGGAGGCAGAGCTTGCTTCGGGAAGGATTCTCTAGTGGGCCACAGAACCCTCTGCAGTGGCTCAGATACAAGGAAGCCGGTGAGGGCTAGATAAGATGATGCAACCTTAGCCGAACAGCCAAGGCTTCAGGGCCATTCTGCAGCCCCAGACTCTAGCAGGGACAAGAGCATGAGCCACCGCACTGCCTGGGCCATCACGAGTGGGGCTGGCTGAAGCTTGGTGAGCACGTAGGGGACCCAAGCCCACCAGACACTGATTTTAGGACAGCAGCATTCAGACTGCGCCTCCTGGTACAGATGGAGCTCTCACGTGCCCCATGCTGGAGTCAGCTTCTACTCAGAGCCTAGGACAGTCTGAGCCTGCAGATTAAAGGTCCTCAGGGCCTCTAACTGAATGGAAATGAAACCTGGCAGGGACAGATAGACTCAGGGAAAGACAGGGAGTAGGAAAATCGGCATTCAGCGGTTCTCCGAATAAAAGAATGGCAGGAGCCCAATTTGGCTCTGCAGGTGGAGAAGAAGAGTATGGAGTAAAGCAGCATCGATCCAGAGCTCTGCCACCAGCTGATTGGAGAATCCTCAGGAAGTAATTGAGCCTTGGTATGCCTCAGTTTCCCTGTCTTAGGGAAATCATATTTCATGGTTATGAATCTCATCTACAATTTAGGATTATAAGAAATATTCTAAAAATTTCTTTAAATCAACTTGAATCCAATTCTGATTTCTGATAATTCTGAGCAAGCTGGAAATTTCATCTTAGTCATTAATGGGACTCCCCACCCTAGGGCTGTGCAAAGTTCTGGGGGTCTTACACAGTGCCAAGGCATCTAGAAGGCTCTTTTATTCATTCAACAGATACTTTATGACTGCTACTTGAATGATGCTCTGTTCTAGGCACAGAAAATATGAACAAAAGAGATAGAATTCCTGCTTTCGAGGAGTTTACATTCTGTAGGGGATGGTAGGGAGAGGGAGGTGTGTGTGTAGGGGTCAGACAATAGATGTGTAAACCAATGAATCAACTGATAAATATGATGATTTCAGGAAGAGGTAAATGTTGTGGTCTAGTGGAGCCCATTAATGGCATAGGTATTCCAGCCTGAGTTCTGAATCACTGGAGAGACAGACCTATGAGTCAGACAGTGGAGACCCTACACCGGCTTTTATGGCTCATCAAAGCTAGGTTGGAGGATGTGGCTCAGGAGGGCAGCAACAATGGGCTTCGTGGTGCTGTACCCTGGAATTAGACAGACTTGCACATCCAGTCCCAGGCAGTGATGGTCGATCTCAGGCCTCCCCTGGGAAGGGACAGAACCTTTACAACCAAGCCTACTTGTTGGTCCAGAGTAGACCAGTGCTTATGCTCTCTGCGTGAAGCAGATCTCGAAAAGAGAGGGAGAGACTGAGCCACGTAGTCTCAGCAACTTCTCCAAACTTGCCAATCAGATAAGACACACCTGCCCTGCGGAGACGTGAGTAAAGGCTGGGAGAAACTGGTAGTGTTACTCTGTCTAATGGAAGGATCCTCCACATGGAAGGAAACATTAGCAATGTTCCCTCCTAAATCTATGAAGAAATAAAATAAAATCAGAGGCTGGCAAGTAAGGGGTGGGGAGGTGGGAATGTGAAGATTACTTTAACCCAAGTCTTTAGGAAAGGCTTTCTGAGAAGGTGACATTTGATCAAAGACCCGAATGATGGGAGCGAGCCACCATGTGAATATTTGGAGAAAGCTCTCCAGACAGGGCACAGTGAGAGCAAAGGCTCTATAGAGGGATTGAGCTTGGTGTGTTCAAGGAACAGAAAGACAGCAAGTGACAAAGCAGAGAATGATGGAAGATAAAGTCAGAAAGATAGGCAGAGTCTGGGTCACGTAGGTAGGTCCAGGTGGAGAGACCAGATATTATTCTAATTGCAAATGGTAGCACCTGGAGTGTTCTAAGGGGGAAAAACCCAGAGCAAGGAAATGGGCCAATCTGGAAGAGAATGCGCATCTCTCAATTCCTCATCCAATGTTCTTTCTGTCATTATGTGTCATTTCTTCCCGGAAAGGGAGGGATTTGTTACCCTGCCCTATCTTCCTCAGCCAGTTGTGGTGAAGACTGAAAGGCAGAGCCTATGATAGTGCTTTGGAAAGTTGCAAGTGCTGTTTACAAATATGTGTATAAGCTATAACCCTCCAGTCGTTGCCCAGATGCTACAGGCTATGGCCAGAGGCTGAACTTGAGGCTGAGCAGCCTAGGAAGTTGAAAAAGAAGGAGATCAGAGTTTCAAGAATTGAAAGGAGCCCCAGAGATGATAGACCTCAACCTCCCCATTTTCAGAGGAGCCTGGTCCAGCAAGGCGAGGCAGCCCAGTCAGGTAGGGCAGAAGTGGGGTACACCCCAGGACTTGGGGTTCCTGGTCTAGAGTTCTTTTCATTGCACTATGTTAAGGTCATGCCCTCATTTTCCTCACAAAGATTTCACCTTCTTAAAGACAAATAATGAGAACACACAAGCATTCGTGGAGGATGTATTATGCTCAAGACTTCCTATTTGTCCTGGCTCCACATTTACTACTCATTTGTTTTCTTTTTCCCTTCCCTCTGTTCCCCTTTTCTCCCTCCTAATTATTTCTCAAGAACCTACTAAGTGCTGAGCTCACTCTGAGATCTTGAATCTCCCTGGTACTCGGTTTCCCCTTCCATCAATAGGCCAGTCTAATTGCCCTCCCTATGTCACTGGATGGTTGTGAGAATGAAATGAGCTAACAAGTGCAGAACACTTTGTAAACTATAATGTTTTACTAAGCTGTAAGGAGAAATGATTTTGTCATTAGCTGATGGAAGGTAAGAAATCTTCAGGCTTGTCATAATGATGCAACCTCGTCCACACTTCCTTGCCCGGACTTCTCCACCAGCCCCTCCCTGCCAGCTCCTTACCCTGTAGTTTATCTTCCCTGCTTCTGTTTTCTTTTCCCCCCTCTGCCCCCACTCCCAGGGGAAACTCAGCCGGACGCAGCAGCTGGTAGTCAGCCAAGCGCCTGCTTTTCTGACCCAATTATCTCAATGGGCTTGCCTGGGGCACAGGAGGTCAGGGCATGGACAGGAGGTCACACCACAAACCTCCAGGTCCGCTGGGAGTGGGCGTTCCCTTGGCTGCCTGCCAGCACTCTGGCCGGTCCCACCGACGCAGGATTTCAAATCTAGGCAGGCCAGGAGGAAAAAATAAAAATAGAGGAGTAGGTTTACAGCAGGGTTTCTCAACCTACTCTAATTTGGGCCAGATAATTCTTTGTCTTGGAGATGAGATTGTCCTGAACACTGTAGGATGTTTCGCAATATCCCTGACCACTAGATACCAATAGCACTCCCCACAGTTGTGACAACCAAAAATGTCTCCAGACATTGCCAGTTGTCCCCAGGGGTGAAGGTAATTGCCCCCAGTGAAGAGCCACTGGTCTAGACTATTGCAGATTCAACTGTAATAAACAGTGAAGGAAACACTAGCTCAACTTTTTCATTATTTTAGTGTTAACCTATGGGTCTATTTTTAAACTTTGTTCTTCATGTACGCTGGGTGTGTGCAATAGTAGAAGAGTTTTCACTGATTAAAGGTGGATTTGTTCCAGTGTGATTGGTATATTAGTGAATAATTTAAGCATAATGCAAAATTTGCATTGCTTATGCATGATTTTACCCTCCAGAAACACTGAGTGAACACAGAAAACTGAACCCAGCTGAACTGAGCTGCTTAGGAATACACAAAACACATGCATGCACATCAAACATCAACCAGGAGAGAGAGAGAGAGAGAGGCTGCACTTTTCTTTTGGGCACTACAGAGACCTTGTCCTTTTGACAATCAGCCTCCTGCCCTTTTCCTTTCTTTGCTCAGAAGATGGGAACAGAGAAGACAAAAGCTGATTGGAGGTAGGGAGACTGGGTGGAGTTGAGTTTGAGGACAGAGAAAATCTCTGGATTCTTAGGGAACTAGAGTAAAGTGACGGAGGAGATAGTAGGAAGTGAAAACAGATGACTTGAACCAATGGGTGGACATGGTAAGAAGACAGTTAAGTCAACTTGAGAAGGATTTTCTAACAATTAGGACAACAATGGAATGGACTGCTTGAGATGGAGTGAGTTCCTCATTCCTTGATAAATTCAAGAGGGGGGCTGTGTTGTAGAGGGGAGAACGACAATGGGTAAGAGTTTTGAATCAAAGACCCACATGGTTTTTCCTGACTTTAAGATCTCGTAATTTTGTGAAAGCTTTGTGGGTAATGACAATTTTGAATAACAGAGTGAATTCCTGGAACTGGTATTTTAGGAGGATTACTTTGGAAGGTCTGAGGGGTCCTTTAGAAGAGGAAGAGGTTGTGAAAAGGCTAGCAGCGGAAAGGTCTCATTGTAGAGGACTCGTCATAAAGCAATGAGGGCCTAAATGTATATGCTGAGGCAAAGAGTAGGAAAGAATGGGTACGAAGGATGCTAAGGAAGAGAAACCAGTAGGATTCGGAGACTGATCTGATTTGGGGGCAAGGGTGGAGAAGATGAAGAAGCAATTGGAAAAAAACCTCCCACTGTTATAAACATGGATGACTAAAATGATTGTCAGCTCTGGGGGAAGATGATGAGTCTGGTTTTATGCTATGCTATTTTTGTGAAGGTACATGCTGTAATCTGCTTGATGATAGGTTTTATGTAGCAATCATCACTGTATCTCAAGAAGCATCTAGCACAGTGCCAGGCACAGAGTAGGCCCCAAGTGATGATTTGTTGACTGTTAGTTGAAAGGGTTCTAGTACAAAATACAGGCCCTGATTATCTATCTATCTATCTATCTATCTATCTATCTATCTATCTATCTATCTATCTATCTATCTATCATCTATCTAGACATAGATATAGATAGATATCACCTTGAAAAAGTGAACATTCCCATCTCAGCTGACTCATTTGGTGGGATAAACAAGTTCATGTGTCGTTCTAATAGAGACCAGGTTAGAGTGGGGCTGTGGAAAAATGGGAGAGGTATTTTATAGTTTCTCAAGACATTTCCAGCTCATGTTACACAAAAGTAGCACATACAAGGTCTAGACAGATTGAATGCTAAGTGATAGTGAGGTATTTTGGTAGAAATTTCCAGAAGGTATTTGGAGACACTCAACTGGAGCTAAGGAAAGAAGTCAGGGCTGGAGCCTGAGATACGGGAGACATCACACCTTAAAGTGGAGAGTGTGAAGGCCGGAGAGCCTAGGGCCACACTGGAGCCTTGGGCAGGCCCTGGTAGGGAGAGGAGTGAGGGAGTAGGGTGAGGGAGAGCCAGTGAAGGAGCGGTACATTGTTGAGGAGGCCGCAGGAGGGAGGAGGGAGTGTCCAGGAGGGCAGAGTCAGGGCTGTCAAAAATCAAATGCTGCAGCAGATCAGGGAACAGCGCTCTGAAAAATGTATTTGACCTGGCCCTGTGGTAGGGCTGCAGGTAGTGTCAGCGAATGTAGTTCTAACGGACTGGTGAGGACAGAGTCTGTATCGCAGAATGTCAGCAAATCCGTGGGTAGTAAGGAGATGGAAGTAGGGGTATAAATCGACAATTTTGTCTGTGAATGGAGGGTGAAATTTAGAGGTGTGTGGTTAAAATAAGTGGTTCAGAATGTAAGGCCTCAAAGAATACAGAAAAGTGTTGTTTAAGAAGATGTTTTAAAGGAAATTGGATTTGAGTTGAGTCCTAAAAATGAGTGAGACCTGGCTGGGCCGAGAACAGAGAGCAGTGGATGGAAGTTACCATGTATACATTTGCATCATGGTAAAATCTGGAAGTCCCCAGGTTAGTAAATTGATTTTGAAAGACAGAGCACTTTGAACTGAATACAGTTCAAGGCAAGAAGATGTTCTTAGAGTGATACCTAGTGCTATTTACCTCCAGGGTCTTCTGAAAGTTGGAAGAAAGTTAAATAATCAGTAGCAACTACCAGGTTACTCATGCAAATTGTCAAGATGATTGGAAGCTCAGGCTTTGGGGTCAGAGAAACAGACCTCTGAATGTCTCGAGCTCCCTTACTTGTGAAATGTGCGTAGTAATACCTCTTTCAAAGAGTTGTTGTAGGGGTTAATGAGAGAATGTCTGTAAAATCATTTAACACAAGGTCACCACTCAGCTACTTTATGTAATATGATTATCAGATCACCTAGGTATGTATTATCTTTCGTGAGGAAGAAAACTGAAGTTGTTAACCAAGGTTGCTCAGTCAGAATGGAGTGGGATGAAATTCACACCTAGTTTTTCCAGTGCCAGAGTCGTAGTCTTTGATTGTTTTCCCTTTTCCCCTCCCTTTAACATTTGGGGACATTAAATGGTCTCGCTCACATTTGTTAACTACTTCTTAAGTGTCAGACACTAAGCTGTGCAGAGTCTTAACTGTGGGAGTCTCTCTCTCTCTTTCTCTCTCTGTGCACTTGTTTAGTGACATGTGGTGGGAGTGGGGTAGAGAGAAGGGCACGGAGATAAATAAGGCAAAGATTCTGTCATCGAAGTGCTCACAGTCCAGGCTAGTGGGGAAGGCACTATGTAGACAGGTAACTAAAATAAAATGTGATAAACACCAGAATAGACTATAAAGAGAATGTCGTTGCAGCCCAGAATGGACAGAAACAGTCCCTGGGAAAGCTGGTACAGGCTTCAGAAGAGGTGGTGTTCACCCTGGATCCTGAAGAATAAACCAGCATTTGTCAGGTGCAGATCAGGGAAAAGGCACTCCAGGTGGCAACAACACAGTGCAAAGGCTGAGGTTCCCCTGGCAGCAACAGCGTCCTGTGTTCCAGAACAGGAGAAGCTCAGAGGCTCAGGACTGAGGTGCTTGTCAAGGGGAATGGAAGATGAGGCTGAAAAATAGGGAAGAATCAAATTGTCAAGGGGCTTTTTCTGTGCCAGGCCAAGGGGCTTTGGCTTTATTTTGGGGTGATGGGAAACCAGTGGAAGTCTTTGGTAGGGAAATGAGCCGATTTAACTTCTTTTTCCTCTATTTTTTTGGTAGCAGTTCTATTTAGATATAATTCACATACCGTGCAATTCACATATTTAAAGTGTACAATGTAATGTTTTTTTTGTATTCTCACCAAGTTGTTCAACCACCACCATAGTCATTGTAGAATATTTCATCACCCTCTAAAGAAACCCCGTACCCTTTGGCACTAACATCCACCCGCCAACACACACATGTTCCCCAAATGTCCTCCTAGCCCTAGGCAACCACTAATCTACTTTTTGCCTCTATAGCTTTGCCTATTCTGGACATTTCATATAAATGGACTCATATAATACGTGGCCTTTTGTGACTACTTCTTTCATTACCATGATGCTTTCAAGATTCTTCTATGTTGCTGAATAACATTCTGTTGTATGGATATAGCATATTTTAATTATCCATTCATCAGTTGATAGACATTTGGGCTGTTTCCACCTTTTGGCTATTATGAACAATGCTGCTATGAACATTCATGAACAAGTTTTATTGTGAACATATGTTTTCATTTTTTTTGGGTAAATAGCTAGGAGTGGAATGGCTGGATCATATGGTAACTCTATGTTTAACCTTTTGTTCCTTTTCCAATACAGCTGCCCCATTTTACACTCCCACCAGCAATATAGAAGGGTTCCAATTTCTCCACATCCTTGCCAACACTTGTTATTATCTGTCAGATTTATTTTTTTGGAGGATTATTGGGGCAGCAGTTTGAAAGACAGACAGGCATAGGGTGAGATCCATTAGGAGGACTTTGCAATGGCCCACATGAGAGATGATGGCAGAACTGACTGCTTATCTGGCTAATACTGTTACTGACTATTTTCTTGACTTAATATCTCATGAATTTACAAAGGGGGAGATGAACATTCTACTGTGATGAAGAAGTTTCCACTTCCTTTACAAGGGTGGCAACACATGATTTCAGGGTCCCTTTTAAGCCAGCATGAAGGGCTTTCAACCCAAGAAGAAACGTATTTCTGGTGTTTACTGTTGATAGTCTCTTAGGTTAAATGGCACTTGTGAGAACTTCCCTAGTTCAGCTACGTGACCAGAGATTAAGGTGCCATGCCTTGTCTTTACAGGGAGAGGCTCAAAATAGACAGCAAACTTCTTTGGGCAGAGAGTGAGATAGGATGACAGTCATCAATACTTTGGAGAGCAAGATGCTGAGTTAATTCTGATGGGATGGAAACCAATGGATAAAATTCCCTGGACCAGAATAGATGAGACTCCAAATCAACACCACCTCCAAAACACAACGTTCAGCTAATGAGGGTGCTCTCTGACCTGAGGGTTTGAAGAATGTCACTTTCCATTTAAGTCCTTGCTGCCTCACCAGTATTCTCTGAAGCTCTGGGTTAGTCCCAGTGTCTTCTCTGTGCAGTGGCCACATGGTGGTTTTCTCTTTTCCTGTGAGGGCTAGAGATTCATCTCTCCTTGCATAGCAGAGGCTCTGGAGAGTCTAGTAGCATCACCAAGTCTCAGCTGAGCATTCATTCATTCAACGAACATTTATTGATCCCCAATTGAGTAGTGAGCTTTGTGCTAAATATTCAGGGTACAGTGAATAAGACAAAGCTCCTGCCTTCAGAGAACTTTCAGTCCAGACAGAACCTCTGTAAAGGGAGTCTGTGTGTGTATGTGTGTGTGTGGGAATGTGTGTGAGGATGTGCGGATGCAAATTTTGAATACAATGTTGTCACTTGCCCTTGAGTTAGAATTGTCCTCTTGATAAGCAGTATTCCTATCAGCATCAAAGGGCTATGGGTAGAGAGCAGACTTTCCTCTCCTGAAACAAAATGGAAGGGCGTGTGTGTGTATGGGTGTGTATTTCCTCCAGACACAAAAATCCAGAGAGTCTAAAGCTCCCTCCCTTCGATCTCCATCTCCCTTCCACCACCACCAAAATATCTAGTTGGCTGCAGGACAAAGGGAGAGGAAATTGTGGGTCAGTAAAATCTGAAGTTTATACAAATAAAGCACCCACCAATGTAATAAAGTGTGTAAGACAAAGGCTTCCCTTTAAAAGCAGGAGCTAGAAAGTGCAGGGGAGCACAAAAACACAAGGAAACGATGCTTCTCTCCCAATTATTGTGCACTCTCAGCTGTATTTTGTTGACCTCGCTGATTTCAATCAGCTTTCAGCACATCCAGCCTTCACCTGCTATGAGTCAAAACCTGGAGGGCTCTCTGTTCTCCGTGCTCAGAAAAAAACCCTTTGATAAGGTTGTTATGGATGCAAGGCAGAGTGGGTTGGGCTGGATGCTTTTCTTAGACTGGCCTTACACATTTATGATGCAAACCAATGAAGAAGCAGGGGCTCAGAGTGCAGGGTCTGGAGAGGGGGCCGGGTTCGAGGTGCTGTGGGGCCGGGTTGACTTAGAGAGAATTGGACACTCGCTCTTGCTTGTCTTATGCTGTTGGAACAAAAGACTGGTGAGGGAAGGGCAGGTGCTGGGAGGATGTGACAATAGGTCCCATTTGAGGAGCTTAGCTCCATGAAGCTCTGTCATTATCTCTGGGCTCCTTGGTGGATTGACTCTTCTTTGAGGAAGGTGAGTGGACTGATGATTCTGAACACTCTGTCTCTTTGGTAGAATGTAATCTCCATGAAGGCAGGGTTTTTTTGGTCTGCTCTGTTCACTGGTCTGTTCTGATGTCTAGAAATGTGCCTGGTACATAGTAGGTACTCAATAAATATTTGTAGGATGAATGAATGCTAGGCATTCTCTTTTCTAGAGGCACCCTCTCATGAGTGCATAGAGTGCAAAGCCATTTCTTCTGGGCTCTGGTGAAATTAGGGACTATTCTGGGCTCCAGGCTGCTATAGTGACTGCTGCTGGGGGGTGGGTGGGGAGGATGATAGTGAGTCTGGGAAACAGATGGTAGAGGAGAATCAGGTGGTTCAATTAGCTTGTACTAAAAAATACAGATGCTCATATACATATCACCCACCGCATAACCCTCTACTGTTTCCAAGGGAAAGAACGGAACCCTCCCTCCTTACTTTCTCCCACGATTAAGCCCTATGCACGGTTTTTAAAAAATTTCTTTTCTTTCTCAAGGCTACCTGTAACATTTATTTATTCCTATTTGGATGCTATTTGTGTAACCTTGGTTTTAACCTCTAATATATCACTTTCCTCGTTTGCAAAATGGGGTTCATAAAGTTGATCTCACAAAGTAGATGAGAAGAATAAATGAGTAAAAGTATATAAAGTGACTAGCACATAAGAAGTGCTCTATGAATGCTAACTATCACCACTACCACAGTTACAGCTACGACAATTAAAATTGATTATTGTTTCTAGATACAAATGTGAGTCTAGGCCTGAGGCCTGCAGAGGAAGAGGGAAGGAGAAGACAGTCATGGCTCACGGCTGGGGCCATGATATTTCCTGAGCTGGGCTGGCACCCTCCTGATAACAGGGAGATTCCCCACCAATCCCTTCTTCAGGCCCAGACTAAATAGGAGCTGCTCTAGGGTCTCCCTAAATGGTGGTGCTCATAGCCTGGGCTGATCTCAGTATTCTCCAGTGAAACTATCAGCTTCCCCTTGGAAACCAGGTCTCACCACTTGAGTGCTTCTTCAACTGTTGTAGGGTCCTCCTGCAGCTGGAGCCACACAGGGTCCCTTTGACACTTTTTGCACACAGGGTGGTCATATATATCAAATTAGAAATTGGATCACATGATCTGATGAAGGATTTGGTGTTGCTTCCAGGTGGAAAAGCAGGTTGCAGAATTAGGTTGCCTGGGTTCACATTCTCATTCAATCCCTCACCAGCTGTGTAACATTGGACTGTTATGAAGTATCTCTGTGGGCTAGTTTTCTAGTCTAGAAAACAGGGATGATGATTCATTCAACAAATATTTATTGATCACTTCTGTGTGCCAGGTACTGTTAATAATAGCATCTACATCATGGGTGGTTGCAAGGATTAGATGAGATAGTGAATGGATTGCACTTAGAATCTCCTCATGGAACAAGTATTAGCTATTGTTATTATTTCATATGATTTAGATGCCCAAATTGTGGAACTTCCAGTACCTGCCACTGGTCCTCTTTTGTTAAAGAGAATATTTAGAATTGGAATTATCCAGAAAAATCTAAGCTATATGGTCAGTGGATCTGTATACCACATACTCTTTAATTTTTAATTTTTTAGCACCTAGCAACTTGAAAGTACTCAATAATAACTGGTGGCTTGGGTCTTCCATTGTTCTATCTCTAACATATACCTAACTCCTCCCCACTGAGTCATCCTCTCTGCATTTTTAGGTAAAACTTCATTATTGTAAGTGCAGCAATGAAGACCCACCTTGGAAGCATGCTGTACTGAAATCTCACTGTTTTCAAAATGCTTTTGAGATACAGTACCTCATTTGCTCCAATGGTCAGAGGGGCCGATGCCTGCTTGGAGTGTGTCTAAAGATGATGCTAAACCCCTGTGACCTTACATAGCCATGTTCTATTCAAGTTTGGGCGGGTGGTGATCTATCTTGTATCATTGCCTAGAGTATGCAGGCTCTTTGCTGAGAAAAGCTGTTGAGAACCCCACCGACCCACACAGCCATTGTAGACGGAAACAGGGTAGTAGACTGTGAATGACTTAGGAATCAAACAGATAAAGATTCAATTCCAGGTTTATGACTTAATAGGGAAAAGGCCAAGTAGATTACTGACCTCAGTTTTCTTTGAGAGAAAGTGGGGCAACAATATATATTCCAAAGAGATGTATGAGGATTACATAAGTGTCTAGTAAAATATGTGCACACCTCAACAAATATTGCTTCACTTCCCTCTTCTCATCTCCACCCTGCCCGCAACACCACCTTCCCTGTATGCCCCCTAATGTGCTCTGGGCTTGATCATTATCCTCTCGTCTCCAGCATGCCCTGAGTTGTTATGGAGTGTGAGTGTGTTAGCGGAAGGGGGTGGGGAGAGATGACATGGAGCCTGGCTCCTTCTCTGATCTGTCCTGCGGGAGGAACCCAGCGCAGCAGCCCCACGTGGCTCACATAATACCATAAGTAAAACACAAACAAAGCAGAGGTTGTTCTGCTTGTCAGCCTCCGAGACCATATGGAGCTGAGACATGATTGTATTACCTCTGCTATATTGCAGTCGAGCTAAACAGAAAAGCCATAATAAACTATTCCAGGGAGGTTGGCGAGCTCCACACACAGAGCACAAACAGATAAACAGGAGGGTGGCTGCGTTTTCTTTTTTTTTTAAAGGAAGGAACACCAGAGAAAAACAAGGGAGAGAGAGTGAGAAAAAATGGAGGGAGAAGAAAAAGGAAAAAAGAGAAAGGGAGAAAGTAGGAGAGAGAGCTATGGTGCAGGACCACTTCAGTGGGATTGCATCAGCAGAAATTTGCCTCTGAAAGGATTTATACCCTTTGGGGGCTCTGTGGTTTCACCTAGGTCGATGGTAAAATCTGATTGCAATTTTGGCTTCTCCGGGGTATATGTCTGTGTTTGTGGGGGCGTTGGGAGTATTAAAGAGAAGATGCAACAGGGCATTTAGGAGTATTTGGAGCAGCTTTAAATCCCCTCATAACATCTCTCTCTTCTTCCCCCTGCCTTGTGCCCCTCCTCCTCATGATTCCAGTACAAACAGGTTGATAAGACTCATGTCTTCTGACACTGACCAGACCTTTGTCTCATCTTCAGTAGGGCTAGGGCCGAGTGCTCAGGGAGTCTGTGTGTGTGTGTGTGAGTGTATAGGGAGTGGGGGCGGGTGGGTAGAGGGGTACGTGGTTCAGATAGAAGCTACCTTGTCCCTCTGGTTGGGCAGGCTATATGCCCACTGGAAATCTTCCCAGACCTCAGGGGGAAGGTAGAGAAAATAAATAAATCAGGGAGGAAAAAACCCCACAGCCACCAGATGTTGTTTCTGAACAAAGCCTTACAGTAGGAAAGAAGGATTCCCAAAGTGGCAAGAAACTTACGTGGCAAGAAACTTACATGGAAATGTCTGCAAGGTTAAAAAAAACAAATTCCCTGTTTACATGCTGTTTATTCCAGGTGTGAAGAGCAAATCCCAACACTTTGAGAAGTGTTGTCTGTTTTGAAAGCATGTGCCAGCGTAGAGTTCAAAAGCAGTGCGACCACCAACAGCAACTACTTCCATGTAGCAACTACCTCCTGCTCAAACTTTATAGCCACTCTTTAGAGTGCTTGACTTACAGGAGCCATATAGCATGGCCCCTAAGGGGGTGGGTTTTTGATGTAGACAAATGTGTGTTCAAATCTGAGGTCTGACACTTATCTGCTGTGGGGCCTTTGGGTATCTAGTGTAGGAAGATGGCAAAAGCAAAGTCCTGGGGCAACAGCCCTGTATCTAGCCTCAAGAGGAAAAGTCCAGATTGAAATGAGAGGATGGAGGACTGTGGAAAGCAAAGGAACTGATGGATGAACGTTTTGAAAATTATTGCTAGGTGATCCATCAGTTGAGACATTTGCAGGGGAGAAAAGAGTAATTAGTTCACATAAAACAGCAAATTAAAAAAAAAAATCAAGCAATTATAAACTCCAGGAAAAACAATGTAAAAGAAATGACACGGAAGTATGGTCAACTACCTGGCTCAGCAGTGGACAATACTTATGGGGTTGTAATAGCACGAACACAGACTATTAATTTAACCCCAAATTGTGATATAATGACACTGAAAGGATAGGGGCAAGATAGTAGGAAGAAGGTGGCAGTGTATTAGAGAGTGAAATCCTCAACTGCAATAATAGGAATTTAGTAGAAACTGTCTAAAGTTGATAACTCAAGAAATGGCACTATAAGTATGTTCTTTAAAATTGGAGGTAAAGGCCAGTAGAAGCTACTAAGAGTTGAGAGAGGTTACCTCTGTGGGACTAAGGAGGTGAGGGGGCATAAATCAGGGGACTGCTATTGTTCGATGTGAGTCTGTTAGTACTATTTATTTTTTTAACTATATACACATTACTTTGATAAATAACTTTAAAAGATAATATGCATAAAGTGCTTAGCATGGCACATAAATGCACCATATTTGGCACATAATAAATGTTTAATAAGTGTTAGCTATTATTACAGAACTGGATTGGATATGAAAGATTTATTTTGTCCATTCTCTTGCCTTTAGCCTGTACAAAGCCTAAACTCCCCCATAGGGCTGGCCATATCACAGGGTAAATGCAGTGACTCTGCCAGTGTCAACTAGTTGTGTGGCATTGGCCAAGACACACTCCCATTGTCTATAATGACCTCAGCAATATAGAATTTCAGGGCCAATACTGGATACAATTGCCAAATGGGGAAAGTTGCTGAGATATCTTTCTGTCCTTGTGGAGAGCTGAATAATGGCCCCCCAAATATGTGCGTGTCTAACCCTGGAACCTGTGAATGTGACCTTATATGGCAAAAGAGACTTTGCAGATGTGATTAAATTAAGGATCTTGAGATTATCTTGGCTTATCTTGACGAGCCTGATGTAATCACAACAGTTCTTATAAGAGGGAAACAGAAGGAGTCAGAGTCAGAGATAGGTGATGTGATGACAGAAGGAAGGGACTGGAATGATGAACTTTGAAGATGGAGGAAGGGGCCACAAGCCAAGGAATATGAGCGGCCACTGGAATCTGAAAATGTCAAGGAAAAGAATTCTCCCCTCGGAGCCTCCGGAAGGAATCAACTATGCTGATATCTTGACTTTAGTCCAGTGAAACTGATCTCTGATTTCTGATCTTGAAGACTGTAAGAGAATAAATATGTGTTGTTTTAAACCCCTAAGATTGTGGTAATTTGTTACAGCAGCAATAGGAAACCAATGGAATCCTAAACCATAAAAATTTCCCTCCCTTTCTCTTCAGGCTCTACCATCCCAAGCAATATACACCAAGTCTGGTAACCAGGGCCTTCCTGGGAAATGTAAAAATGTATTTGTATTAAAATGTTATGAGTTGTATATATTTCAAAGAAATTTTACATCTCGAAAAAAGATTCCAGGAGGAGAGTCTCAAGAGCAGAGAATTATTTTTACTCATATTTATATCTCTAGTACCTAGGACAGTGCCTGGTTGATAAATGATTGCTGAAAGAATGAATAAGTGGCTAAATATATAAATGAATAACTAACTGAATAGGGACCTTAGACTCAAAGAAAGACTCCATTGCCCCTCATTAGTCAAAGATATTTAATACTCCTTTGTTAAGAAGGTCTTCTTGCTGCCTGATTGAAATCCCCCAAGCTGAATTTTAAGTGCTATCTTTTTTATCCTCGCTGGATTTAGTGAACATCTGGTCATCAACCAACATCTATTAAATCACTCCTAGTTTTCTTTTTTCAGGCTAAACAATCCCAGTTCAATGAACTATTCATACCAGTCTTCTCTTTGTCATGGTCAGAGCACACCAGTTTCCATGATGGGTTTTGCTTTGGGCTCCCCAAAAATGGAACTGTGATGGGGTGGAGCTTCTAGTGCCTTCTAGTTCTCTAATCTTTGCACACGTTTGATTAGGGACTATGGACAGAGGGATTCCTCTGTCTTTGTTGTCAGCAGTGTGCTTAGAGAAAGTGGAACAATCTGAGTCATGCAGGGATTGGCCTGTGTCAATGGCCTATCTCTATAACCTGTGGAGGCAACACAGTGAGTGGTTAAAAGCATAGATTTTAGCCTCTGATAAACCTGGGTTCCAGGCCTGGTTCTCTCAATTACTATCTATGTGACCTTGGGCAGGTCATCAACCCTCCCTAAACTTTAATGTCATAATCTCTAACACAATGTTGTGGTAAGGATTAAATTAGATGATATAAATAACACTCTTAATTGTGCCTGATACGAGTTAGTGCTTGCTAAACATTAACTATTATGTGAACATATTGGGAAAGGGTGTGGAAAAACTTGTTTTTCTCCTTCCATGACATTCAGGACCTTTTATGAGGTGGGGGTGGGGGATCCAGATCAGGCCGTCTTGGGCAAGGAGTATCAGAATTCATTCATTCATCCCCTAGGCATTCATTTTGTTCCCTAAAGGAGTTCTCAGTGCAGTAGGGACATGTACAGATAAATTCAACACTGCAATACAGTGTGATAAGGAGTTCTTGAGTGGCTTCGAGATGGGGAGACATTTAAATGAGTCTTAGAAGATGAATAGGCACTCTCTAGGAAGAGATAATGGTATTCGAAACATAAGAAACAGAATGTACAAAGCCACTGAATGTGAAACAGCATGATGGGTTCAAGGAAGAGGGCAGTCATAAGAGTTGTTTATCATATTTCCAGTTCTCCACCTTCTAAACGTATGGTGGGATTGTACTTCTTGTCCGCCTTAGAGTTGGGTTTGACTGTGTGACCATGTGACAATGAGTTGTGAGCAGAAGTCACGACTGCCACTTCAAGACCAGAGCATTTTATCATTGATGTAAGATCTTCCCAAACTGTCTTTTCTTTTATCGCAGTGACTGGTAATATTTGAAATGGTAGCTGTTCTGTTAGTCTAGTCCTGGAGTGAGGAGATATAGAACAAAATCCTCAGCTCTGTTCTATGTTCTATCATGTTGTTCACAAAATAATACCCTTTGTTGCTACAGGTCAGTGAGACTTTGGGGTTGTTTGTTACTGCAGCGTAATCTAGCCTACCCTGACTGATAAACATAGTCTGGAGAAATAATAATATGTGTTTTTTTCCCCCTCCTCTCCTAAGACTCCCCAAAGATATAGTAGAGATCAAGGTAAATAAACTTCAAGGGCAGCTTTGAATGGCAAACATCAAAAATTAAACCTATCAACGTGTATAAAGTTGGAGTGTCCACTCAACTCTTTGCCTTTGGGAGGGAAGGCGCTCTTTAGGGGTTGGCTTAAGTATGGGTGCCTTTGTTTCCCCTGGCACTGACTGTCCCCCTGAGTCATTGCCCAGCACCAGAAGTATGTGTTCCTAGAGCTGAGGCCCAAGGCAATTCTTTATAATAATGATGACTCTCTCCTTTGCACAGTTCTCTGCCCAGAGTGACGTGCTTTCACATATTTTATTTCTTTGACACATCACAATAATCCAGTGAGGTCGGGGTTATGATTAGTCCCATTTTACCAATGAGGAAATGAGAGCTAGAAAGCTTACATGACTTGTGCAAGATCACACAATTAGTAAATTTTAGAGATAAGTTTCAATTTGGGGTCTGCTGACACCAACTAATGAATTCTTTCTGCTCAACTGCTTCCTTCCCCCTGCTCCCCTTTTCTCACCCTGAGGTTGTTCAGCCTGCTGTTCTAAATATACCCAGAAACACAGAGTTTTCAATTCATGATAGTGATAGCTTCAGGGACAAAGTGTAAAAAAATCCCAACCTATAGGAAGTTTTCCCCAGCCATTCACTCTTCTTCCATCAGCAGGAATGTGAGGAGTATTATTATGACCATCAAAACACTTGTATTAATATGCCGATGTCTACTGCTTCATACCTACACAGACCCAGGTTTTAGCTTTGAGGATCTTAGTCTGCTTATTTTGGAATACCTTGGACTTTCTTCACATCTCTTTGTTGCAGCTCAAATGCCTTCTTTCCCATGGAGCCTTCCCTAATTACCTGGAATCTGCATGCTCCTGAGGCACATACTTCTGATTTGCTTCTTATCTAACAATGATTTCTATTATGGTTAGTTGTGAACATGTCTGAATTCCTCACTAAAATGTGGACTCTTGGATCATAGAGACTGTGACTTGCTCATCTTTGAGGGGCGCAGTGTAGTAGAATAGAAGGCCCTGGGCCTAGCCTGAGCTCTGTCATTAGCTGAACCCTATAGCCTTTGACATATCACATTGCTTGTCTGGGCCTCAATTTTCTCTTCCATAAAATATGAAGGTTGAGATATAGGTAGGCTTCTGGGGTCTATGACCCTCCTAAAATTATATGCAAATATTTAGGGCCGGCCCCATGGCTTAGCAGTTAAGTGCGCGCTCTCCGCTGCTGGCGGCCCGGGTTCGGATCCTGGGCGCGCACCGACACACCGCTTCTCCAGCCATGCTGAGGCCGCGTCCCACATACAGCAACTAGAAGGCTGTGCAACTATGACATACAACTATCTACTGGGGCTTTGGGGGGAAAAAAAAATTTATATCCGTGTGCAATTTCTTTAGAGATGGTCCAAAATATTGATCAGAGTCTTAAAGGGGTCTGTAATCCAAGAAAGTTTACAAACCAATAGATTAAAGAATTTCTAAGTTTCCTTCAAGCTCTAATAGTCTAAGAATTTGTTCTTAAAAATCCATCAATCAATGGAGTAGAACAGAGAAACCAGAAACAGACCTATGCTTATACTACAGTCATTTGATGTTTGACAAAAGTGCAAAAGCCATCTAGCAGGGAAAGGAAAGTCCTTCAACAATTTTTACAGAAACAACTGGTTATTTATATGAAAAAAAATTTACCTTGACCCCTGCCTCATACCATATGCAAAAATTAATTCAAGGTGGATCATAGACCTCAATGTAAAAGCTAAAACTATAAAGCTTCTAGAAGAAGACCTAGGAAGAAAGACCTAGTCTTAAGAATAGGGAAAGATATCTTAGGACACTGACAGCAATAGCTGTAAACTAAAAAAAATTAATTACAAATTAGATTTTATTAAAATAGAAAACTTTTGCTCACCAAAAGACACTGTTAAAAAAATAAGCAAGCTGCAGACAGAGAGAAAATACTTGCAAAATGTATCTGATAAAGAACTGGTATCTAGGATATATAAAGAACTGCTACAACTCAATAATGAAAAGACAAACAACATAATCCAAAAATGGGCAAAAGGGCCAGTCCTGGTGGCCTAGTGGCTAAGTTCTGCACCCTCCACTTTGGCAGCCATTTATTGGGCGTGGACCTACACCACTTGCCTGTCAGTGGCCATGCTGTGGTGGCAGCTCACATACCAAAAAAAAAAGGAAGATCAGCAGTGGATGTTAGCTCAGGGTGAATCTTCCTCAGGGGGGGAAAAAAGGGGCAAAAGATTTGAACAGATACTTCACTAAGGAAAGTTTACGAATGGCCAATGAGCACATGAAAGAATGCTCAACAATGAGATACCACTATATATCCATTAGAATGACTAAAATTAAAAGACTGACAACATCAAATGTTGGCAAAGATGGGGAGCAACTCTAAGTCTCATACATTGTTGGTGGCAATGTACAACCACTTTGAAAAAAGATCTGGTAACTTTTTTCTAAAACTAAACATACACCTATCTTATGATCAGCAATCCAACTCCTAGTTATTTATCCAAGAGAAATAAAAATGTATATCTACAAAGAGACTTGTAGAAGAATGCTCATAGCAGCTTTATTGATGATAGTCCCCAACCTGGAGACAGCCCAGGAGTCCATCAATAGGAGCATGGATACATACAGAGGAATACCACTCAGCAATACAAGGAACTAGTGATAAATGCATCAACATGGATGAATCTCAAAAACATTTTGCCTTACATTGTGAAAGAAGCCTTACACAAGAATACATAGTGTATTATTCCATTTATATGAACTTGTCTAACAGGCAAAACTAATATACAGTGAAAAAAATCACAACAGTGATTGCCTCTGTAGGATGGGAGTGGGGCTTAAATGGGAGGGGCCTGAGGAAACTTTCTGCGGTGATGGTTGTGATCTGTACTTTGATAGGGTTTTGGGTTACATGGGTGTATAGATTTATCAAAACTCATTAAATGATACACTTAAGATTTGTGCATTTTGTGGTATGTAAATTTTACTTCCGAAAAACCCAAAAAGAACCATACCACAAATACTGAACTCTAATGATGTGCATGCTGAAGTGTTGAAGGCTGAAGTGCACCGATGTCTGTAATTTACTCTGAAATGCATCCAAAAATATAAGGTAGATTGACAGAGGATACGAGATGGCCACATGGACAGGTATGTGATACACAAATACAGCAAAATGTTAATTGCGGAATCAAAGTGGTGGGTATATGGGTGTTCACTACACAATTCTTTCAACTTTTCTGCTACGTTTGAAAATTTTCATAATAAAATGTTGGAGGGAAAAAAAAATCTATCAATCAAAAAGCCAACAACCAACCAACCAACTAACCAATCAATTAGTAAATCAGCTAACACAATGTTTCCCAAACTCTACTCATTTGGATACTCCATGTACTACTGTTTATTTAATAATTTACCTGAACTTGACTCATTTTGAAAACTTGTGGTCTACCTTTTTTTCATCCTGAATAATAATATCTGTGAAATGATGTGTGATGTATTAGTTATATTTTTTATAACACACACAATCTATATTAATATAAATATCTAAACGTTAACCTTAAAATTTTCACTCATATGCCAAGTGTAACATTATTGCATTTACCCCCAAAGTGTGTGTATCATTCTTTAGAAGTTCTGATCTTTGCTGCCTGCTGTGGAGGAATTAAAAGTGGAGCCTGTGGTCTCGGACCTCAAAGAGCTTAAGCAACAGCCTCATAAATATGCAGAAGGAGAGGACAGACTCTGTGCAGATGGGAGCAGGAGCCCAGGCTGGACTCAAGTGGCTGGAAAACATTTGCAGCAAGCCTCACCCCATAGAAGGCAAGGACAAAAATCATTGGTTGACACACGGGTCAATGGCCTGTCTCCTTGCTCAAGACATGTAGGGAAGAGACTCTTTGAAGCCTCAGGAACAGACACTCAATTGGATAGACCCTCAGATTTGAAGCTTTGCCACAGGCTTTGAAGAGAAGGACAAAACACACACACAATCCAGCCACCTAATCACAGGGCCCCCCTGTGGCTCCCACCCACTCTCCACCCTCCACCCTCCACCCTCCACCCTCCACCTATTCCATTCCTCTCAATTGTCAATTAAAATAAACAGCCTTGTATTCTGCAGCCTGGCTTCAATCTCTCTTGGCCGGGAGGATACGCACAGATTTGTGGCAGTGCCCGAAAGTCCTTGCTCAACCTTTTTAATATCTGAACAAAGCAATCAAACCCGATAAGATCTCGCGAAGGCAAGATCACTCTTCTGTCCCCGGGATGGAAGCTTATTAGTCTGTGGCCCACATCATCAGAGTTATTGTGCCATGTTAAATTTATTGGTACTATCTCACCTCATTAAATACTTAAATAGACCTGACAGGACAGAAAAACGGGCTTTTTAATTTTTTTCCCCTATCCAAAGGGAGCTGGTGTTTCCCCTGTCCCAGTTCACCTCTGCTATGGCTGTTGGCAAAGAAATAAGAAAGCAGGGCACTGAATGGAAGGTTCGGGATGACTGTTTAGAGATTCCCATGATCTTCCCAACCCCAGCCTGACTTGGCCTGGAGGTGAGACAAGCACCTCTGGAGTGTGTATGCGTTTCAGGGAAAATGGGGTGAAGAAAAGGCAGAGAGGAGCCATGGTGTTCATTTTCTTTGCTGCATCACCCAAGTCTGTCAGACTTTACATTTTTTAGGAGGAGGCTGTCAGTCATTTAGCCAGCACAGCGGCTAGAAATGAAGGTCAGAGTGACTGAGGGGCAGAAATCAGGGTGTGTGTGTGGGAGGCGCAGGGTGGCAGGTGAGCAGTGAGACAGGGAGCTCTCAGTCCATGCTCCGGTGCTGTGGTCTTTATTTAGCAAATAGCCTTGGTGTCCAAGGGCTGGATGGTGGCCAAGGCCAGGATTTCCCCAGATTCTGAGCTAGAGAACTTGGCAGGCTGGTGAAGGCCTGCAGGAGCCCAGCAGCCCGAAGGCCTCAAGCAAGTTACAAATGATGAGAGGTGGGTGTCCAAGAATGCTGACTTGGCCCTGTGCCTTTCCCCAGCCGCCAATGGTGTGTGTGTATGTATATGTGTTAGGGGGTGGGGTGGGGGTTAGAGCAGAAATTCAGGACCTGGAGAAACTTTGCAACCTAGAAAATGTTCCTTAAATGTTTCATCGAGAGGTTGATGATTTTTCTTCATTTATCAAGCCAATTTCCTCCTCAGCCAAGGTGATTTGGGACACAGCCTCCCTGCAGCCCCTTCCTCTCTTCATATCTCTACCTGCAGAGAAGGTCTCTTTTCTCCAGCTGTTTCCCTCTCAGCACAGGTCCTTGTCTGCACCTTGTTAATAGGGTGGGCAAGGGGCCAGGAAGCAGCTCCCGGGCGCCATCCATTCCTAGTGCCCTAAATGGCCATGACACCACACTTAATTTCCGTTTTAGTGCAACTGCTGGCGGGACATCAGCAGGCCAAGACCTGGGTCTTCTGACAGTATCTTCGGCTGTGGCCATCAGCCTCCCTGTAATTAGATGCCACTTGGATCCTGCTGTCCTGCAGTGTCAGAGCGCCGTGGACTTATGTAACTGTCCCCCTGTTCAGAGCACAGGACTCTTTACAAGCTCTGAGTCTCCCAGCGTTAAAACAGCTATAATCCCTTGCCCACCCTGGGAGGGAAGGCAGGCCATGACCAGATGGGTTAGCTATGTTATCAGCTTAGAATAGTGTGGGGCACATAAAACCCAGAGCTTGTGCAGAAAACCTAGCTGGTTGACATTTACCAACTGGGGAGCTTTGCTCTTTATCTTTTCTGGAATGTTCCACAACAGACTTGGGGAAGTGAGATGGTCAGAAGCCATGAGTGGGGGCTTCTGCTGCCTTCAGTGTGCATCAAAAAAGTGTTAAGTGGGGTAGTATTGTGGATAAGCTATGGTGGTAATTAAAGCATGTCAACCATGATGAGGTTTTGGGGGGAATTGGAAGTCTGCCTGTGTATGTGGATATAAAGGCTTGGTGTGGTCTGAACCAAATGCTGGTTGGGGGAAGGGCGGAGGAGGTGATTAATTACTGCCCGGATGGCAGTATGTCTTCATTTAGGAGCTGCAGCCTCAGTTACCTTTAATTACTTCCCCTGTGGCCTTAAATCAAGGGCTAATCCAGAATGGGGGTCAGCTGCTGAGGTACATGTCCCAGGTGGGCTGGCAAAAGGTGAACCGTGGGGTGGAGAGTCACTTTTGGGTGTGCTTGGCACTATTTCAGATCAGCCTTCTCTCAAAGACTGAATGATAGAACTGATAATAATTAAAATCTGAATCAATAATACTCCAGATAGACAGAGAGTCTTCAGAGGAGCCCAGTGTCTTCTCTGATCCATTGATCTTGTTTGTCTTCACTGACTCACTCACTGGGGAGGTCAGTGAGTGGGGACTCCTTCCCATTGTATGGATGGACAAAGGAAATCAGCCCCACACATCCATATACCAGGTGAGAGGCCGAGCTTCCCTGCTTTTGTCTGAGGGCTCTCCTCTATGGCAGGGTTCCCAACCCAGTGGGTAGGAATAACCTAAGGTGCTGGTGAAAAATACAGATTCCCACATCAGATGTATGGAGTCAGAATTTTCAAGGGTGGGGCAAGGTTGTCTGTATCTTTAACAGGCTCTCCAAGTGCTCCTGAGGTGACTGGCATTTGGGAACCCTGCACCAGGCTTGCTGTCCTTCCTTTCTAAGTAGGGAGGGACCAGCCCCTTACCTCACAGAGGCCTCCTCATCCCTTTGCCTGCCCCCTCATTCTTCCAGTTTTCAAACTTGTCAGGGCTGGGGGGAAAAATCTAGGACTTGTTTGAAAGGAAGTAGAAAAAAGAAAGAAAAAATGATCTGAGATGTGCTGTGCTTTTCTGGAATATCCGTCTACTCCTATGGGTGAGGATGTGCGTGGGAGGTAGGAACTTACAGAGCACTATGGAAGAGGAGGTGATTTCAGACAGAGCAGTTCACTATCCTCTCTCTGAGCCTGAGTCTCCTCATCTGTAAGATGGGGGGATTGTGTCAGATGATCACTCAGATCCCTTTCTTCTCTGACACTCTGGGATTCTCTACTTTTCAGGCCAAACTTCTCCACCCTCCACATGGCCTGACATCAGGGAAGGAGGTCATTTCTGCTTCTAGGTGAGGAAAAGGAGTTGGGCCATCCTATATGTCATTCACATGTAGCCTGTCGCCTCTCTCCCACCTCTGTCTCCCACTCCGCCTCCCTCTCTCCTCATTAGACAGAGGTGGAGTCTTGAAGCAGGTCACCCTATCCTCTGCCCAATAAAGCCCACAAAAATGATCTGCTCTGAGCTATTGGGGACCTCTGGCTCATTTCCTGCTTTCACATAGTCCTTTTTTCCCAGACTGGAGACTTTCTTTTGGCTTCCTACCACGGTTGATCCTAAGGTGGCCCTTCTCAATTTATTGAATATAAATTATGTTCTCAGGGACAAATATTTCTTCCTTTCTTGCTCCTTATGATCTTATTGCCCTCAGATCAAAATGTAGGACACTCTCTCTTAATGGGATCTTATGTATCAGAATTCTCAGCTACCTCAAGTTATTAGGTAGAGTTAATTGGCAAGTCGCTGTATCTTTTAGCCTAGTTAACCAGTGCCAGCAGGATTTATGGATTATATCCCAGGGAGAAGTCAAGGATGACTCCAGGATATTTGGCCTTAAAAAACAAAGTTGCTATTTACAAATGACCATCTATTGACATCTGCTGTAGCCTAATGAAGCATGGTCTTTGGGAGAAAAGCTGAAACTCTGGACACGACTACTTTGAATTCAATTTGAGACCTTTACTGATGGCCACCATGTTCCTACCATGGTACTGGGCACTGGAGATTCTGGGAGACACCAAGGGGAGGAAGACATAGACCTGTCTCCAGAGGAGATCACCTTGAAGAAGGACACACCCAATCACATCAGTCAGTAATGGTAGGTTGGAGGATAGTTGTACCCAAAACATGCTGAGGAGGAAAGTACAGTTGAAAGGACCTTCAAAAGTTGCAACACTCTAAAATTTAACCCTTCCCTGTGGCTGAGTTAGGCTGCAAGTATGCAGTGTCTGGTTTGAACTCAATATATTGGAAAATATTTGCTTCCTTCCTTTCAAAATTTTTATTTCTATTGCCTAATATTTATGCACAATCGGGAGGGGTCTTTCCAGTATTTTTATGAGGACATAGCTGGATGCAGGCCTTGCATTGTACAGGCCTTTGATGATGATAAGTTCCATGTTTTTTGTTTTTTGTTTTTTTTTTTTGGGATATCAACCTTGTCAATAAACAAACACATACAGGTCTGTGTTTGGGAGCAGGAGGTTAAGAAATCTGAGAGTTTATGCCAAATTCACTGATTCCCTGATTCATTCCCTGATTCATGTATTGGTTCTTTGATGTAGTGGCTGATAGGCTAATGATTAATTCATTTATTTATTCAATAAACACCAATGGGTTTCCTTATCTAAGTTCTTAACCAAGGAAATCAAGCTGAATATTTTTCTTCCTTCTAGTTTCTCTTTTCTTGGTTTCCTTCCAAAGCAATTAAGAGGTGGTAGAGAACAACGAGGGGGAAAGATGTCGAATTTGACTCCTCTGGGTTGCGTACCCTTTGCAATGCCAGTCCCTAGGGAAGCAGAGGGCCTTGAACGTTGAGAGGCAGAGAGGGCAGTGTCTTCTTGGAATCTGACTTCCTGTCCTTTCCTTTGTTCTCTTGGTCTTGTCCCCTTGTTCCTTTGTTCCTCAAGGTTTTCATCCATGGGGTGGGTGGCCTCAAGGGATCAGCCACTCAGTGCATCCTACGGGTTCCCCAGACCTGCTATTCTGCCTCCTTCCCCAACAATCCAGGGAGTTGGAAGCATCTGGTACTCCTGTCTCCTGAGAGCCTTTTTAATATTATTTCATTTCTTTTAACCTTTATTAAGACAAACATTGAGCAGAGAACAGTCTCTACTCCCACTAGAGACACTCTCCATTTCGATATTAAAAAACAAAACAAAACAAAACCTAAACCCATCCAACCTGAGGCCCGGAGGAGAGAAAAAAAATGAGAAAAGAAAGAATATCCTGGTGATATTTTTACCTTCAAAGATCCATCACTCATTACTGCATAGCACAGACACGTCTACAATCTCATCTTCTTACAATTCTCCGTGAAATAAGTGTAAATGGAAAATAATACCCCATTTTGAAAGTTCAACAAAATGTCTTTATCTACCAAATGTAGCCCCAGCTGTCTCATTTTCAGAAACAAAGCTTGATTTTAAATAGCAGCTCACCACCCAAATAAACACCGGCATCTCTCTCCAGCTCCCCACGGCAGAGGCTGCCGCGGTACCCCAAGTAATCACCCATCTCCCAGCCAGCGTGGGATGGACTTCTGTGGAGGCCAAACACCCCAGCTCCAGCATGTCTCGGGGGTCCCTCCCTCTGAGGAGGGAGAGATGGTAGAATTCTGTAAACGTTTAAAGCCGGCTCTCCTTCACCACCTGGGGAGAGAGTTACTTGGGTTACCAGCTCCCTCGGGCACCCCGTCCCACTCCAGACGTAGCATGCAAACACCGTCACCCCAGCACGGGAAGAGGAGGTAAGGAAAAGGTTCCTCCAGCACTGGATTTCCACTTTGATAAACAAATGATGTGTGATGGTAGACTTGCTTCCCTCTTGCAATTGGAAAGGTGCTTAGAAGCACAAAGAGGGGGAAAATCTCATCCTTGGAGGGTTTAACCCGCTTTCACAAACTAACTCAATGACACTGAGCGGACACTTGAGACCTTCAGGTCCCCAGTTTCTTCTAGGCTCAGATCTCCTACTACTTAGATGTCTGATAGGAATTCAAAACAGCGTGTCTCAAACTCCTGCTCTTCCCCTTCCTGCATTTTCTCCACCTCAGTTAAAAGCAACTTCATCTGTCCAGTTGCTCAGGTTAACAAGACAAACACTCTTCTCTTTTGCTTCCGCCCACATCTGATCTGACAGCAAACCTGTTGGTTCTACCTTCAAAAATAGCCGGAATCGTAATTGTTCTCTCTACCCCCCCATCACACACCTAGTGTAGACCATGGGCATCACTCCCTACTGCTTTCACCCTCATGCCTACTCGGCAGCAGAGTAGGGTGGGGACAGCACGGAATCTGGAGCCAACTTGCTTAGAACCCGGCTCTGTCACTTCCTAGCTGTGTGACCTAAGCAAGTTGCTTATAACGTCTCCATGCTCTTGTGTCCTCCTCCGTAAACTGGGGACAATAATAGACTCTACCTCATAGGGTTGTTGTGAAGACTGATTAAGTGAAGACGCATAAAGAACTTAAAACAGGGCCTGGTGCATAATAAGTGCTATGTAAGTATCAGCTGCCATTATTGTTTATATTTTTTTCAATGCAGCATCAGAATGATCCTGTGAAAATATAAATCAGACCGTATCACTCCTCTGTTCAAAACCTTCCAGTATCTCCTTCAGGATAAAATCCGAAGTCCTTTCCTACGGGGTCCTATGTGAGTTGACCTCCTGTACCTCTCTGTGTGTATTCTGTTCCCGGCTCATGGAACTTGCATTTCCTGGCACACACGAGGCCATTCGTACCTCAAGGTCTTTTCACATGTTTCCTCTGCCTGGAACACACTTTCCCCAGAGAGCCCTGGCTCCCTCACTTCATTCAAATTGCACCTTCTCGGTGAGGTCATCTCTGACTACCTTATTTAAGATTAAATCCAATATTCTCTATTTCTTTTTTTCTGCTTTATTTTTCTCCGTAGCACTTGTCACTACCTAATATACTATATTTTGTACTTATTTATTTCCTTTACTCTCTGTCTCTTTCCATTAGACTGTAAGCCCCATGAGTGTAGGATTTTTTTGTCTGTTTGTTCACTGATATACTCTTAACACTAGAATAGTGCTTGGCACATAATGGATACTCAATAAATATTTGTTCAATTGATGAATATAAATCCAGTTAAGCCTGATGATCTTGAAGATCTCCCCTTTTAGGTTAACATTCTATGATTGTTTAATGTCTCTTTTTACCTGTGGAGCAGAAATGTTTGTAGTTATACCAACTAAAAGAGGTTAAATGATTTTTTAAGAGCTGCAGGAAAACTGGTGGAAGGCCAGTTCTGGAACCCAGATCTTGTGACACTGACTTCAGATCTCTTCCCTCCACTTTAAGCCTCCTGCTAACACTGGATTTGACCTAGACACATCTGATAAATGGATGGATGAACAAATGAATTCCCCTCCTCCTTGGAAAGTGGGCAAGAGATGGTCAAACTAGCCTGGTCTGAGGAGGAGACTGGAGTTTGCTTTGACAGGCGTGAGGCTGACACGGAGCCTGGCCAGGTAGGAAGGGTCCATCAGTGCTTACGCCTGGCCATGAATCACCCCCGGTGATTCAGGAGCTGTGAGGCCTGTCAGGGGACTCTCAGATGGAATTGATGTATCAAGGTGTCACTCTCTCCAAGTTGTTTATAGGAAGTGACACTGAGGGAGATTGACAGGTAGTCACTGGACAACTAGGCAGATCACAGACTCCCGGTGTTGCCTGGTGGTGCCTGTTGTATGGGAGACTCGAGGCGAGCCTCTGGAGAAGCCTCTGTAGAGCTTGGTGAGCAGGTCCATTGTGACAGGTGGGCATGAGGAGTATCGGGGTGGTAGTGACCCCTCCTCAGGACCTCATGCGTCACGTAGGGTGGGGAATGTTATTTTTTTTTCTTCAGCTTTATTTCTTTTTTTCTTTTGCACCTTCTCAGAGAGCCGACTGGACCACTCCACATCAACCCTTACAATGTCCCCATGAAAGGGGCCCATAGGCTATACAGAGAGTGTGGGTTGGCCAGAACCCAGCCTGCTGCTGGGCCAAGGATGTGGCGGCCATTACATCTTCTCAGACCTGCACCAACCTGCTCTCTACTTCCTTTCAACACAAGAATGGTGCTAACGGTTATTGAGCACTTACTTCATGCTAAGCCCTTAACATGCCTTAGCTTATTTTACCTTCATGACAGCCAAATGTGGTAGCCACCATATTCCCCATAGCATAGTTGAAGAAATGAGACTCTAAAGGTTAAATTACTTGTTCGGGGCATATGACTAGGCAGTGGCTGAACCAGGATTGCAACCCAGGTATCTGTGACTCAGGCCTCATTCTTAACCCCTGAGCGTGATTCCACAAACTGTCAAAACCAGGACCTCACCCCACCGCTCAGCCAGGTCTTCAAATCCCATCATTGTTAGGCAATTCTATATTACTTTCCATTCTTCCAACACAGACACTGTGCTTAACCCAAACCTATATTCCTTCTAATTCCCATTCTTGTGAGTTTCTCAAAAGTCTTGTTGTCTTTGTACCTCAGAGCTGAACATATTGTCTGGCCCAGTCAGGGTTAAGTAAATGTTTGTTGAATAAGGGAATGACTTGTTTACACCGCTGCTCTCCCCATGACAAATTTGTCTTCATGCCTATTGTCCAGTCCACATCCCTCCCTACCTTCAAAGCTGAATTTAAAACTTGACATTCTTCTGTTGGTTATGGGTGTACCTGGGTACAAAATTTAAGGGGGGATTTGACAGAATATAATAAATGCCTTAGAAATATGTTACTCCTTTGACTCAGTAATTTTATTTCTAGAAATTTATCCTAAAGAAACAATCACCCTTGCACACGAAGAAGTAAGTGGCAGGATGTTCACGGCAGCATTGTTTAAGGTGGCACAAAACTGGAAATCCCTGGAATGTCCAAGAATGGATGACTAGTAACAAAATTACACATTCTCTTTTGTATCCTTACAATAGAATACTTCGTAGTCATTAAAAATAATGAAGATATATATATCAATTGACATAAGAAATTAAGTGAAAAAAATAGGTTATAAAATGGTACACGCAGAATAATTTGATTTTTATTAAAATTGTAGGAATATAAATATATGCACCAAAAAATGTCTAGAAGGACATATATCAACCTGTAGACAGTGGTTATCTTCGGGTAGGGATTATGGGTGATTTTTTTCTTCTTCTTTTTACTTACCCGTTTTCTAATTTTCTGCAAAGCACATGTATAAAAAGAAAGAAAAATGGATGTTCTTTAAGAAATAGTCCTTGATTACTCTTACTTCCCTTAATCTTCCCCAAATCTGATGGTCCTACTGCCTGATACTGTTTTAGCACGTGTGCTGGACTGGATTGATTGTAAGGGTCTAGCATTGTGGGAACAGGTGATGATTTTCATTCCCCTTATAAGCCACTTGGAGGCTGGAGTCCTGTCTTCAATCTGCTGTTTTTTTTTTTAACTGCAGAATTTAGTATAGGACGTGGTACATAGGAGTGCTTAAATTTTTTCTCCCTCCCCATTATTTATTCCTATAAGGTAGAAAATGAAGACTGGAATTCACCTAGCTCTTGGGAAAGAAGGGGGTTGAAGCCATTTCCCCAGGGCTGGGCAAAGGCACAAATTAGCCCATGAAGCCAAATGCATAAATAATCCAGGGACCTCTGGGGTCAGGGCTCTGGCCTCCTCCGCAGCCACTCTGACCTGCATAATGGGCCACAGGCATTTATGATTCATGCAGACGCTGGTTGGACTCCTGCCAGCCTGGCCTGAGGAGGCTCCACAGTTGGAACTGGAGAGGCCTGAACATATGGCCCCCCAGGGACAGCACGGGCCATGCTCTGGGGAGCTGGGTGGGCCAGAGGCCTGGAGGGGCTTCTGTGAATTGGGACTGGAGACACATGGCTGCTCAGCCTTCTTCTGTCTGTGCAGCTGGAGCCCCAGGGAGAAATCTACAGCCATTACCAACCAGACAGAGCAAAAAGAAATGAGTTTAGAGCACCAGAAGGAGGACTTAGATAATAATAATGTAGTGAGTGGCTTGGGCAGCGACTGTTGCAATAATATTACCTCCCATTTGTACAGGACTTCGCTGTGCACAAAATGCTTTCACATATATTATCGTACTTGACCCTCACAACAACCCTGTGAAATAGACAGTCTTCACCTGGATTTTCAAGGGAGAAAGCTGGCACTCAGAGAGAGTAATCAATTTGCTGAAAGTTACACAGTCAGTAAGAGGCCATCTTCTGACTTCACTATGCTAAAAGAAGATCAACCCGAGCGAATGAGAAGACAACGGAGCTCAGTGCTAAAGGAATTTCGTGGTGTGTTTTAAGATAGAGGACTCCTCACTACATTTAGATGAAGTTTAGATAGAGAATCTGGCTGGGCCGGGGAATGAAATGACCCCTGAAGGCTCCAAGTCATGCCGGGGTAGCTGGGACAGCAGGAAGGCCATGGCCAGGAACACAGCAGTATGGTGTTCATGCCTTCAAACACATATCCTGGTAGCACAGTGACGATGGAGACCAAAAATATTTAGACACCAATGGATGAGGATGACGAGGTCAACAATGGCATTCTCTGCCCCGACTTCAGACAAGACCCATAGTGTAGTGTGTGAACTCATGAGGCAGGGACATAAGGAATTAGGGTGTAGGGAGAGCCAAAGTGGCCCTTGAGAGATCTCTGGAAATTAGAAATAAGTCTCTGAGTTTGTCCTTGTGAGCTCCCCAGGGGGATGGCAGGGGACTCAGCTGGGGAAAGCCAGCCATGAAAACAGCTGCTCTGCCTATTCTACAAACAAGGAAGATACATTCCAGTGGCCCATTTCACTGCCAGAAAGGTCTCCCAAGGAGAGGACTGATTGGATGTTCCCCTTGCCTTATCTTAAAGTGCAGTCACACTTTCACTTCCTTCTAAGTGGGCTGGTGAGGATTCTGCAGGTCTCTCATCCACCAAAGTCGGTGCCCTTACCACCCTCAGAACTATTCTCTGATGTGGCTCCATGAGCCTCTCCTCTTGGGTTTCCTGAGCTTCAGAAATGCAGCCTAGTCACACCCAAGCCCTGGTCTACATCATCTTTGCCTCAGGGACCAGGGAGAATGGCGCCCTCTGTGCTCAGGACAACTTTGTTTCACGGAGCTTGTATCGCTGGGGTCCAGTCAGGAAGACAGAAATGCTTTTACACAGGGGATTGGTTCGATGGAAGCAAGTAGTTATTTCCTAGGTCTGGGTGAACAAAAAGAAGAGCTTGGGACTATCAGAACCTAGAAGCTTCCAGGAGGGACCCTGCAGAGCTGGGATCTAGACCTTAAAGGAGAGGTACTGCTGATACACCTGGAGCGAGAAGGAGGGGCCCCAAGGCTCAGAGCTCTGAGGTAAGTGTGTGCCCTACCGCTGCTAGTATCTCAGGAGTTCAGAGAAGGGGCTCTGCAGGGCTGGGATTCAGACTTCCAAGAAGGGGCCTGGCTGGTGCTGGGACCTCTGAGAGGGTGCGGTGAGGCTGGTAGTGGGAGAGCCAGGGGAACCTGGAGACTGGAAACTGCTGCCCCTGGGCAAACGGGTCTGATGCTGGGCCGACACTGGCAGAACCAGCAGTGAATAGGAAGGAGCAAATCTTTTCTCCCCTCCTCCAGCTTTCCCGGCTCCCTCCAGCTCCCCCTATTGGCAGAACCAAACAGGAGCCAGCTGGCCAAGGAGAAACGCAATTTGCAGCGTCCCAGCCCAGTATCACAAAGCAAAACACAGAAAGATGGGTTTGGAGCTTAGTAACTGGCACAGAGCCTTGTTCCCAGAGGATGTATTAATGGGGAAATATTTTCCAGACAGACATAAGGAACTTCAGACGATAGTTTGGACATTCTTACAGCACATGCACTTGGCCAGCTCCTTGAGTCACCACGTCTGATTTCCCAGTTCTTAGCTTTCTCTGATTGGTCCTAGGGCTTTTATACATTGCATTAAAAAACAAAACAAAACAAAACAAAACTTGGGGTGGGCATGTCTTCATCTTATCCCTTTTGGGATCATCTTGATCCTTTGCCCCTTGCCCCAGACTGAGCAGAGCCCACTTCTAAGTCATAGGAAAAGGGAGATTCAAGTGTCAAACAATAATAGCAAGATATTATCAATGTAGGCCTGTGATTGTGTCATATGAAAAATAAAATACACATCAGTTAATCAAAGCACTACAGACACTTTCAAGTAATCTCACTTTGGCTTTGCATAACTCCATATACCGCCGGCAGCGCTCTTGTCTACCACCAGAGACCATAATATACATCAAAAATTCTCCTTTAAATTTATTTTCAGTAAAGATTGGTCTTTTGAACTGCGGCAGTGGAGGCTTAAGGGTACAAAATCTTTCTCGCCTTTTTCTCTTTCTTTTTCTGTCTCTCCTGTCTTTCTCTTTGGTGGGGCGGTGACTCTGGGGCGGGGGATGAGAGCGGCAGTGGGTTCCACACATCTTGTCGAACCTTCTGTCCTTTGCATGGATCAGTTCCTTTCATCTGCCACTTGATTAAGACATTAAAGCAGGAAGGTGAAGGAAGGTTGAGCTGCAGCAAGAGGGAGTGAGAAACAATTCCCCTCCATTCGCCCTGGAGAAAGGCTCCAATTGCAGCGCCCAAGATGGCATTGGGCTATCCCATCTGCGAGGGTGCAGCCTTAGTGCTTACACGTAACCCCAGATTTGTTTTTTTCAAATTATTTTATTCGGGTTATATTGGCTCACAACATTGTGTAAATTTCAGGTGTACATTATTATATTTCAGCTTCTGTATGGACTTCATTGTGTTCATCACCAACAGATCAGTTTTTATCCCTCACCATATATATGCCTTTCACCCCACCCCAACCCCCTTCCCTCTGGTAACCACTAATCAGTTCTCCTTATCTATGTGTTTGTTTATCTTCCATGTGTGAGTGAAATCATATGGTATTTGTCTTTCTCTCTGACTTATTTTTCTCAGCATAATACCCTCAAGGTCCATCCATGTTGTCACAAACGGCATGATTTTGTCTTTTTTTATAGCTGAGTAGTATTCCATTGTATATGTATATATACACCACATCTTCTTTATCCATTCATCTGTTGATGGGCACTTGGGTTGCTTCCATGTCTTGGCTATTGTGAATAATGCTGTGATGAACATAGGGGCACATATATGTTTTTGAATTATTGATTTCATGTTCAGAACCCCAGATTTTGTGGGATGTATAGCACTGGGTACCTATGGGTACTGATGACACCCCCACACCAATGTTGAACCCTGCCTTGCTGCCTCTCCAATGGAACAGCAAATAGGACAGCCTCCCAACTTACAGAGGGACAGTGGCAGGTCACTTTATTATGAGAGACAGTGCATTTTAGTGGCTAAAGCTGAGTCCTAGGTTTGAATTGGAATTTATTACTAATAGCTATGTGACCTGATATCAGTTTTTGTTTTTCTTGTGGTAAAATATACATAACATAAAATTGACAATTTTTTTTTTTGTGAGGAAGATCAGCCCTGAGCTAACATCTGTGCTAATCCTCCTCTTTTTGCTGAGGAAGACCAGCTCTGAGCTAACATCCATTGCCAATCCTCCTCCTTTTTTTACCCCAAAGCCCCAGTAGATAGTTGTATGTCATAGTTTCACACCCTTCTACTTGCTGTACGTGGGACGCGGCCTCAGCATGGCCGGAGAAGCGGCGCGTTGGCGTGCGCTGAGGATCCGAACTGGGGCCGCCAGCAGCGGAGCCCGCGCACTTAACCGCTAAGCCACGGGGCCGGCCCAAAATTGACCATTTTAAGTGCACAGTTCAGTAGCATCAAATGCGTTCACATTGTTGTGCAACCATTACCACCACTCATCTTCAGAACTTTTTCATGTTCCCAAACTAAAACTCTGTACCCATCAAACACTAACTCCCCATTCCCCTCTCCCCCTAGCCCCTGGCAACCATTATTCTACTTTCTGTCTCTATGAATTTGACTACTCTAGGCACCTTATATCAGTGGAATTATACTGTGTTTCTCTTTTGTGATCGGCTTAATTCACTTAGCATAATGTCTTCAAGGTTCATCCATGTTATACTATGTGTCCCTAATGTCAGTTTTTCTTCTAAGTCTGCTGAGAGTTGCCAGCACATATTCTCTGCTTCCTTGCCCTGCCTCTAATGAAGAGTGGGTTAAGTGAAACCCATAGGGGAAAAATGAAAATTTATCCACAGACTCTCAGACCCGGAAGTGATCTTAAATGTCATCTGGCTCTACCTCCCAGCATTGGGGGACACCCTCATTGCCACCTCTGAGTGGGAAGGTGGGCTGATAAGAGTAGTAATCTTCCCTATTTTTTAAAGTAATTAACCCTTTGTCCCAAGATGTTTGTATCTATTACCTCACTTGATCATAATAACAATTCTAATATAGGTCCAAGCAGGTCTTATTTTTCCCATTTTACTGAGGGTGACACCAAAGCCTAGAGGGTAGGGGTGAATTGCTCCTGATGCATTGTCTGGAGGCCCTTGTTTCCAGTCTCCTATCCTGCCCACAATCACACTGCCTCCACAGTAACCCAGGTTTGCAGATGTGTTTATATCTCATTCCCTATCCAAGGCTCACTTACCTCTTTCCTATCTTGGAGTTATTGCCTCAGAGCCCTGAGTCAGCTATTTGAACCTCTTAGATCACATCCCAGAAAAGGAAAGAGGCAAGTTAGAGACTGTCAGAGATGAGCTGGGGTGAAGGCAAGAGCTCAGAGCAAAGGGACCAAATGCACTCGAGAAGATTCCATAGCTTCATCATGGCCACCATCTTGTAAGTTGGGAGATTCTAGCATCTGGCTTAAGTCCCTTCCACAATCATAATAATTTTCTTCCCTCTTGTCCTGAGATCAGTGGGAACAGAGAGGAGCCACTACTGTCATTTATGCCATAAGAGAGAAGTTTCTCACTCAACCTCCTTTGCCCTTGGCTGAATCTCCCAATCCTGAGCTTCTATGGGGAAGAGAGGAATCCACGGACAGGGATTGTCCTCATCATCTCCACTGGCAGCTGCGCTGAGGTGTGAGTGCTCCAGGTGTCATGAGGGTCATCCCAAGGGCTTTCTCCTAAGGGTTGGGTGAAATTTAAGATGCACAAGCTGTCTTCCATCTGCCAGCACCAGGGGTCAGGTGCCCCCAGATGGTGCAGGATGGGTGGGGGCAAAGGGCAAGGGGAAGTATGTCCATTGGAACATCAGAAGGGTATAAATAGGGACTGTTTTGTTTGTGGTCCTTCTTTCTTTTGATCTCCTGAAAGGAACACAACCCTACAATAAATACTCCAGCCTTATATAAATAAGCGCCAGCCTTCAACTGCCTCTTTAGCCAGCTCCCTGGATTCCTAAGAATGAAAACACAGGTACATTCCCTAAGACAGTGTCATGGCTAGGAACTATAAAGGACAGCCCACAGTGAAGGTGGGGAGACAATGGGGTGAGCAGCCAAATGGTGTTGTGGTGGCGTGGGACATGGGGGTAAATCCTACAAAATCTGCTTCTCTGGGGATACAGAAGCATAGGCGAAATGCTGGTTTCCACGCATTCTAGAGGCGGGAACAGATGAAACAATCTTAGTTGTGTTTGAGCAGCCACAAGACTCTCTGGAAGCCCAGGTCTGAGCCTCTGGAGCTTTCTTTTCAGCTGCTCCAGCTGCACATTCCTGAAAAGCCAGCACTTGTGCATCTCCCAACACAGACATGAGTCACGCCAGCTTATTTTAAGGCCCAACCTCTTCCCGGGAAGGGAGTCCGGCATGGAAAGCCACGTGCTGGAAGGCAACCATGGACCTGGGCCAAGGGAAACAGAGGCCCCCTCCAACTCCCTGACAACCTCCTTCCCAGAGGCCCAGTGTAAGCAGGGGCCGGGAACAGCTGTCAGCACTCACACCTCTCTCCCTCGCCTGGGCAGACACAGTGGGACAGGCAGAGCCAGAAGCCCATGTGCCCATTGAGAGGCCGCTGAAGGCTGGGGAAGGGACATCAGGGCGGGGAGAGGAGGCCCTGTTTTTCCCTCTTTCTGGGATTCTTGCCTTGTTTTTAAGTCCACACCAAATTGTTCTGAGAGGCTACAGCTATCCTGTGGGGATAAATGGACAGAGGGAGTACGAAAGCGCGTGCTCACTCGGCCAAATGTATTTAAGTCTTTTAATAATTCATATCCCCATTTCCATACACAGCCCCACTTAAAGAGAGATCCCAAGGAAACCTAAAAGCTTTTCTGATTGCACAGGCTCATCCAGCATCTTCTTAAAAGGTTCTCAACTGGCCTCTCAGAATCGACAGCATCAACGCTTATGAAGAAAAACTAATAGTTCCAGCTGGTAGTCATTGAAAAGTCACTTAATATTTCTTAGTGCAAGGAGCTATACTTAATGGGACACAATGTTTTTTCCCTAAGCAGTTGGGAAAAACCCTTGACATCATATTAATAATGTCAAGTTTTATTGGCTCTCTCATTTGACATGATATTAAACTTTTCAGACTCTATCTTGACTGAGGTACAAGGTTGTTAAAATGTGGACAGCTTGGAGCATTACAAAATGTGGCACAGAAGAAATGCCTGTCCTGGCGAGTGGAGAGAGACGGGAAGGAATGATCCACGAGGCTCAACAGACAAAGCCTCCCTTGTGCAAAAGCTCTGAGTACCTCAACCCTTCCCCGTACTTTCTTCTTTCTAACACTGAGGATGGAGGCACCTGGGGGCAAGATGGCGCTTCAAAGCTATATGGCATCGGGCCACTCATCATCCTCTGCGGGTCTACTTCTCTGGATAGAATAACATGTTACGACACATAACAGAGTCTGTGATGAAGCACAAGCACCGCTTCGCTCCACGGCACTTCCCGGGACAGGAAACTCCTGGCTGTCTAATAATAACAATGAGCAATAATAACAGTTAACACCCACTGGTGCTACCACATGGCTGACACGGTTCTAAGTGCTTTACCATATCAACCCTTCTTGGCTCCTCACAACAACTGCATGAGTTAGTTCCTATCATTGTCACCATTATCCCCATTTTTAAGATAGAAAACTGAAGGAAAGATTTGTCCAAATCTCATGGCTGGTAAGTAACATCCTCGGGAATGCTATCCAAGCAGGCTGTAGTTTGATGCTCCGTGCTCACACTCTTTGGACCATGGGATCCACTTTGGAAATGCCAAGTGGCACATCTGCAAAGGCTAGGGATCCCAGCCTGGCCCTGAGACCTCTCCCTAGCCCCGACATCTCTCCTCTTCCCACCAGTTCACTGTGGAGGCCTGACACGCAAGCAAGCAGATTTCCAGCAGGCAGGCGGCGCTGACTTCTCCTGTCAGGCGCAAAACCATAAATAACATATTTTAAGCAAAGAATACCCCAGCAACCCAATAATGCATGTCTAAAGCCATTTTGATGTTGGAGAGACACAGTAATACTTTTATGCTTTGTTTAAAGAAATTGTTTCCATCATATTTGTAGTGAAATCACTCCAAAGAGTTTATTTTGGATGATTGATTTATCGGAATCCAGCTCACACGCCCAGAGGATGACACTTAAATCACATCTTCTTTTCATTTATAATGAGGAACAAAATGATCATATTTTGACAAGTCTGATCATTTTGGGGGTTGAGCAGTTTCCCTCGGTGGGCTCAGTCTATAGCTTGCAGAACTGAGAGAATATTATTACGTCTCATTAAAATCAGCTGCAGCTGCTTTGGCAGGCTGCCCCAAAGACAACAAAGCTATTGGTGGTTTATCCTGGAGTAGTCGACCTGCTGGTTTTAAGAAGGGAACAACTGGAAACACCTTCAATTGTGATGGTCAAAGTCCCGTCTTCCTTGGGTTTGAACTGAGATCACCCCTTTAGAGAACTCTCCCTCACTCCCCCACAAAGGGGTGACTAGCTGACTCACAAGTCTTTCTGTGGCCTCCCTCCCCTTCTGGCCCCCCCTTGATGCTGCTGCAGACTCTGACCTTCTGACCCTCTGACCCCACAGAGGCCTCATTGCATTCCCAGGCCTAGTGGGAATCCTAACCGCCCAGGCGGTGGTGAGGGTGACATTTGCTGTTTGGTGCCTGCCCTCTCGCTAAACCCAACCAGTTGGTTTTGTAGTCCTCCTTTGTTTCCAGATTTGCAGCTGGGACAGAAGCCGCCTGCGTCACCCCCTACCCCCCGAAATCCGTGCTGCCACTTCTATATTTGCTCAGCTCTCTCGGCTGGGCTTAGGGTCATGCTGAGCGACACATGCCCGTCCGGGAGGGTCTGCTTTTCTCCTCTCATTTTCCTGCAAACCATGGCAGGCCTCCTCTTCTGGTCTCCCCCTCTGGCGGTGGCCCAAGCTCTCCACCACTCCCACTTCTTGGGGAGAAGAGAGTTCAGTCTGTGACAACCACACAGTGAGAAGACCAGGAAAGTTCTCCTGGAACAAAACCTCACCAAGTTCTCGGGGTCCGTGGCAGTCTGTGTAAGAGTAGTCCAGCGAAAGATCTTCCTTCTCTCATCTCCCTCTTTCATCTTCCCTAATCCCCTCCCCTCGACTTATCTTTCTTTTTCTCTCTGCCCCCAGCCCCCCTTCTCTGTCTATTCACGAACAGCCAATTTAGCGGGCGGCCATACGGCTCCAGCGAAGTCCCCGGGATCAGTGGCTGTAGGGAATGGCACAGCCAGACGGGAAAATCAAAGATGAAATAAGCATTTGGATCTGGCTGAAAGTGAAGCTTAGCACCCTGTATGCATTATTCATGTGCCACATTGTCACGCCCTTCTCTACACTCTCCACCGAGCTACAACAGAGCCCTGAATCCTCGTGGCTTCGAAATACTTTGCACTATGACACTGATCAATCCCCACACCTGCAAATGGCCCAGACAGGGCAGTGATCTGCTGTGGCTCAGGTGCAGCTGCAGGCCGAGTGAGCATGACGCTCCAATCATACTCCTTTGCAAGACACTTCAAGCAGCAGTTCATGATTCTCATTTGGTGTTGAGCGCTCTATACTTGAACCAAATGTTCAAAATCCCACGTGAGCTCCTGGTGTCTATTTGATTGTTTTAAAATGTGAGTTATTGACCTTGGGCAAGTCATTAGATTTCTCTGAGCTTCAATGCTCCATATCTAAAACTTGGAGCTCATAATGGCTTTCTTAGGGGGATTCGGTGAGAACTGCATTAGTGAATACGTGTAAAAGTGCTTTGTAAACTGTAAAATGCTGAAATAATATAAAAGCAGTTAAGAAAGGGTGAAATGTACCCGACATTCGTGATGTGCTGGCCGTTATGTTGTGTGCACTTGCTCATTTAATCTTCACAAAAATCCCTGTGAGGTTGATCCCATTATTATCCCCTTGTTTACAGATGAGGACATTGAGGAGGCCCAGAGGTTAAGGTCATAAGCGGTGGAGCTGGGATTCCAACCCAGGTCTGTCTCCAGAACCCCCACTCTTACCACTACAATAAGTATTATTGTACCAATAAGGTATTACAATTATTGCTATTGTTATTATCATCAACAATATCTTGCTCTTCCCTACCACTCTGCAGTACCCATTCCACACTCAAGAGCAGTTTACTCTTCTGGCTTTGCACACAAGCACAAATAACGATTTACCACCATATCAAATATTTGCCCTTCCCCAGAATGCCCCTGGACGAGAGGCAGTTAGAAGTCCTGGGCCTCTGCAATTCCATTTGTACCAGTTTTCCATTGACCTGAATGAGTGGCCCAGTGGCTATTTGCAAGGCTGGCTGGGAAGGGTTGACTCTAGCTTGGGATTCCTGGAACAGAGGCACTTTGGACGGGTACCCCACCCCTCCACCCCCACAGTGGACCCCAGGACCAATCTTTTACCCATTTCTTCTGGAACTCATCTATGGGAACTATCCCTTGGCAGGAGTAAGCTACTGTCTCCAAGAGCCAACACAGGACTTCAAGAGAGCTAGATGTAGAGAATAGACGAGGCCGTGTGTGCAACCCTTTGATGGAGCCGATGAAAGATCTTTCCAGAGGATTACAGTGACATGACACTTAGCCCTCCTCACGGGCACAAGCTTGGAATAATTACCCAGGGCAGACTCACTCAAAGAGGCAGTAAGCAGGCTAAGGCTCTTAGAAGGCAGGCCTGATGACATTGTTATGTATCCGTCCCAAGGCTCAGGATGCCACAGGGTCGGGTATTAGCTGATTATCTGATTCTGTCAGCAGAGAGCTTTCAGCGAGCCCAAGGAGCCAACCCCCAGATTTTCTGAGGGAAATGCTAAGCTTAGACACCTGCAGAGGGGTCCTCGTGTGGAGTTCTGTCCCTGGAAAGCATCCTGGATACTTACTGTACCTGTGCAGAGGTAGAGGTGGACGCACCGAAATGTCTTCCAAGCTTCTTATTGCCACAGGGTTCTGGGAGATTAGAATATGGGAGTCTGCGGCTTCTCTGAGCTACGGGTTCTCTCTCCTGTGAGAACCTTTAACATGGTCAGTCATATACTGGTTTCAGCTGTTGAAAGTTCTCCACCTGCAGCTTTGCTGGGGGCTGTTGAAGGAGATGTTGAAGGGCTGGAGAGGAGAGGGGTGAGGAGCCATTTCTGTGTCCGAGTTCAAGGTCCCAGGGTGGACGTGAGTGACCATTCTTTCCAACGAGGAGAGGCTCAAATAGCAGTAGAAGAGAGTAAGCTTAGATGTAAAGAAGAACTTGTGTGGTTTTGAAGGTAAGCCAGGATATTGCTAATAATTATGTTATAATAACTACTTTTTATCATTTACTATATTTGCTGTTCTAAGAACTTTCTTATATTGTCTCATTTAATCCCTCCAACTATCCCATGAGAGAAGGATGATCATTAGATTCCCATTTTACAGCTGAGAAAGCTGAGGTTCAGATAAGTTAAATAACTTATCCAAGGTCAACACCAAAAAGGGAAGGGCCCAGAGTTTAGACCCAGGCAATCCGATGCCAGAGTCTGGGCCCCTCGCTGCTGCTCTCCAGCTGCCTCCCTGGAAAGAGTTAAGAAATGGTGGAGGTAGTTCTGTCTGGCCTGGGCTGGGGACACGCCGAGACAAAGAGCTGGGCGAGGGGACTTCTTGGAGGCCTTCACACTGTGTGGGTTTGCAAATCCCTGAGACTGTGCAGACTCGCAGTGACTGTGAGTGTGGCATTCTCACGGATGTGGCTCCCTTCCCACACGGTTTCTCCGTGCTCCACCCCCTCCCACCAGCTGGGGGAGGGCAGGAGTGAGGAGGAGGGAGCCTGGCGGGGGCTCTGGCCCGATGCCTCTGCCCTCATTTGCTATGCTCTCCTCTTGGCACAGTTGCCTGACTTGCACCTGTTGACTTAGGTCACCGACTCCCAAGTCGGGCAAAGGGGTCAGTCACCTTTTCCATCCATCCTCTGTCCTGATCTGAGTTATCTCGCACAAGTGGCGCCCCCAGACCCGGCAGCTCTGGCCCTCCCGGTCTTCGCAGCTTAGCGGGTTTTTATCTGGCCCATGAGGCCTTGTCAGTTTCAAGAGCCCCCTGACCTTTTAATAAACATTTCCTATGTTATCGGAATATTTCCTAATTCATTCCCTTCTGTCCCTGAAAATCTAAATCCTATTTAAGTTAATGCCCTTCATTTTCATTTATAAAGACAGATACAAAATAATTATTTCCTATCTCCGTGGTTTCCTTATCTCTCGTTCTAATATGCCTTCGGCAGACGAACATTTCCCATTAGTTGAAACAGTTTGAGTGTTTGTTTTCTATGCTTTAAAGAAGAAAAACAAAATGCTTTCTTGGGCTTTATCTCCTCTCCTCTCTTCTCTTTCAGCCTTTCTGGGCTTCCTGCCTTTCTTCCTCTCTGCCACTCTCCCTGGGTGCCTCTCTCTCTCCCTCTCCCTGTCCCCTCTCCTGCTGTCCCTGGTCCTTGCGCAGCCACACCCGGCTCCTCTCATTTTCCTGTCAGTGTTGCGGTCCCTCTGTAGCCTCACATCTGAATTTCATAAGCCCCTGAGCCTGCCTTTGAGCTCACGTCCCCCCAGCTCGTAAAATTGGTTTGGAGGAGCAGACGCAGTCTCAGAAAGAAACATTCTTTGGTTTCTTCTCGTGAAAACTAGTGAGCAGAGAATTCACAGCAATCTTCTCCGGGCGTCTCTTTGAAGTGTTTGATTGAAAGGAGAAGGGATGAAAAGGGATGAGGGGATAGTGGTGGGCATAAGGATTCCAGGTTTAAGTAGTAATACTGAAACCAGGGACCCAGACTTGCGGAACCCTCTCGGTTTTATGCCATTTGGGTCGGGGCAACATTGACTGTTATTTTTGGCTGTTCTGTACCTGATCCAGTCTTTCACCCTCCTGTCTTTTATTTTGAGATAAAACTCAACACACAATTTAAATCCAGGGTTTGGGAGAAAGTCATGAATGGAAGCAGACTAATTTTAAGGGGATCAGTTCTGGTCTCAGCAAATAGTTGTTCAAACCCAACAGTTGGCACTTGCTGAATGTCTTCTATGTGCCGGCCACTTAAGTGATCTCATCTAGGGCTTGCAACCACCCTGTAACCTTGGGGCCGCTGTTCCCTATTTTCCCCATGAAGACACTGAGGCTCAGAGAGACTGAGTAACTTGCTCATGGCACTGAGCCAGCAATGGTGCAGCCGGGCTCAGAACCCGGGGCTGCCTAACTCCACAGCCTGGACCTCCTTCAGGCCCCTCATTCTCCATCACCCAGGCCTTCAAGAGAAAAAGGTGTCTGTCACTCTTCCAGCTTTAAAGTCTTGTCAAGGCCAAGAAGGAACTCTGAAGAGCTCTTTTGTGAAAGTATCTAACCGATGAACCCTGAGCTCTTTTATCATTCGTGGGGAGTGCAGGTTATGAGACACAGAAAAATGCAAGAGAAAAAGGTTTGAAAGCATGGTGCTAGGGAAAGGTCAAGGACTGCTGGACAGGCTCCTTAGACTGTCTCCAAACCACATCCCTTCATTTTATAGTCAAGGAAACTGAGGCTCAGGAAGGGGCGGGTCTGACCTTGCCTTCGCTCAGCTCAGCAGCTAAAACACAGCTGTGATCTAGCCACAGCTCCCAGAGAGCTCTGCTTCATCTTCTGGAGGAACAGGTGGAAGCCACACGTGGATGAGCCGAGGGAGGCCAGGGAATTGGGCAGCTCCCTCTGTAAGACCCAGACTTGAGGTTAAGAAGGGGCTTAGGGAGGCCAGCAATGGCTAGAGGCTTCTGGATAAAGAAGGAGCAGTCATGAGGCTAACACTCCTAGACAACCAAACTCTGAAAGGGGTGTGTCTCTGAGGCTGGAACTCCTAAGAGTGGTGTCCATTTTTGGTCACTGGATGGGGCTGACCAACCAGTGCTGTCTTTCTTCTGGTTCCCTGGAAGGTCCTGGTCTGGGGAAGCAGTGACCTGGTTGCCCATGTAACTGGGCTCAGTGACATGCATAGAAACCTTATAAAATATCATCAATACAGTCTTTGCGCAGTTCATGCTAGAGGGTAGGTTGGATAATGTCAGCAAGGAGGGTCCCATAGCTGGACACTATTTGCAAAGTGTTAATCAGACAACTGTTGCATAGAATGAACCTAAAGCCTAGCCAGTTGAGAAAACATCTTCCAGTTGACGTTTGAAAGGTGAGAAGAGGCCTTCCTGTCTCCCTGTCCTGTAATGTTACCATTAGAAGCCTTCTCTTGCTCCTAGGAAGTACCTCTAAGAATATACATGTGTAACCAGCAAAGAGAAGCATATTAAGCCATTGGTATAACTGGTTTGAAAGGGGGCCACGAAGGATGGGGCTCCAGGACAAGTACGGTTTGGAGGTGTGTGAGTTGCTAGTGATGGGGAAAATGGTGGATTTTGAAATGATCTCAGCATAAGTTACCTCACTAGGGGATCAGGACCTTGGAGGCGGGGAGGAATGGGAAAAGGCTTGGAGAAGAGAGGGACGATCCTGAAATGCGGCTTCCTAGACACAAAAGGAACTTTGCCAATCTCACATTGTTCCTGATAGCTGCTCTGGGGTGAAGGGAGATGCTGCATGGTCTATAGGAAAGGAAACACGGTCTGGGAATGAACAGAGCCAGGTTCTGGTCCCAGGGCTGCCTCTCTGAGCTCCAGTTTCTGGTCCCATAAAATGAAGTTGTATGGCTATCATATTTTCCAAGCTTCAATTTATTCAGGTACTATTTTCATGAGTTTTGTCAGATCTTCAAATATTTTTATTTCAATTGGCTTACTTTTAAAATTTGTCCTCACTGTAAACATACTATCCATAATATATGGGTTTGGTGTGCAAGTCATATATTTTCTAATGTATATTAACATAAACTTAACTACTAATTTTCTTTAAGGCTCATGTATGTATCACCTAAAATTACCTTTGTACTGCCCTCTGAGGAGCTCCAGGCTAAGTGATGATAGCCACCCCCGTAATCTCTGCGATGCCGTGATGTGTTACACAGGGGAACACCTTCCTTTTTCCTTTCTAAATGGAGGACAAGAAGCTCCGAGTCCCTACTGGGAAAGAGAAAAGGATCTGCATGTTTCACGGATGCTGAAGCCAGATTCTAAGAGGAATGACAAAGTCATTGCTAATTGCAGCCAATTACTCCATCCGGTGGTACTGGTAAGGAAAATGACTTCCAAGTCTAGAGTTGTCTTGGAAAGAATTACCATACTGGTAAATAATTTTGACTTGAGTAATTTTTAATGCTAAAATTTGCTATAAGTACTTAGAGAATAAAAACAAAACAAAACAAAACCAATGCCTCCATTAGAGCTTAATAGGGCAGTTTTGTAATTAATAACCCATCAGTCACACCTGTAATTTTCAGTATAAAGAAGAAGAAACATTACTACATGTTTTTTTTCTTTTTTCAGAAGGGCAGAATTTTTTCTCTGCCCCCTGGGGTCTGTGAGCACCCACTGGAAGGTGTCCTAGGTTATTCTAATTCATCTCTTGTCTAAAGGAACAAAAATTCATTGGGGTGGATGTGCACCTGTCTTTTCCTGGCCATGAGAGAGTGGTTGGTTTCTTCTCTTTTCTCCGTGCCTCAGTTTCATCATCTGTAAAATGGATACAAAGTGAAATGGCCTGAGAACCATTATGCTTAAGCACCATGTGTGTGTTTGTGTGTGTGTATATATATATCTGTAAGCTGCTGCTGTATCTTTAAGCAAATAAATGATGATAAATTGCTTGGAATAATTTTATTAATTTTTCACTTTATTTATTCTCATTCATTAAGTACCTATTAAACACTGTATTCATCATGCAGTCCATCCATCCGTCTATCCATTGATCTATATTTTTGACAAATGTTTATCAAGTATGGAATGCTATATCCTTAGGGAGATAAAAAAGAGGTGTAAGAGAGAGTTCCCACCCTTCACGACCTTGGAATTTGTTTATCAAAAAGATATTGACAGATGATAGTTAACAATACAACCTAGCAGGAACCAATGATATAATAAATGATGCAGAAGGTAAGCATTCCAGGAAGTAACTATTTCAAGAATTCAGAGAAGGGGCGAGAGATCCTTGTAGGGTAGTGGATTCAAAAAGTATTTGAGGAAGTGGGGAGACTTGGGCAGGGTATTAAAGGATGAATTGCATTTGGGTTGGCAGAGAAGATAGTAAAGGGTAAGAATCGGGCATTTTAGATAATCAGCTGGGCCATCCACTTGCTGTTGGACTTTTGGCAAATCTCTTGACCTCTCTGGTTCTCAATGTTTTCCTCTGTAAAATGGTGGATTGGACTGCTTGCTCCAAAATTTTATGATCCGATGAAAATCTAGACAGGGGGAAGAGCATGAGTGATTTCAGCAGGGAGGCAGGGGAAAGGCTTAATGACCTTCGAAAGACCTTGTCTGATTTGCCCAGAGTGACTGTTCTGCATCAGAAAGAATGGGCTCTGTTTGAACTGAGGGCCATAGCCTAGAGGTCTGATCTGAATTCCCTTTCCTTGGACGGGAAGAAACACAGTCTCACTATCTTGCCAACAACTGCCTGTGGCAAATTCAGTACCCTGCTTGATACAGTGTTTGGAAGAAATTTTTCCAGGAAAACAAAAGTTTTTGCTTAATTATTCAGCACGCTCATGCGTTTAAAAATACTGTCCACTCTCTAACTAGCTGTCTTTTTAACAAAGCTTCTTGGCTCCCGAGGAGCCCGTCTCCATTGTCTAAGGCTTCCTTATAAAAAACTCGGGGCTAGGCGTAATCCCAGCTGTCCCTGGGCTTAGAGAGAAGCTTCCCCAGGCAGAATGAGGTGTCTAAAGTGTCTTTCCGCAGAGATGTGAGGAAGGTACATCCAACCTCCCTAGGGGTTGGTGTAGGCAGCGTGTAGACAGGGGTGAGACAATAAGACAAGGTCATTTGGCCCAAGTGTGGACGGTGAGTTTTAGGGGATGAGAGAAGTCTTTCTCCACACTGTCTCTTGATCTAATTTTATTTATCCATCCACCTAACATCCATTCGTCTCGCCATCCATCTAACATATATGCATTGCCTAATCTGTGCTCCACACTGTTCTAGCTCCTGAGACACTCATGTATAGAGAAGAATCAGTATAGGACAATTTTTAGGGGAAAATGGGAATTTTCCTAATGGTCTAGAGGAGACCTTGCAATTTTTGCCTTGCCCAAATCTAATATCTTTGATTTCTTTGAAGCTTTCTGGTTGCATAGTATTTAGGGGGGTTTGGCTCAACTGATGGTGGTTATCCACCTTGAGGGGAGTCAGACCTCAGCTCCCAGAGGGCAGAACCTTGTCTGTATCGCTCACTTCATACACAGTTCAGCCCAGCACTGGATCAGCAGAAGCCCAATGACTAAAAGATTCGGTTGATGAAAATGATATTTATCAAAACAGCAGACCGCTTAGGTGCCAAATTACAGCATTTAATGCAGTCACCAGCCTACGTGTGTCCCCTTAATATTCTAGCCTGCTTCCCCAGCCTCCTTGCTGAAGATGCCAGGAACAGCAACATCAAAAGAAGGAGAAAGTGCCTGGAGTTGGAACCGTGAATCGTTCTAGAGTGAAGCCAGGGGGCTGAAAGAGATTGCCACTTTGCCTGTGACCCCACCAGAGGGTCTTTCCACCACCACTCCCCTTTTCCGGGGAGCTGCCTTCCTTCCATCAGAGGTGGAGGTGTGGGTTGAATGGTAGTAGTGGGGCTGTTGAGGAATGGGATTTGCAGCCATCTCCAACCTTGGGTCACAGAAGGTGGTTCAAGCTTACCAATCATTTGATTTCCATAACTGGAATAGAAAATGATGAAAGGAAAGTAACATTAAGAAAGCATTTAGGTGGGGCCGGCCCCGTGGCTTGGCGGTTAAGTGCGCATGCTCTGCTGCTGGCGGCCCGGGTTCGGATCCTGGGGGCGCACCGACGCACCGCTTCTCCGGCCATGCTGAGGCCCTGTCCCACATACAGCAACTAGAAGGATGTGCAACTATGATGTACAACTATCTACTGGGGGAGGCGGAGTCAAGATGGCGGCGTAGGCAGACTCGGAACTCACCTCCTCCCGTGGACACAGCCAATTTACAACTACTCGTGGAAAAATTACCCGTGAGACAGAACTGAAAACTGGATAAGAGGAACTCCTGCAACAACGGACAATCCTAACTCGGGTAGAAGAGGCAGAGACTCCCTTCTGGAGAGGAAAAACGCCGCCTTCACAAGCCGCCAGCTTCACGGCCGCCGGGAGCAGCTCACAGGTACGCACCCCCCCTGGAGGCGCGGGGTCCTGAGCCGGGGAGCGCCCCTGTTGTGGGCATTTTGTGGACCCAGCACAATCGACACCAGCGGCATAATATCTGACTTTGCCTGCTACTAAAGCATTGGGGAGAACCCCCAGAAAACCCGGTTCACAAAGAAACTAAAACTGGCTCTTAAAGGGCCCGCGCACAAACTCACCCATTCCAGAAAGCATCCTAAAATCACCAGAAAGAAAGGTGCACAGTGCTGGGGTGAAAAGAGACTCACCTAATAGGGCCTGAGTGCATCTCGGTGAGGGGTGAGACCTCTCCAGGGACTGGGACGTTGGCGGCGGCCATTGTTGTGGCCTGGTGTGAGCGTGCTGACACAGATGCCATTGGAGTTCTCCCTGAGGCCTGCTAGCCCAGGGTCTGCTCCACCCGCTAGAGCACCGATTTAATCCAGCTCAGCCAGGGCAGGCAGCCCACCCTAGAGACTGGCCCCACCCAACAACAAGCCCTCAGGCAACTAGTGGGCCTGCATAGATTGGTGACTGGATTCTCTGCAGCCTGGCAACTGAGCCGACTTGAGTGGGGCAGGGTGTGCACAAGGAGCCGGTGGAGAGTGTGGGGTGGTGGCGGAGTGTGTGGGGCTCCCGCCGTGGAGAGACTGGGTCCGCTTGGGGGTCGGGGCGCTCACACCGGGCAGGACTGTGTTGACTGTGTGTGTGGACCTGTGGGCAACAGGGCTTGTCAGCTGCAGAAGACTTGTGCTTCTCAAAGACCCACATAGGAGGTTTGCCCCACCTTCCAAAGCCTGAAACAATTGGGTGCTCCTGTGCCTGAGGCCAGCCCCACCCAGCTGCAATCCTCAGAGAGCTGACAAGAGACCTAATAGGCTAGAGGCTTACAGCAATTGTAAGGCCCTGAGCCTAACAACCTGCCACGCTGGGGGCCTACTCAGTTAAAAGAAATACTGCAACACAAATGTGGTATTAGAACTTGCAGCCAACTGTGCTGGGGCTCCCCACACCTGATAAAGAGACTGAAGGGCCCACAACAACTACAAACAGCTGAGCATTACAACAGCTGGCCAGGAGCATAACTCGGCCTCCCTGGGCGCCTATAGGGAGAGCTAACAGGCCACAACAGAAGGACACACGTAGCCCACATAGGGGTCACCCCTGGAACATTGAGAACTGAGGAAAGGACACTGGAAACCTCCTAAGGCATCACTTACATAAGGTCACCTATCCAAGAGCAGGAGACGTAGCTGACCTACCTAATACGTAGACACAAGCACAGGGAAAGAGGCAAAATGAGGAGGCAAAAGAATACATTCCAAGTAAGGGAACAGGACAAAACCCCAGAAAAGGAACTAAGTGAAACAGAAATGAGCAACCTACCCGACAGAGAGTTCAAACTAAGAGTGTTAAGGATGCTCACTGATCTGGGGAGAAGAATAGATGAACTCAGTGAGAATGTCAACAAAGAAATGGAAGATATAAAAAAGAACCAATCAGAAATGAAGAATACAATACTGGAAATGAAAAATTCATTAGAGGGACTCAAAAGCAGAGTAGAGGATACAGAAGAACGGATCTGTGAGCTGGAAGAAAGACTAGAAGAAATTACCCAAGGTGAACAGGTAAAAGAGAAAAGAATTAAAAAGAGTGAGGACAGTCTAAGGGACCTCTGGGACAACATCAAGCGCACTAACATCCGTGTTATAGGTGTCCCGGAAGGAGAAGAGCAAGACAAGGGGGCAGAGAATCTATTTCAAGAAATAATAGATGAAAACTTCCCTAACCTAAGGAAGGAAACAGACATCCAGGTACAGGAATCCCAGAGAGCCCCAAACAAGATAAACCCAAAGAGGCCCACACCAAGACACACCATAATCAAAATGTCCAGAATTAAAGATAAAGAGAGAATCCTAAAAGCCGCAAGAGAATGTCAAGTTACATACAAAGGAAACCCCATAAGGCTATCAGCTGACTTCTCAGCAGAAACCTTACAGGCTAGAAGAGAGTGGCAAGATATATTTAAAGTGCTAAAAGAAAAAAACTTACAGCCAAGAATACTCTACCCAGCAAGGTTATCATTCAAAATGGAAGGAGAGATCAAAATTTTCCCAGATAAGCAAAAATTAAAGGAGTTTGTCACCAAGAAACCAGTGTTACAAGAAATGTTAAAGGGACTGATTTAAGGGGAAAAGAGAAGACCACAAATAGGAAAAATTATCTATTTCCATGATTAGAACGTAATGGATACAAATGCACAAAAAAGAGGTTAGATATGATATCAAAAACATAAAAGGAGGGAGGAGGGGAGTTAAAGAGTACAGCTTTCAGACAGAGGTCAAACTAAAGTGACCATCAATTCTGTATAGAAGAAGTAAGGAACAGAGAAGGACTACTACAACACTGAGGAAAAAGAAAAAAAAAATAAAAAATGGCAGTAAGTACATACCTATCAATAGCTACTTTAAACGTCAATGGACTAAATGCTCCAATTAAAAGGCATAGGGTGGCTGACTGGATAAAAAAACAAGACCCATATATATGCTGCATACAAGAGACACACTTCAGACCTAAAGACACTCACAAACTGAAAGTGAAGGGATGGAAAAAGATACTCCGCGCAAATGGCAAAGAAAAGAAAGCTGGGGTAGCAGTACTCATATCAGACAAAATAGACTTTAAAACAAAAACTGTAAAAAGAGACAAAGAAGGGCATTACATAATGATCAAGGGAACAATCCAACAAGAGGATATAACACTTGTAAATACGCACCCAATGTAGGTGCACCTAAATATATAAAGCAATTATTAACAGACATAAAAACAGAAATAGACAGTAACACAATAATAGTAGGGGACTTTAACACTCCACTTACACCAACGGATAGATCATCGAAACAGAAGATCAACAAGGAAACATTGGCCTTAAACGACACACTAGAACAGATGGACCTAGTAGATATATACAGAGCATTCCATCCAAAAACCGAAGAATACACGTTCTTTTCAAATGCACATGGAACATTCTCTAGGATTGATCACATATTAGGCCACAAAACAAGTCTCCATAAATTTAAGAAGATTGAAATAATACCAAGCATCTTTTCTGACCACAACGGTATGAAACTAGAAATCAACTATAGGAAGAAAATCAGAAAAGCCACAAATACATGGAGATTAAACAAAATGCTACTGAACAACGACTGGGTTAATGAAGAAATCAAAGAAGAAATAAAAAAATACCTGGAGACAAATGAAAATGAAAATACGACATCCCAGAATTTATGGGATACAGCAAAAGCGGTTCTAAGAGGGAAGTTTATAGCGATACAGGCCTATCTCAACAAAAAAGAAAAATCTCAAATAAACAATCTAACAATGCACCTAAAGGAACTGGAAAAAGAAGAACAAACAAAGCCCAAAATCAGTAGAAGAAGGGAAATAATAAAAATCAGAGCAGAAATTAATGAAATAGAGACGAAAAAAACAATAGAAAAAATTAATAAAACCAAGAGCTGGTTCTTTGAAAGGATCAACAAAATTGACAAACCTTTAGCTAGACTCACCAAGAAAAAAAGAGAGAAGGCACAAATAAGTAAAATCAGAAATGAAAGAGGAGAGGTTACAACAGACACCTCAGAAATACAAAAGATTATAAGAGAATACTATGAAAAGCTATATGCCAACCAATTCGACAATCTGGAAGAAATGGATAAATTCTTAGAATCATACAACCTTCCAAAACTGGATCAAGAAGAAGTAGAGAATTTGAATAGACCAATCACCAGTAAGGAGGTCGAAACAGTAATCAAAAACCTCCCCAAAAATAAAAGTCCAGGAAGAGACGGCTACTCTGGTGAATTCCACCAAACATTCAAAGAGGACTTAATACCTATACTTCTCAAACTCTTCCAAAAAATAGGGGCCGGGAGGAAGCTCCAAAACTCATTTATGAAGCCGACATTATCTTCATACCAAAACCAGACAAGGACAACACAAAAAAAGAAAATCACAGGCCAATATCACTGATGAACAACGATGAAAACTCCTCAACAAAATACTAGCAAATCGCATACAACAATACGTTAGAAAGATTATACACCATGATCAAGTGGGATTTATTCCAGGGATGCAGGGATGGTTTAACATTCGCAAATCAATCAACGTAATACACCACATTAATATAATGAAGAACAAAAATCACATGATCATCTCAATAGATGCAGAGAAAGCATTTGACAAGATCCAGCATCCATTTATGATAAAAACTCTGAATAAAATGGGTATAGAAGGAAAGTACCTCAACATAATAAAGACCATATATGAGAAACCCACAGCTAATATCATCCTCAATGGTGAAAAACTGAAAGCTATCCCTCTAAGAACAGGAACCAGACAAGGATGCCCACTGTCACCACTCCTATTTAACATAGTATTGGAAGTCCTAGCCAGAGCAATCAGGCAAGAGAAAGAAATAAAAGAGATCCAAATTGGAAAGGAAGAAGTGAAACTGTCACTATTTGCAGATGACATGATTTTATATATAGAAAACCCTAAAGAATCCACCAGAAAACTTTTAGAAGTAATAAACGAATATGGTAAAGTTGCAGGATACAAAATCAGCATACAAAAATCAGTTGCATTTCTGTACACTAACAACGAAGTAGCAGAAAGAGAAATTAAGAATACCATCCCATTTACAATTGCAACAGAAAGAATAAAATACCTAGGAATAAACTTAACCAAAGAGGTGAAAGATCTGTACACCGAAAACTATAAAACATTTCTGAAAGAAATTGAAGAAGACACAAAGAAATGGAAAGATATTCCGTGCTCTTGGATTGGAAGAATTAACATAGTTAAGATGTCCATACTTCCTAAAGCCATCTATAGATTCAATGCAATCCCTATCAAAGTTCCAACAACATTTTTCACAGAAATAGAACAAAGAATCCTAAAAATTATATGGAACAACAAAAGACCCTGAATAGCGAAAGGAATCCTGAGAAAAAGAACAAAGCTGGAGGTATCACACTCCCTGATTTCAAAATATACTACAAAGCTATAGTAACCAAAACAGCATGGTACTGGCACAAAAACAGACACACAGATCAATGGAATAGAATCGAAAGCCCAGAAATAAACCCACACATCTATGGACAGCTAATCTTTGACAAAAGAGCCAAGAACATACAATGGGGAAAAGAAAGTCTCTTCAACAAATGGTGTTGGGAAAACTGGAGAGCCACATACAAAAATGAAAGTAGACCCTTACCTTACACCATACACAAAAATTAACTCCAAATGGATTAAAGATTTGAATGTAAGACCTGAAACTATGAAACTTCTAGAAGAAAACATAGGCAGTACGCTCTTCGACATCGGTCTTAGTAACATCTTTTCAAACACCACATCTGACCGGGCAAGAGAAACAATAGAAAAAATAAACAAATGGGACTACATCAAACTAAAAAGCTTCTGCACAGCAAAGGAAACCATCAACAAAACAAAAAGACAACCTAACAATTGGGAGAAGATATTTGCAAACCATACTTCTGATAAGGGCTTAATCTCCAAAATATATAAAGAACTCATGCATCTCAACAACAACAAAACTACCAACCCAATTAAAAAATGGGCAAAAGACCTGAACAGACATTTCTCCAAAGAAGATATACAGATGGCCAACAGACACATGAAAAGATGTTCAAAATCACTATCAGGGAAATGCAAATCAAAACTACAATGAGATATCACCTCACGCCCGTCAGAATGGCTATAATTAACAAGACAGGAAACAACATGTGTTGGAGAGGATGTGGAGAGAAGGGAACTCTCATACACTGCTGGTGGGAGTGCAAACTGGTGCAGCCACTATGGAAAACAGTATGGAGATTCCTCAAAAAAGCAAGGATAGAACTACCATATGATCCAGCTATTCCACTGTTGGGTATTTATCCAAAGAACTTGAAAACACCAATTTGCAAAGGTACATGCACCCCTGTGTTCATTGCAGCGTTATTCACAATAGCCAAGACTTGGAAGCAACCTAAGTGCCCATCAAGGGATGAATGGATAAAGAAGATGTGGTATATATACACAATGGAATACTACTCAGCCATAAGAAACGATGAAATCCAGCCGACAACGTGGATGGACATTGAGGGTATAATGCAAAGTGAAATAAGTCAGAGGGAGAAGGTCAAATACCGTATGATTTCCTTCATTAAGTAGTAGATAATAACAACAATAAACAAGCACATAGGGACAGAGATTGGATTGGTGGTTACCAGAGGGGAAGGGGGGAGGGAGGAGGGTGAAAGGGATAATTCGGTACCTATGTGTGGTGATGGGTTGTAATTAGTATTTTGGTGGTGAACATGATGTAATCTATGCAGAAATAGAAGTACAATGATGTACACCTGAAATTTTTACAATGTTATAAACCAATGTTACTGCAATAAACAAACAAACAAACAAAAAAACTATCTACTGGGGGGCTTTGGGGGAAAAAAAGGAGGGGGATTAGGCAATAGATGTTAACTCAGAGCCGGTCTTCCTCAGCAAAAGAGGAGGATTAACATGGATGTTAGCTCAGGGCTGATCTTTCTCACAAAAAACAAAAAAAAAAAGAAAGCATTTAGGAAGACATCTGGTAGGACTTCCTGACTATTGAGGTGCCAAAGAAGACTGGCGAGTTATTAAATTAGCCATTACCTTTTGTTTCTTCATCTCTTAAATTGGGATAAGAATATCTATCTTGAAGGCATTTATAACAATGGGATTTAAAGAGATAATATATATGAAGGCATCTAGCACAGTGGTTGGTACACAACATACAGTTAATATTTGTTGCTTGAATCTGAATCTGAACTTAGAGAGGGGAGGAAAGCTTCTAAAAGAAGTTGGCCTCTAAGCTGGACTACGTAAACTAGGACTATTTTGGCCAATAGGATGCTGCCTTTCAATGATCCCCCTCGTGGACAGTCTATCTTGCAAATGGCTCTTGTGATATTGACTTTAAAAATGAAATGATTATCCTGAGCCCCTTTTGGAAACATAAAAAGCATAGTGCAAAGAGATCACTGCCTTCCTCAGATTCCATGATTTGCCCATGCCAAGAGCCAGGAGGTCTCATGGACCATCAGCACAGAGCCTTGGACATGAGCTACGGTTTCTGAGTAGGCAAGAGAAAACAAAAGCCCACTATTTTGTTGATAAGTGTCTCAACTCTGTATTGCTAAGCTTATTCTTTCCAATTCCCCATTCCTTTCTTACATCAAAAGGTAAGAGGGCAGAGATTCTCCATCCCCACTAAGGACAGAACAGTCGAGAACAGGCTGACACTATAAAAGTGAGGATTTAAGGTAGACAATGGCAAGAACTTCCAAATAGAAAAGAAGAGATTAAAATTGGCATGGATGGCCAGGGCCAGCCCTAGATTCTCTTTCAGGCATCTCCGAGAATGGGAGAGGCTACCAACTCTTGTCTACTAATGCAGGTGCATCATAAGATTATCTTGTAAGATTTCTTCCGGATTCACCAGAGACAAGGCTGGGAAGCAGCTGTCATGCTTAACTTAAGAAGCTGGTGAGTGTGGTTGGGGTCAGAGGCAGTTCCTCAGAAGGGTATGTTTCATTTCTGCTGCCATTTCATAAAGGAAGGCACTGGGCTGGAGAGTCATTTGACAAGCGGGGTCAGGAAAACGGGAATTGTTGATCCCAGGTGGCCAGAAAGCCTCCCAGTGAAGGTAAACAGAAGTGGAGATAGATCAAGAGGTGAAGGGTCACTCCATTAGGAGGCTGACAAGGCCAGCTGTCTTCTGGAGTGTCTGGAGGGAGGGATGCATGTGTGATTGGCCTCAGGCTCAGGATGAGGGGGGTGAGGGGCAAAGGACAAGAGAAGCAGGATGAAGGAAGGGGACCACAGCAAGAGTGAGCAAAGGGCATCTCTAACCCGGAGATCATTGCTGCTTGAAGCATGGATGCTGCTTGCTTTGGGCAGGTATGCCTCGTGCTGCAGTTGTGCCAAATGGAGTTGAGTGGTTGGCTAAAAAAAACTCCACTTACTCATTTGCATGTGGTTTTTGCATCTCATCTGCATACTATTTACTTAATGTCATATGCATACAACTTCCCAGCTCCTGCTTACACTCCTCCCCAACCCCCACCAACCTCCTTCATCTCCTTCCTTTCTCAACACCTCTGCCTCCATATTTTTTTTCCCCCCATTTGTAGTTTTCTTCTGCCCAAGTAGTAAAAGGAACACAGACTTTCCAGTTGGGTAGACTTGCACTCCAATCTAGCCTTCTCAATTTATCTATCTTTTGAGCTTCGGCAAATCTGTAATCTCTCTTATTCTCATCTGTAAAATGGGAACAATAATACCTGCATCTCAGAGTTGTTGCAAAGAATAAATTAAATAAAGTAGGCAAAAAACCATCTGGCCCTCAGTAGGAACTCGACGAGATAGACCACTTCTGTTCCCGGCTCTCTCTTGATGCCTTCCACATCAGTTCAGGAAAACTTGGTGGCTCTGGGGGCCCCTACTTGGTGTTTTCCTTGGAATTGATGGGATAAGCTTGTTGCTTCTTCAAATTCTCCTCTTTTTGGCCGTGTGTCCAAACTGCATTTAGAGCCAGGGCAAGGGGAGGAGACACAGTGTCAGCACCAACTGTTTCTTTCTGGTATTTTCCAGTGTCCTCTAACTGGGGGCTTTTCTCCTTCATCTTCCCCAGTGCCCAAAGCCTGAGCATGCCCTGGTTGCTAATCCCCTGGCGGGCTTGCTTCCTCTGCAGCCTCTCTCCCAGGCCTCACATCAGCCTGATCCCCAAAGCCTGGGGCACATCCCCAAATCCCTGGCTCTTCCTGTGTCCCTGATTAGGCTATGTGTCCCAGACTGCCAACGATGCCTGGGTCAGCTTCCGAGAACCCCCTTGTCTCTTTATCCAAACAGCATCCTGGCTTCCCCGCAGGCATCAGCTGCAGGGGTTATATTTGAGAGATGCAGAGAGAGGAGAAAACTGTTAAACCTCCACTCTGCATCCCGAGCAGTCACTTCTGGAAACTCTCCTTCCGTGTCCTCATCACTTTCAGTCAGACATTTTTGTTTTCTCTTTTTCTCTGAAGCAAGGGTGAGGGGCTGTATTGTAAAATAATAAGAACAGCTAATATTCAAATAGCATTTACGATGTGCCACACATTATTCTAAGCACTCGATGTATATTATCTCATAATCCTCATGACAACCCTATGGTGTAGCTATCACTATTATCCCCATTTTACTGATGAGAAGAAGTTAAAGAACTTGTCCAAGGTCTCAGAGCTAAGGAGAATGGAGCTAGGATTCTAATCTGGGCATCCAGCTTCAAAGTGCGTTATCTTGACCATTTGTCATGGCGGATCAACACAGGGCAAGTGTGCATAGGATGAAAGGCAATTATTCTTGATGCTTCCCAATTTGGGGATAAGAAAGAGCAGACTTTTGTTGTAGTAAGTGGGATTCGGTGAGACATCAGGTAGAACATCCTCTTTCAAAGAATTAACAGCAGAGCCAGCACTATTGTATGTATGGGATACCTTGGTACCAAATGGTGGCTCTCTTGGTGTCTACAAAAACCATGTATTTCTAAGCATGGAGGAGAGGTGGTGTCTATTGAGTGAGAAGTTGGGTCTAGGGAGAAGATTAAGGACTGCTGAAAGGTGACTGGAGAATCAGTCAGTCAATCAATCAATGGATTAATTGATATTTATTGAGTATTCTGTGGAAGGTACTTTAACAAGAATTTGCCGAGACTTTTCTGTGCAAGGCCCTGCGCTAGGCACCAAGGGAGGATGGGCTGGGTCACCTCCTTGGGTCCTTTCCAGATTCGGAAGACCATAAAGCCTCATTGTTTGGGCAGACTCCACGGCTGTCACTTCATCCTCTTGTTCCTGTCATCATGTGCTCCAGATCTCTGTCCATACCTTCTCGGTCCCAAGAGCCCCTGCCACTGGGCTGGGACTGCCCCACAAGCTCTGGACTCACTCAACACTTACTCCCAGAACTCCTCCCCAGAGGGTTTGCCTGGACCTGTGTCCCTGATCAGCAGGTCTGTGAAGACTTCTTTCTCCAGTTCCCTCCAAGGACTCCTCTGAACCTCACTAGTCGGTTCCCAGGAGGGCTGAGTGTCAGTTCTTTGTAATCCCATCATCCGGTCATAAGTTTACAGGGGAGTCATTCATTCACTTAGCCACTGGGTCACGTGTTCTACAAAGAGTTATTAATAGTCTCACAAGTGACAAACCCTGTGCTGGAGCCCAAGGATATAGAGATCAAAGATTTCTGTACGCTCCTGCTCCCAAGAGCCTACTGGGAGCTGGGGAGACAGACAACTTCAGAACAGGTTGCCCCCCCCAGCCAGATCCATCCTGGCTTAGGAGGACAACCTAGAAAATCTGTCCCTTGATCAGGGTCCCTCACCGATCCTGTATTTTTAGTATGGCTACATTTGCCATCCATCCTACCAATTAATTAATTAATTGCATTTTATTTTATATTCTGGGAGTTTGGGTGTTTTGAAGGCAAAATGCAAATGTATGCAAATCAGCACACAAATTTATGCAAAGACAACATGGAAATGTGTCCCCAGATTTCCTGGGAAAAAAATCTGGAGGTCTCAGCCAGTCCCTCAGCAGGCTGCCTGTCCTCAGGCCTGTCCTATCTTCCCTTTTGTTTGGGTTCTTAATCTACGCTGGGATCCCCGCCTGGCCACTCCGAGGTCAATAATGCAGCTGGGCAGGCAGCAGCCTGGCCATCCATTATCCCGAAACCTCTCAGCTTCCTGAGCCACCAGAAAACTCCCTCACTCCCTGTAATCGGCTTTCATTTGAAACAGTCAAGAGATTTCCTACCACTTTCCCCTATGACCAGGTCTCGTAAAACACCTAGATGCTGAGTTTCAGGCTTGGAGCTTGGCTTGACTAAGGGACTTAATGGAGGAGGTTGGCATTGTCTGCCTGTTGTTATTGAAAAATAAATCCAAACCTTTTATTGACCATCTTCTGTGTGCATAGTCTTGGTTCCCCTGAGAGCTGGGAGATGACAGTTAGAGCTCAGGTAGGTGAGGGTGGGGAGGACTGCAGAGACTCCGTGGCTTTGCAAGGTAAGACTGCCCAGCAGGTCTCACAGTGATAAACAGCCTGTCACCTGCTCCAGACAGAAAACCTCATGGAAGCAGCGTGGTGGGAGGAGGGCTGATGGGGACAGCACGAGAGGAGGATCAGCCATGTCCACTTGCAGAGTGTCATCAAGTAGTCTGGCTTTACAGAGTCAGAGAGCAACGGCAGCTGACAAAGCTGGCTCAGGGCAGCCAGGGTTGGAAAGGACAGTGGGACGGAGGGCTGGCCTGAGGGCCGAGCTGGCTACCTGCTCCCGTAGCCACCTCTCACCAGGAAAGTGAGGACTTGGCACTATGGCCAGGTCTTTGCTTAAGCACACACAAGCTCATGTGCCATCAACTTCCCGAGCGTGGCCAGACCCTCGTGAGAATGTGTAAGCTGAAGGCTGCCTGAAGGATTGGATTTAGGCTGAATGTGAAGAACTTCCGGAGAGTAAGCGTTGTGAGACACCAGAATAGGTGACTAAGAGAGGATGTGAGATCTCCTTCCCTTGGAGAGCCTTTGCAACAAATTTGAAACCCATTTGTTGTGTGGGAGAGGAGGCACAGTTCTGTCTGGAGGCAGGGGGCTGGACTAGATGCCTTCTAGGAGTCCAAGGAGACTAAGGACAGATCTACCCAAGTAGATAAATATACAGTGTCAACTTGCCTGCCCATGTGTGGTCATGCCCACACATACTGAGTTCAGTCTTTCTCACTCTCTTTCCCTCTCTCCTTCCGATGAGAGTCTCAACAGATCAGTGGGTCAAACCATCCCCTCCAGGATGAACTGGAGCTCTGTTTTATCCGGTCACTCATGCCCTCTCTCTTCTCTGTGTGGAGGCAGAGCTTCTCCCATCTCTGGGGGAGCTTCCCTCCAGGCCAGCAGTGCTGGGCAGCCTCACTGCCATTCCGGCCAGAGCCGGGAGCTCAGCCCTCTGGAGGGGCACAGGGCAGCGTTCTGGCAAGCAAGCATGTCAGAGCGGCTCTGGCGTTTCCCTAGAACAATTCAAATTGCTTTTTTTACACCTCACTGCACTATGCCAACCCTGATTCACATTATTTGTGCACTCGCTAAGTGTACATTATCTGATCCGTCACCCTGTAAAACGCTGCAAGAGGAATCCGCGGCTCCTGTCTGCTGCTGACTGTGGGTCAGGCACAGAAGTCTCTGTACAAATATTTTTGCAAAATGGGAAGGAAAGAATAAACCCAATGCCACCAACGACAATAGCCCACCATGGCCGTGGGCTGAGAGAGAAAAGTCTATGCCTCCTGCCCCAGCAACTCAGACTCTCCTGGAAAAGACAGCTCAACCAGAAAGCCTCAGCACCTTTTCTTTCCATGGTCTCCTTTCTGTGTCACGTTATTTAACAGGAAGAGACAAGCAGGAGGGGAAGTAAGTCTTTGAACCCCGCTATGCAGGTTTCCTCTGACTGGAGCTAACGGGTCTGGAGAGAGCTGGAGGCAAGAGGTAGAGAGGGGGTGGGCATGTGAGGGAGAGCAAGAGGGATAATACTCTGTCTCGTGAATATCTCAGCTTCCCAGGGGGTGACTGGGGCTCCGTGTCCTGCTCAGCCCGAAGTACTCTGAAAATTGACCATGGACCCTGGAATTCTTCCTTTTTGGGTCAACTGGGAGCTTTGCTAACTGGCTGTCAGGTTCCCCTACCAATCCCTTGAGATAGCTTATTTCTAGGAAGCCCAAATGTTCTAGAGTTATTAGAAAATAGATGGATTCCAAAAAAAAAAAAAAAAAAGAAAATAGATGGATTCCTACTTTTGACCAGATATTACTCCACCCTTATCTCGCGTACAATCTGAGTAAATGGGACACTTTTTTGTTCTTGGAGATCTCACTCTGTCCCAAGTGGTCACTGGTACTTCGACAATTCATCCCATTGAAGATCAGGGTCTTATTTCTAAATGGGAACAGCTAGGATCTTCTGTAGTCCGAATTTGAAAGTGGATCCCTCTCTCTGCAGAGAGACCTTCAGGTTCATCTTCATATTCAAGACAAATGACTTTCTCTGCAAGAGTCCAGGTTTCCTGCACTGTCTCAGCTCTGAGTTGAATTCACTGCGTGTGTACGGAGAGCACACAGGGTGCGTGAGCCCAGCCCAGGGCCTGCGGGATGGAGGAAGCAGAACAAGAAATAGAGCTGGTCCCTGCCCTGGGGTTGCTTGTGATCTGGTTGGGTTGACAAATCGCTCCCTTTCCCAGCGGCTCCTGATTTGGCTCCAGCCGCAGGGCTCCTGAAGGGCATTGCGCAGCAGTGAAGCCCAGGGGTCGCTCAGCTGAGAACCACGTTTCCTTTCTTTTGGCAGGAGCCAGCAGCTCCCACATGGGAGCTCACATCTCAATGAAAACAAGAAATCTGATGCTTCACTGACAACTCACTTTCTCAACCTTCATTCGGGGAAAGGTAACTTTGTGTTCCAGCTGCCATATTGTAGCCGCAACCCCTGATGCACCATCAATTAAAAACAGCAATAATTATGCATGGGAAAAAAGCCACAGATAATAGGCTTCCATTAGATTAAGTAGTTATATGAATAAAAAAAATAAAACCTATACTTCGGCTAATTAAACCCACTCACCATCTGATTAAGATGTGTTGTGAGACCATGGAAAAGTACCAGCCACTAACTGTAAGTAATCCGGCACAGATGGGAATTAACAGTATATTCCCTGGCATAGCGATAATGGATCTCTATAGAGGTTAATCAGAATCATTAATAAGCATTGAAAGGATGGACAGTATCAAACAGCTGGTGCCTAATGTTGGGGTCAGGGCAGGCCACGCTCCTAATAAAAATGGCTTCTCAATTCCTTCCACCTCACCTACTGGGATCAGTTGCTGAGGATGGATAGATATGCTGACCTCTTGAGATGCCATCGGATTTGAGATTCTACTGCAGTTCTGGACCTGCTCTCTGGGCTCAAGTGAGCAGAAGAGGAATTGTGACCAAACCAAACGACCTGGAGTTAGGACCCAGCTGCGATGCCTTGCAGGGGTCTCTGTGCCACACCATAGTGCTTCAAGGGGAACTAGGAACCAAAGCAGTGGGTGCCTATTACCGAGAGCTGTGCTCTTCTGGGGGCTGGGCTTGGGTTACCATGGGAACTAGGCCACTAGCTGGGCATAGGCACCGGACTGGGGTATGGTTGACATAGCCCAAGGCTGCTGTTCTTGGGACTGAGAATCAGGGCCCGAACCCCAGAAATAACGCCTGGGAGAAGTAGCTGTGGGGAGAAAGACGTATGTGTCCACCGCATAGAGAGTGAAGCGGGGGTCTGAGGGGCAGGTGCTGGCTGGCCAGAGCTCTCAGACAGAGTGTGTCCAATGCCCATTTAGCAGCTACTCTCGAGCAGTCTCTGTCTTTGAGAGCAGCTGTGAGGAGAGCGCCTGGCCCTTGCCTTCTAATTACCACTAATTGGGTAAATGCTGAGACGATCTCTCTCTCTCTTCCCCTTCACTCTCTCCCCCGACAAAGGCAACTGAGAGATACAGAGAGGTCAAAAAGAGACTTTTCCAAACGGAGACAGGCAAGGATGACATGGCATGAATACCAAGCAGCCACTGCCCAGGAGAAGGGAAAGAGGGATGGAGAGAAGTGAGGCTTCCGAGGAGAGTGTGGCAGGTTCTAGGAAGGCCCTGAGAGAGGAGAGGGAAGAAACTGGGCAAGGAGTGAGGGCAAGGAGGCAGGGCTAGAGTCACTTGCCCAGTCTGGCTTCCTCTCCCCTGCCCTTTGGAGCAGTAGGGACGTCTTGTTTAGGTGGGAAGTAACATAATCAGTCTTCTGAAGGCTTGCTCCTTTAAGGAGTCTTTGACTCTGGATCCTTGAGCTCCTGGGTCTATGTTTAGGGAGTCTGTTCTTCTGCTAGTCTGGATGGGAGCGTAGGGGCCTAGGCTTGCTCAGGCTGGGTGCAGGGTCAAAGGCACTGTGAACATCAACAGGGAGCCTCAGGGCAAAAACAATGGTCGCTTCTTCTTTCCCTTAGGCTGTGGGTGGGAGCCCTGCCTATGCCTGAGATGGCCAAGAAGCTCATGGATTTTAGGTTTGAGGTAATAAGTCAGTTTCAGAAAAGGTTTTGTGTTTGTCTACATTTTTATTTTTAATAAGGATCACTTCTTTATCTTCCCCATAGCTTTGTACAGCAAGGAGCTGAAAAGGGAATGGCCACCTCATTTTACAGATGGAAAAATTGAGGCCCCGAGTGAAGTGGCTGGGTACCTGTTCGTTTCTACTTCAGAGCCAGGGCAAGAATCAAAGTGTCTGAAGTTCTAGGCAATCAACTAATAATTCATCATTTTCAGAAAAATATTGCTTTGCTTTTAAGTTATGCGAGAAAAACACGCTTTTTAAAAAATTATTCAAATAGTACAGAAGGGTTCAAAGTAAAAAGTACAAGTCCCCAAGCCCACTCTTTCATCTCCTAGGTCCCACTAGTTATCCTTTGAGAAATGTCCCATGTCTGTACAGCATGCATGTTTATCTATATATTTTTTTCCTCCTTTCCACAAATTAAAAAGATACCTTAACACTGTATTACAACTTTATTTTTTCATTTGTCTATTATAACTTTATTAGTCTTTACAGTTAACAAAGTGTTTTCATTCTCACATTAACCCATCGAGGTAAGTGGGATGGGCATTATAGTCCCCGGTTTCCAGACAAGGAAACAGCTTCAGGGAAGTGAAGTCATTTGCCTCCTCTCAGGTAGCCATTTATCGTGGGAGGGAGAGCTCAACCCTGGGTTTTCTGGATTCAAGTCCAGCACTCTGGCCATGGTAACAACAAGAGCACAGACTGATACAGGACTTCATCGTAAGACAGCAACCCCTCATGTAGCCCTTGCTGAGTGCCAGGACTGCTCTACACGCACTGTATCTATTATCTCATTGAGTCCCCACCACTGGATGAGATGAGCACTCTTATTACCATCCTCAGCTCACAGATGAGGAAACCGTGTCACAGAGAGCTTAAATAACTGCTCGAGGTCACCCCGCTAGGAACTAGCGGTGCTGGGGTTCACACCCCAGAGTTTGCCTCCAGAGTCTGTGTTCTTACTTGTACGCCACACTGTCACTTACTCTGTGCCAGGCACTGCTAGACACTCTTTATATATGGTAGCTCCTTTAATCCTCATGACAGTCCTGTATCAAGTATTAATGGCAACATTGGACCAGGGGATGTCTCTGAGCTGTCCCAAGCTCAGAGGTCACTGAAAGTTAACGCCATGCCAGGCGATCCCAGGAACAGAGCATGAGATCTGAATTCAAGAAGGAAAGCTGGAGCGTGAGTCCTGGCTCTGTCACCAGTGGTCTACACAACCTCTCTGTGAATCTGAAATAATACCTCCTTTACCTGATGGACAGTAAATGTCAAAGTGCTCTTCAAACTATAGAGATCTGAAGAGATGTTTTCTCCTCATATTGCCCTTCCCCATTCAGGCAGCTAAAAGATGGGGCTGTCTTTACAAAACACTTGCAGCTGATCTCACCAACTCTGGGTCTATGGGGCCCGCCCATCCACCCAAGACACTTTGCTGTTCACCAGCCTCGGCCGCCCAGTACGCCTGTAAAAGCTAAGAATACGTTATAAAACCGCTGTAGGGTTTTACGAGCCCTCTTTCCTTCCCAGGGACCAATCTTGCTGTGAATCAGACGAGCGTCTGTACGTGGGGGCCAGGAGGAGGAGAGCAGATGGGATGGGGAGAGGTGGCTTCATAGGGGTATTTGGAGCAGCAGGACTGTGCTGCCTCAGAAGGGCTCCAGCTCTGGGTGATCTTCACGGGCCACCTTGGTTGGGCCATTTAGTCTGGCCCAAGAGACAGGTAGGGAAAAGAAAAAGAAATGACGGGGAAAAAAGATGTAGGGGTACAATACAAAAGTTTGGAATCAAACAGACCGTGGTATGTGTCTCACTTTCTCCATTTTCTCTCTCTCTTTTTTTTTTGGTGAGGAAGATTAGCCCTGAGCTAACATCCGTTGCCAATCCTCCTCTTTCTGCTGAGGAAGATCGGCCCTGGGCTAATGTCCGTGCCAATCTTCCTCTACTTTATATGGGATGCCACCATAGGATGGCTTGACAAGTGCTGCCTGGGTCCACGCCCGGGATCTGAACCTGTGAACCCTGGGCCGATGAAGTGGAGTGTGAAATTAACTGCTTCTCCACCGGGCCGGCCCATTCCATTTTCTAGTTGTATGACTAGGCAGGTCACCTAACTTCTCTAAGCCTTAATTTTACCAGCTGTAAAATGGGGATAATGATAGTACTAAGCTTATAGCATTGTTCAAATGAGATAAATGGAACAAAGTGATCAATATGTTTTAAATATTTATTATTATTTTTTGCACAGTGTTTAGTAAGCAGTAAGTGTCCAATAAATATTTTATGAATGAATGAGTGAATGAATGAATAAACAAATGCACAAAACGACATAGTTGAAGAGGAAAAAGAGAAAGAAGGGAAAGAAAGTCTAGCTCATACGTCACCTTGTCCACGAAAGCTTCTCTTCCCCTCTCCAGCTTCCGTTTTCCTCACCCACAAATTCAGAGGTTGAGACTATTTTGTCTTCAAGGTCTCTCCCAGCTCTCATATTTAAAGACTCTTAATTCATTAATTCATTCCTTTACCCATTATTTATTGAGCACCTACTACATGATAAGTAGATTTCTAGTTACTGTGAATAAAACACACGAAACCCTTGCCCTCTTGACACTTGCTCTCTAGTGGTGGCAGAGGTGAAACACATACACACAACATGATGAATAAATAAATCAGCTAGAAGTCGTTAAGTGCTATGGAGAACTGGAAAGCAGGGTGAGGGGGCTGGTGAGTGCTGGGAGGAGGGTATGATAATTTTAAGTGGGGAGGTCAGGGTAGGTCTCCAATGACAAGCCCCCATGGGGCAAAGACTTAAAGAAAGTGAAGGAGGGACTCATGGTGATATCTGGAAAAGTCCAGGTAGAAGGAACAGCCAGTGCAAAGGCCCTGAGGTGGGATATTGTGTGGCATGGCAGAAGAACAGCAAGGAGTACCCAACTCCATACTCGCCGAAAAAGAGAGTAGAATACAAAACGCCTTCTCCTCTGGTGACCAGAAGAGGACTCCAGCTGTAGTCCACCATCCTTCTTCCTGATCTGTATCCCCCTTTCCTCCTGTCCCCAGTCTCCCTATGTCCTGTTCCAGCCAAGGCTCTCCTGCCTGAGCACACATGGTATTGAGGAAATTTCTTTTTAAATGGAATAATTTAAATGTTATCAATTCCTCTGCTGGGTAGAAATGAAACAGCAAACCTTTGGTGGGGCAGGAGGATTGAGGAGCAGCTCTAATCATGCATCTTAACCTGGAGGAGAGAAGCAGGGGGAAGGTGACTAGGGCTGGGTGAAAGAAAGGAAGACCAGCTGCTCTGGCTGGGGCCACGTCTCAGAGCCGGCATTGACTTAACTCTGCCTTGAGGTGGGAAGAGCACAGGACGAGGACTCAGGACACCTGGTTCTAGCCGTGACCCAGCCCCAGGCACATAGTGAAAGCTTCCTCAAGGTAGTTCACTCTCGACCTCCGTTTCCTCTACTCTATAGTTTGGGCGTGTTGAATTTGGAGATATCTAATATTCTCCAAGTCTAGTGGCCATGTGTCTGTCTTTCCCACCAGACTATAGATTCCTAGAAGGGTAAGTCCCATTCATCTGTAATCCTCAGCATCTATATTACAGGGACTGTCTGCGTTTGATGAATAAACGGAGGGCTTGGTCTTAAGGAAAGGGGCTTCCCTACAGCCTGGGGTCTTTGTCAGGCAGGCCTGTAGCAGGAGATAGGCCAAAGCTCAAGCCCTTCGCCTGTTCTGGTCTCAGAGAGCCTGCTTGGTGGAGTGGCCCCTTCAGCCCATGGGACCTTCAATCAAGGGGCAGTGGATGGGAAAAATCAGTTTGTTTACTTTTCATTAACTTCTCTCAAGTGGGCTGTGCCTAGGGGGAGAGGATGCTGGGATCTCATTAGACAGGTGGACAGGCCCGGGGTCAGCCTCTTCCTCTGAGAGGCCCTCTTAGGCCAGTTCACCTCTTCTCTTCCTCACTCATCCTCAGGTCAAAGCCATGCCTCCTCGAACACCTCCCAGCCCCTAGTCCTGGGAGTCTCCAGCCCTGCTCTGGTCTTCCTTGGAGGCCGGCTGCTCTAATGAAGGAAACCTATGTTCCTGCATGCATCCCCACGCTCCTCCAGAGTGAGGCCCAGTAACTGCCCTGCGATTGATCTGTGGATGGTAATTCTGAAGCAGCCATCGGTGCTCTGTGGGGGAGCGAGTGGTGGGGATGTGCTGATTATGGAGGAACGGCCTTGACTGCCAAGGAGTCTCCAGGAAGTTGCAGTGGCCCTCAGCTCTGGATGGCACAGCCAGGGTTCTTGGGGATGGAGCCTCTGAACCTCCACACTCCCCAGCCTGTGGCAGCACAGAGGATGGGAAGGAGGGGAGGGTCTCACTCCTTATCCTGATTGGCTGACTAGGGGGGAGGGGGAGGACAGGAAGTGGACTCTTCATGCAGGACCTGCCAGTGCCTTTTCCCATCAAGATGCTGAGCCATTGCTGGTGACCCGAAAGTGACATTTCAGTCTCGTGCGCCAACTGCAGTCCCTTCCTGTGGGAAAAACAGCTCTAGATGACTGGGTCACATCCAAGTGGAGAGAGTGCCTGAGCTGTTGAGTTAAAAAAATAATGAATGCAAAAAAGATCAGGACACCTAGCTTCAGCACCTCATTTACATGTCCTCAGTCCATGCAGAGAAATCCCTCAAGCCCTGGCTCCTCTCCCCAAGAACGGCTCTGAGACAGGCGCAAAGACGCTGGGCCGGAGCCTTGGGTGTTCCAGGGACAACCTGTGAGGGCTCTGGGGAGTTCTGTACATCCTCTGAGTCTTGGTTAGCTCATCGAAAATGGGGATTCTGACGGGGAACAGGGTAGGTGAGAGAACTATGTGAGAATGCCGATGGGAAAAGGCTTTATAAACCATGAAGCACTGACAAAAGTTGGGTTCACTTTTAGCAGTTCACTTTTACCAATAAGTAGCATTTCAAATCAAGATTCATCATACCAACAAGGTTTTTCTATCTGGGTCACAGAAGCCCACCATAATGTCTCCTCCCAAAAGGCAATGAGGGGCTTAGAGGGTTGCAACAGCCCCCCTCTCCTCCCAACACCAACCCACCCTCATCCCCCCACACCTTCCAGCTCCTAAGAACTTGGACAAGTGAACTAACCCCTATGGGTCTCCCCTGTCTTCAGCCCTGTGAGCTCCCACATCTAATTCACTGGAAGATGCCTTCTTGTGATCTGCCATCTCTCTCCTCCACTCCATTTCTTCCCTATCGAGGTCTTAAACTTTTTCTTCTCCTCTCTGGGGACCTACATTGGCCTCCCTGCATCTTTCCTTTGCTACCCTCATCCACACAACCCCTTTCCTCATATTCTTCCCTCTTTCCCGGTTTTAGCAAGAAAGATCTGTGTCCTTCCCCAAGAGACGTCACTGAGAATCCTTTAAGTGGCTGGGAGGGGAAAAGGATCTCATGTATTTTTGGTACCAGAGATAATCAGATAATTGTGCAATTAGCAGTAATTTTATCGCTCCTGTAATTTCCTTTTAACAAGAGCCCCTTTAAAAAAAAATAAGAGGGATTTCTTCTTTTTTTTCCTTGTTGTTGTTTTGTCTGGATTGTCTGTCATCAGGAATTTGGTCCGACACCCACGCGCTCCGCGAGGAAGCGAGGGGGAGGGGAAAGATGCGGGAGGCAGAAGTCCTGCGGGAGAGAATCTGCCAAGCGGGCGGCTCTCCTCGGCGCCCCGCCGAGCACAGGCGGTGGGAGGGGACCGAGCGGGAGGAGGCTACTCTGGTCTCCAGAGACCGTCTCTGGTCTCTACAGCGACTCCCCCTGACTGCCCCCAACCCGGTGCCCGGGGCCGCTGGGGAGGGACACAGGGGAAAGACACCAGAGGCTGGGAGGGTGCAGCTGGGCTCACGCAGGTCTTGGTAAGTGGGAGGGAAGCCTTCCTGTTCCACGTCGCAGCTGGGGGGCAGGGGTCAGCGCTCCAGGGCCCACCGGCCGGGCGCAGTTCCCTCGGGCCCACGACAAGGCTCGGCACCACACTCGCCCCCCGCCCCCCGCCACGTGGGCTGTGGCAAACACAGGGGGGCAAACACCCCCAAGGTCTCGTGCCAGGTAATTACCAGATTCCCGGCGATTTCCTCTCCTGCCCCCCGGCCAGTGCCTGCTGCGTGTTCCCTGATTCGGGCCCCGGCTGTGCAATCAGCGCCAGGTAACCTGCGGGGACCCGTAATTGCTCTGGAGTTGCCTGGGACTTTGCGAGGTAAGCACGCGCGGCGCTCCTGCACGGCCCTGGGTGCGCGCTGCGCGCCTGGCGCCTGCCCTGTCTCGACCGGGTGCCGGGACCGGAGGAAGCGGGCGGCCGCGGGGGGCTGAGCCGAGCCAGGTGGGGCGAGCCCCGATTCCGCGAAGCTGAGACAGCAGCTTTGCGTTAATGGGGCCGGGGTGGGGGAAGCTGTTGGGGACACGAGCGACTGGTGGCAGGAGAGAGGCCACCTCCCCATGTCCCTGGGGAAGAGGGCCTTGGGGGCCATGGGATACTCCTGTCCCTTCCCTCCGGTGGAGAGGCCCCTCATTGATGAGCCTTGTCATCATCCTTCAAGTGTAATTTTTTTAAATGGCAAAAATCTTACAGAGCTATTAACCTCAAAAGAGTTTAACATATGGCAGACCGAGTCTCCCTCTTACCCTAATTATAAGGCTTGCAGTAGTGGGGCTGTCTTTTAAGTTACAGCTGCTGCGCTTTTGGCTTTCGCTAACATTCCATCCTATTAAAGAGCTACATTAAATGCATGCAAATTGCCGGAGCGACCGCGCTCTCCCGACCAATGAGGGGGACGGATTGCAGCCGAGGCGGCGATATCGAGGGTCAGACTCACCCTGCTGCGAGCGCCATATGATCCATCAATCAAACGCCTCTCATTAATTAACTAATTCATTAAATATCTTTATATATGAAGGCCCGGCCAGGCGGAACATTGTGTTGACAGGGACGTCCCGTCAGCACTTAGCCTGGCGCGCTCCCCTCCCCTCCCTCACAAATCACCCCATGACTAAGAGAGGTCAACTTCGCAGTGTCTGCAGGGGACAGAAGCATACACTGTGCCCCTGCTGACCCCTGGGGGCGCCCTCCTTGGGCCTCCTTGCATGACCCGCCTCTGTCCGGCCTCCTGGTATGGTTGTAATGAGCTGTGCGTGGGTCCGGTGCCTCGACTTCCCTCCAGCCCTGGAGGGCTGGGACTGGACTGGATCTTGCTCATCTTGTACCCCAGTGCCTAGCACAGGGCCCAACACGTGGTGGATACTCTAAATGTTTGGGGAATGAAGGAAGACATGCTGTCCTCAAGTCCTTGCCTTTCTCCAATACCCCCAGCACCAAAGAGGCCTTCCTTTGCAGTGCTCTTCGGTAGACTGATCACTCCAGGGAGGAGAGGAGGACGGTGATGTGAGCAAATGTCATCCCCGGAGAGGGATGGAGGAGCGATGGCTTAATGGTGGTACTGGAGGAGGGACAGGGATGAGGGGACAAAGGAACTTTTGAAGTTCGGAGCTGGTAAGCCAAGGTAGCCACAGTACTCAGACTCTGCAGCAAACTCTTACAAGAAGAATGAAGCTATGTCATTCTATGAAAAATAGAGACATTTTAGAATGGATGGTGGGCTTCCTTAGTCGTCTATATGTATACATGCATATATATATTTGTTGTATATACATACATACATATACACGCACACATATGTATATTTGTCGAGCGACTATTATGTAATCATTCCTGTCCTATATTCTCTCATTTAATGTTGACAACTTTGCGAGGTGGTTATTTTTACTTCCAGGCTACAGGAAACAGAGATTCAGAAAGTGTAAGTAACTTATCCAAGGTCAAGTGGCAGAACCAGAATTCAGACTTGGGCTTGCTGGATCCAAGACCAGTGTCTACTGCTCTGTCATCAGCATGTGAAGAAATGATGCTTGAGACATCAGTGGATGTACTGCTCTCCTCGGTCCCCTGCTGTCCCCCTTTGTTCATGCAGTTGTCCTACTCTCCTTGTTTTGCAGTAGCCGATGTCACCACTGCCTTCTCTGCAGGGTTGGTGGGTCTTTGCTCTATGTTTGGGAAGATGGAGGACACAGCACACCCTATGATCAAGGCTGCTGGCTCTTGACTGTGCTTAGAGTGGCTTGGAGTGATTTTCCACCTAGGGCAGACAAAGCCAGCTGTCTTAGAGCAGTGTGTCTGCTAAGACTGGGCCCTGAGCAGTGGGAGTACAAGCAATGGGAATGGGATGGGCCCCTCCAAGCCACCTCCTGGAGAACACTCCTCTGCAAGGCTCTGGCCCCTGGCAGAGGGCAGTCACAGGTGAGGGCTGCAGGTCAAAGTAAAGAGAGTCTATGCAGGTGTTAGTCTTGGTTCCTGCTGTTCAGTTCATGCCAGTTCCCAGTCTGCCCAAATGAAGTGAGGTGTGCAGGCAAGCTTCCAGAGCCTAGGAATTCCTGGAAAAACACATGCCCAGATCCTTTTCTACTCCCTCTCTCCCTGCCTCGCTCCCTCCCACTTGCTCTCTTGCCCTTTTGAGACATGGGGCTGATGGACTTTGGCTGTTAGCACCTGTGATGTTGGGCACCAGCCTCACCTTGGGCCTCTATAGCTTTCTCTGGCCCCCTTGGCTCCCAAGAATAGTTTTGGAATGGGACATGCTGTGCTAATGGGGGTTAATGGTAACCTCGGAATCAATTTTCCCTCCTAGAAGAAAATTCTCCCGGCTTAGGCTGCACAGAATGTAATAGTGAAAATGGCTCTAGATTTGAAAAATTGGCACGTTGTAGTCCAACAAGGCAATTTTTGAATTGTTCCATGCAGCTGTGCACCTCTGGATGCTATGCTGCTTGTGTCCTAAAGCTACAGGATGGAGAGCGCTTTCCAGCCAAAAACAGCTCTGAGGTGGTTTTTTCTTCTCTCACCCCAGCCTGAATTTGTTTTTTTGTTCATCTGCCCAAAATCCTTGGAGCTTTGGCTTCTACCTTAGCAGCTATCAGAGCTATTGGACAAGGAGAGAGTGTCATGCTCTCTGCAGAAGCTCACTCCTGGGGGCAAAGGGAAAGAGGATTTCCTAAGACCATCAGTCTGTGCACAGGCTGCAGGGAAGGCTGGAACAGCTCAGGAACACAGCTCCCACCAGCTTTTCCTGGCCAGTGTCAAAGCTGGGCCTTTCTTGCACTGAATGATGAGAACCCAGAAAAGGAAATGTCTGTGATTGTGTGCAGGACACTTGATTTTGATGAGCTATGTTTCCTCTGTTATAAAATGCAAACCATTTTGTCTTGTTTTTATAAACATTAAAATGCAAAGCAAGGCATCTTAGAATAAAAATATATGATGTGTATTTCGAGTAGTAGAACCACAGAATGGGAGAATGGCAAGGCAGTTTACCAATTACGTAGTAAATGTCCTCATTGTACAGATGGGGAAATGGAGGTTGCCCAAGGTCACACATCTGGTTGGTGGAGAAGAACTTGCTCTCACTACGCAGTGCTCCATGCTTGCTGGGTCATGATCCAAGTGGCCAGGGAAAGCCATTGTTACCTTTCTCTGTTCCTGTGGCCCCAGCTCTCTTCTCTCAGCTTCTTTCCCCTCCATGAGTCCTCTTAATGGTGGTCCTTATTTGGTGACTCAAGATTAGAACCACGTATTGTGCTGAAACGGAACATGGAACAAGTGCTGAACTGGGGCTTGACCTGCTAACTGGTCTCCCTCCTGCCCGCCTTGGTCCCCTGCAGTCCATTTCCAACGTACGTCCTGTGATCCCTACCATGCCCGTGGACCACATCATTCCCTTACTCCTCTGGATACAGTCTAGGCTCCTTTCTATGGCCTACCATGTGATTCATGATATGACTTGTTTCTCCAGCCTCGGGTCACAACCATTTGCCTTCCTTCCTGCACCCTATCTTCACCCCATCATACCCAGTTATCCCGTCATACTGACATTTTTTTTCATTTCCTTAAATGCATCTTGTCCTCGTTCACCTTTGCCTTTCTCATTTGCCTTTGCACAATTACTCCCTCCTCCTAGAAGTCTCTATGTACCCTAACCTATCCCCCGCATTCTCACCTCCCTTCACCTAGCTAGCTTCAACTCATCCTTCAGTCTCAGCTGAGACACCAGTTTCTCTCCCCTGAGCCCCACGGTCTGGATTAGGTGCCCTACCTGTGGACTCCCAATGCACCATTTACTTCCCTGAGGCTATCACTTACTACTCTGTATTGCAATCACCTGTTGACCAATTTGAATCTTCCATTAGAATGTGAGCTTCAGAAGGGCAGGGCTGTGTCATGGTCACTGTTTCATGTCCAGGACCCTGAAGACTGCGTGGTTCATGACAGGCACCCCGTGAGTGCCTGTCTTCGAATGAGACGGGCACATTTGAATCATCTGAGAGCTTTGATAAAATGCTAAGGTCTGGGCCTTACACACAGAGACTGATTTAATTGGTCCAGGGTAGGGTCTGGGCATTAGTAGTTTTTTTCTAAAACACTCTAGGAGATTCTAATATAGTCATTCAATGCAGTTGACTAACTTCTATAAAAATGATGCTACTTCTATTATAACAAATAACAACAGCTGATATGTATTGAGTGCTTTCATGTGCCAGAATCTATGCCGAGCGCTTTCTGTGCATCATCTAATTTATATTGGTTCTTGTATGAATTGAATGAGGCGAGAGACAAGGATTCTAATTCTGGCTCTGCCACCAGCTGACTGTGTGATTTTCAATGATTACCATGGTTTCCTCATCTTCAGAATAAAGGAGAAAGAAAGGGGTCGACCAGACTTAATTTCTCGGTTCTTTTTCCTAGGCAAAGAGGGAGTCAAGAGTCAATCTACGGGGGCCTAGGGGAATCAACCCTCAGGATTCAGAGAACCGGCAGACACAGAGGGTCAACTTTCTAGTCTGGGAGCAGGAGGAGAGGGATATGGCCGAGAGGCTGGGAAGGGCAGCGGGTTGCTCTCCCATGCTGTGGTAGAGCTTCAAAATAGAGAAGCCCGCTGCTAGTGAGTCATTAACGCTGGTCTCCTCGCCGTCACCTCGGGCATTGTCTGATTTAAGTGTAATAGCTTGTTTGGTGGATTTTGCCTTCTATAGAAATCCCCCCAAGAGTGAAGTGCTGCATTCAGCCGAGAGCATAGGCCTTTGTGCGCTGATGGCCTGGCCTCGGCTGAACGTGTTTGGAGTTGGTTATCAAAGGGGAGGATAAATTAGAGTGCAGGGCTGAAAAGAGAGGAAGAGGGGGCCCTTTCATGAGCAGGGCTGAGCACTTAGGCAGCTGACTTGGGGCTGGGAAGCCCCAAGGCTGATCCTCTTGCCTTTTGGCACCAGTAGTACTCCAGGCAGGCCTGGCTGTACCCTGGCTGAGCCCAAACTCTGAGATCCACCCAGGACCTGGGGTGGTAGGAGGAGGGGTGGCAAGTGAAGTTCAGAACAGAATGGCCTCCAGTGCCTGGAAGAAGGCTGCTGGGGGCTGGTAAACACAGCATTTTCCCTCCTTGTCCCACTCTCCCTTTCAGCCCAGTTTAAACAGTTGCACACAAGCCTTAAGCACGCCACCCTGGATTTATTGAAATCACGTTCTCATGGTGCTGAAGGCTCCAAGGGGCCTCCTTAGTCTTGTGGACACTGTTCAGGGGCTTGGACCTTTCTCTTTATTGACCCTACCCCCATCTGTCTTCCTCCAGCCCCTCAGTGCACCCTTGCAAGCTGGCTCTCAGGACAGTTTTATGGAGCAGGTTGATCAGCCAGGAATATGGAGCTCCCAAAAATAAGAGATCCTGGGCATTTGCCTCTCTCCATGGACTTGGCTTCTGATGTCCAGATTCAGAGGCCAATCTGGGCACAGCTGTCAGCTGAGCCACAGGCAGGGCTGCCTAAATAACAAATTGCACAGAGTGCCCAGTTTTTTCCTGCGAGAATGCTGCCCCCTGTTTTTCAGTGAGTCTTTACCCCCACATCGGCGTCCCTGGGCCCCTCATTGACAGCTTCTTATACCATGTGGGATCTTGATCAACAAGGTTGTTCCTCAAGGAACCAACGATCTGCCTTTGGTTTGCCCGTTAGGGACTAAGCCTTAACAACAGCATCTTAGGTGCATGTCATTTTCCAGCTGGAAGGAACCTGGGACACCAAGCCGAAGACCTAATAGGTCTGTTTGGGGTTGCAGATATTTTCAAAGAATTGTCTGGAAGTTATGACCCCTCCCCCAGCAAAACACACACATTCTCATGCCTACAGAAATTTACCTGCCATTTCAGGGGGCTTACACCCTCCAAATCTGTAGACATTCTACCCTGGCTGCACATTTGAATCATCTGAGAGCTTTTATAAAATGCCAAGGTCTGGGCCTTACACACAGAGACTGATTTAATCGGCCCAGTGGATCTGGGCATTAGTGTTTTTTTCCTACAACACTCTGGGAGATTCTAATGCAGCCAGGGTTGAGAATCATCGCCGTAGGGCCTCTAGGCCACCCCCACCCCCCAGATTAAGCACCCAGCTGTGGACGGTCAATGCCTGTACAGAGAGGCCCATAGGAAGGCACATGCTGGGCAGTTGCAGGGAGCAGGTTGACACCATGGGTAGATTTCTCATTTGCCCACTGTGTTTAAAATCCTCTCCTCCTTTCCTCACCCCTGGAGGGGTGCTTCCTCAGTATTCACTTAAAAGAATTTAAGCATACCACAGTGGGAAGGGATCCTGGCTGCCTTGATGTGCTTCTGTCATTTCAAGGAGCTCAATAAAAATTTAGTTTCGGTGTTCGCTCAATGCGACTTCCGCATAGAGGTCTCATGTTGCAAACCAGATTTCTCTTTTCATCTGGTCACCCCCGGGGAAATTGTGTATTTGAAAATCAAACAATATTTGGGCAAAAAGAATTTCTCATTATATGCGGTGGGGAAGGCCAATGAGAGGAAAGCACGGAGAAATGATTGAGTGACATTTCTATTTGCCGGTTTGACTTTTCCACCAGTGGCAGCCGTGCTTTGGGGGCTGCCAGAGAACTTCAGCTTCCTGGTGTCGACTGGAAATGCCAGACCCCTGGAAAAAATAATTTGGAGGGGACAAGTGTGAGTGGGCTAGAAAGGGATTTGAGGAGTCAGTGTGACCTCAAGCCAATATCATTGGTAACCATGAGTATAAGACACAGAGAGAATTCTGTGTTTTGCACAAGTTCTCTCTATGGAGGAGGTTGTTTGAGTTCCCGACTCGCAAGGTGGAAGGTAACTCAAAAACCATTTGGATCTACCTCCTTTGGCAGGTAAATCCCTTCTATAACATCTTGACACTGGTCAAGCATTTAAAGAGATTGATACAAAAAATAGTTATTGAGCTCCAAGAGTTCCTGGCACTTGGCTAGGTGTGTAGGGGAATTCAGAGACCTACAGGTAATACCTGCCCTTAAGTACCTTACAGTTTCCCGAGGACTCGAACAGCTAAAACGTCAGGGACGCGTGATGGATGCTGTGAGGGCAGGAAGAAGAGGGGAAGAAGGTGAACCTCGATTGAGAGTCCAGCAGGAGCCAGGTTCTTTCCCCAAATTACTTCCTGTAGTCTCTTGAAAATAAGTACTATCATCACCCCCTTTTTACAGACAAGGAAACCGAGGCTCAGGTGAATTTGCTTTGTCAAAGTGACAGAGCCAGTGGGAACATTTTAACCCCATATGTCCCAGGCCAATCTCCTGCCACTATAACAATCTACTTTCCTAAGAGGAGTTCAAGAAGGGCAAAGATTGGCTTCAGGCTGGGGTGGGGATGAGAAGGGAGGGATTTGGGCAGACAGAGATGGGGTGACAGAAGGTACACGGAGAACAAAGGGACCCAGGCTGGGTAGTGCTTGGGGAAGAAAAGGGAGCGGCTTGGGCTGGAATGAGGGGTAGAGGATGATAGAGTAGGAAGGTGAGTCAGCACAGATTTTGGAAGGCATAGAAGCTCAGGAGGTAGGATTTGTGGTGGGGTAGATAGTGAGAAGCCCCTAAAAGTTTTCGGGAAGAGAGGGAGTATAACATGATCATTGCTACTCTTGACTTAGGAGTAAGGGTGGAGATTTTGAATCCTGGCTCTATCATTTCCTAGCTATGTAGGAACTTTGGGCAGTTTATTTAATCTCTCTGTGCCTTGGTTCCCTCCGCTGAATGGGGATGATACTAGTACTTGCCTCTTGGAGTTGTTGTAAGGATCAAATAAGTAATATGTGTGGAGTGCTTAGAGTAATGCCTGGCACATAAGAAGCTCTACATAAGTGTTGGATATAATTTTTTTCCTTTGGGAATTTAATTCTGATAATGGTGTATAGAGCTGGGGTTGAGGAGGGGGAGACATAGAAGGCCCAGGTGTTAGTTAGGAGGCTCTTATTATCGGCGAGAGTGTCTAAGGGCTTCACCTGGAGTGGTCCCGATGGCACTGTGGAGGGATGTGAAGCACAGGGAGGTGGAACCAGTGTTACTCTGCGTCTGATTAGTGGTGGGGTGCGTTCAGGAGTCGCCTGAGGTACCTCTCAGCTGGGAGAACAGCAGTGTCAGTCACAGAACTCAGGCATCGGGAGAAGTGGCAGGTGAGTGGGGGAAGACAGGAAGTTGGGTTTAAACCTGTGTTAAACTAGAGTAAGAAGCAACCACAGAGCTGAAAGAGGAGACCTGGGAAGGGCAGTCTACCCTGGCCCCCGCCTTGCTTCTACATGGCTGCTCTGCTCCTTTGCCCCCTCTGGGTCCTGAGAAACCCATCTCCATGCCACCCTTGACTCCTGTACTCCTATCTCCTCTGAGCCCTTCCTGAGCCCCCCACATGCCCTCTATAACTGCTTCCCCAAATGGTCAGGCCGTGAGGATCCTGGGTCCCTGTAGAAGCAGGCCATGTTTCCTGCTGTGGCTTTGTGGTGGCTGGGTGGGAGGGATGGGTGGGCAGAGTCCCCAGGCTGTGTGGACAAGGAGGGAGAGGGGAAGATTTGGGGATTTGGAGGAGGGTGGTAGGTGGCAGTATAAAACGAGTGTTGTGCCTTGGGAGGAGAAAATTGATGAATGACTAGCTCTGCGGCTTACAAGGGCTTCTTGCTGACACAAGAATCCCTTAACGTGGGACTCAGTACCCTTCTGAACTCCCTATGCCTGACTGATAAGTGTGCATGTGGCTTTGTGAGGGGTGGTGGGTACCAGCTCACTGCCTGGGAGGGATGCTGAGGGAGGCTGGATGGCCTCTGGTGAGTAGAGGGGCCCAGCCTGGAGCCCCCCAGCTCTCCATCCTCCATTGGATCCCATCCCGCCTGTTGGCCGTGTTGCTACTGCCACCACCATTGCCATAGATTCAGATGGTTCCCTGAGTTACACATCAGGGATTCAGACAAAGGAGGCTTGCAACTGAAGTCTTATAACAAAATTACCAGCCTGCTGTCAACCAGGCGCTCTGCCTCTGTCGAACAGACTCCAGACAGGTTGCAGCGTGTCAGGCTGGGGCTTGCCTGGGCTTGGCAGGGGGTCCTGTGGGCAGACAGAGTCAATTACCCAGAAAAGTTCCACTTAACTTCCCCCGCTGTTCACAGACCCTGCCCCAGCCTCCGCAGCCTCACTGGCCTCGGCCAAAGCACCGTGGGCCTGCACTGGAGCCAGCTGCCTGCCAACCCCGTTCTCAGACGTGTCCAGGGCCACCCATTCCAGGGGGCCGTCCTCCTGCTCTTGACAGCTCTAGGGCTGCCTGCTTTGGCCCGTGGCCAGTGGATTTCCATTTTTGCCCCTGCAGACCTTATAGGATCCTCAGATGGGAGGGACGTCAAAGGCTGCCTTGTCTCTCATTCCCTTGGGAGGTGGCCTCCTGCCTCTTGTGAGCCATAAGCATGCCACATGGTCCTCATCCTCACCTGTCACAGTGGGTGGTGATGATCTGGGTTCTGGAGTAAGACAGACATGAATTTGAGGCCTGGATCAGCCGCATACTTCTGTGTGACCTGGCATGTTAATTTAGCTTCTTTAAACTTCAGTTTCACCATCTGAAATGAAAATAATAATAATATGTATCTCCTAGGAATACTGTGAGGATCAAAGAAGATAGTGGGTATAAGGTACCCGAGGTGCCTGCACAGGATAAAACGCTCAACGAATATTCTTTCCTTCTCTCCCAATCTTCCTCCCTCCTCTTCCTCTGTATTCATTTAAGATCCTCACTTATCGGGAAGTTTGTTGTTTTGGTTCTTCCTTTCTGCCATAGAAACCTGAATTGGGAGAAAACCTAGCTTCTACCTTATCTACCAATTCTTCTAGCAATCTTCTGCCAATTCTTCTTATCTTCTAGCTTCAGCTACCAATTCACTTCATACAGAATTTGTCTACAACTCCAAAATATGTCATGAGACTAGGGTATGTTTCGCCAACTGGTTAATGCACAGGTCAAGGACTTTGGGTTATGTTAAGTCTTTAGGGCTGCTGGCTTCTACCTGTTTAACCACTGAAGTTTCGAATTTCACAGATGTTTCCTCTCTGTGCACCCCCTCAGCCAGCCCAGTCGTCTCTCAAATGTTTGCTGTTGGTCAGAGACATCCAAAAGATGCAGTTTAGAGCTCTGCAAGTATAATGCTATAACTGGATTTCAGCTTCAAACATGCGCCCAGTGGATGGAAGGCAGAACCCTCAGTCATTTGGTCATTAAGTCATTCAACAAACACTCGTTGAGCACCTACTATGTGCCTGGGAGGTGAGAGTTTAAAGGCAAATAAGACACCAGCCCAAACCTTCAACAAGAGAGCAGTCTGATGGGGAGGTGGGTAAGTAACAGGTAATTACAATAGAGTGGAATATACGCTATGGCAGAAGTAGAATAATGGGACTGAAGAAGAGCGGTTGGAGAGGCTTCTGGGACTAAATGGGAAGCCATATTCTGCAGGTCAAGTAGGATTTAGCTGAGAGAAGCTGGAAACATGAAAACCTAAACTGTCCCTCCAACTTTCTGGGGAGGAGTGGTACCTAGGGATGGAAGCAACGGACTACTGTGGGCTCCAGTCCAGCCACCAGTGATCCTTCCCAATTTGGACTCTTTTCTTGCAATCAGTTCACAAGGTCTCTGTCCGAGGGACCAGTCCCTGATGGCCAGGCCATGGCTGGAGCAGCAGGCTTTCTCTGGGTGCACCTCGGGTTTGGGGCAGTGTCCGCCATCCATCTCCCTTGCCGTGGAGGTGGGACTGATGGATGCTGTGAGCAGTGGCTGCACCCCAGCACTGTACTAATTGTGCTAGACAGAGCTGTTTAAATACCACCAGACAGAATATTACTCAAATTAAAATGAGGCCTTAAATGTCATTATTTGTGTCATTATTAATAGCCCCTAATTGTGTTCTCTAATCATCATGAAATTATGTTAGTATTAATATTCACGTCAAAGCTGCCTAGGGAACTTGGAAGATTTAAAAAAAAATTATACCATATGTCAGTTTCCATGAATGTGAAGCAAATGCTGGTTTTAGTGCTTTAGTTCAGGCTGGAGATGAGATGGTGGCCTCAATGGCTGGGGACCCAGATAGCCCGTGATTGCAAAAGTCCCTTAATTCCTGCTCCCTGAGTGACCGACTCCTAGGCCCTTCCACCTGGCAAGCCCCTTTGAGGCATTAGTAGGACTTTTCTCATGGAATACTCTGTGGGTCTCATGCTCTTGCTGGAGAGGGGACTGGAGTCTGCTCAGACAGGAAGGTGTTTGGTGCTCTGAGACACTACACTTCTCCTCTCCTGAAGCTTTGCGACCTGCCTGTGTCTAGCCACCATGATAGGAAACGTGGCCACCCCGCCTGTCCTCACTCTCCATCTACTCTTAGGCTCCACCTCAGTGGATGTTCGATTCTGCCCAAACTTCCCTTCGTGGCTAGGGGAAGTGGTGCAAAAGGAATCAGTGTGAGTCTCCCAGAGAAATGTACTGTATAATAAAACATAGAACTTTCAGAAAATGGACTTAGAGACTCAGAATTTCAAAGCATATACAGATTGTCCATAAAATCTTGAAACAGGTGAGTCGACCTGTGTCCCCAAGGATATCTTCGTATTGTAAGGAATAAATGATATTATCTATGATTCCGTATTTTGTGGACAACCTGTACTTTGCCCTGTGCTAATCTTGCCGAGCTTCTTCGGGGGAAATACTGACTCCCAGTATTAGGATGGGGCTCCCTTTGGATGCTTTCTTTTCTTATCAGAGGCATCAGGAGAGAGAGCTTCAGTCGGGGATGAGCTGCGTGTGCCTCTCCTCATGTCACGTGGGACTCTAGTTGTGCACCCCCCTCAGACTGACACCAGGTGTAAGAGGTGGCGTGGTGACAAGGCAGGCAATATTGCCAATTAGTTTCCCTCCCTGTGGGGATGTGTGAGGCGAGTGCCCTGGGACCCCCAGAGGCATCAGCCTCCTGCTGACATCACTCACTGGCTCCTCTGCATCGTTTCTACAACATTCCTTTAGGCTGCCTGCTCAACGCCTCAGTCATCAGCTAATGGAGTCCACGTGACCGCGATGTGTCAGACAAATCTGGGGCAGCCGCCTCACTCTTCCCAGAGTCCTTGGAATTCTCTGGAACTGAGAATATTCAAATGCCTTTCTTGGTGAAACAGCAGGCTTCCAACCCCCTAAATATTATGACTTGAGTTAAATATAACCCAGAGCACAAAAATAATGGCACAACACGGGGATCGGAGAAGCCACGGGGTGCACAGCTCACATACACAGTCACAGTATCTGTCAACCTGGGTGTGGCAGGGTGTCCTCCCACCCCGCGGCTACTCAGGCAGAAAGCCCATAAAGCACACAGAGGTCTTGGTGCATCCTGCACTGTGGGTAGCTACTTTATCCTAGGTAGGCCTTGAAATCTGCTGGTTTCTGCATATATTCTCCTTTTTTCTGAGCAGATGTGGTGTGACTTAAAGCGCGGGGGAGGAAGTGTCTTAAGTGTGGTGTGGAAAGGGAGACTTGCCTATTTTCTCAGACACGAAGAGAGGATCCTGGCGGGGTGGGAGACTCTCAGGCAGCTTCAGCCATGGCTTGGCTTGCTGATGGCTTGCTGATGCTTATTTCCTAAGCCAGAGGGCAAATAATACAGGCCCCTCAGTCACTGGACTGCCTTTTAAGATAATCTAGAAGGAGAAGCCTTGATCTGTGGAGGGGAGGCTGGGCAGATGTATGTTTGGGACTGGGAGCTGGGTTCCCCAGCCTCTCTCAGTTTCTCTTGTAACCTCACACATAAGTGTATGGTGAGAACTCAGTGGGTAATAGATAAGCAAAAGGGCTTCTGAAAGTCAAACTCTCTGAATTCCGAACCCAATGATTACAGTCATCGTTGGCCTAGGGCTGGATTTGAACCAGCGAACTTAGAATAGAAGAGTTGAAGAGGCCACCTCTCAGAGCCGTGCTACCACTGAGTTACCCAGCAACATAGCTACATGGCTGCTCCTCTCTCTTTTGCTTTGGGCCAAATAGCAAATAGCTCAGGCCAGTCCAAAAGAGCACATACATTGGCATCTTCTCTGTATTACGAATACCTCTACATGTAGGGGGATTTGTAGCATTTGTAACATGCTTCTACTTAAACTGCCTCCTTTGATCTCCATAAGGTAAGTAGGGCAGATATAATTACCCCCCACTTTACAGATGAGAAACTTGAGTCTCAGCATGGGTGTCAGCCAAAGGCTGTGTGGCTTACAAGTGACAGAAGTGGAGTTGACCCCAAGTCTTCAGCTACATTTTTTTAAAAAAAAATTTTATTTATTTATTTATTTTTTTCCCCCAAAGCCCCAGTAGATAGTTGTATGTCATAGCTGCACTTCCTTCTAGTTGCTGTATGTGGGACGCGGCCTCAGCATGGCTGGAGAAGCAATGTGTCAGTGCACGCCCAGGATTGAACCCCGGGCCGCCAGTAGTGGAGCACGCGCACTTAACCACTAGGCCACGGGGCCGGCCCTTCTGCTACATTTTGAGTAGCCTCTTCCTGTTAGGTCCACCACTCTCTGTCCCTCCACCCCAACTCAGAGGCAACTTGGCAATTCTGAGAAAAGTCAAGGGGCCAGCTAGACCATGAATTCTATAAAGACAGCAGCAACAGTATTACTAAGCTCCCTGCCCTTCCCCAGATCTTTTCTTTTTTCCAGTCATATCTCAGATGTGCGTGAGATGACGTCCAGAGGGATGTGTGGGAAGGTGTGAAGGAAGGTGATGAGAAAGATTTTACCCTCCCAGGGTCTTTCCTTTTGTTCCCTGCGGTCCCTTCCTCAAAGATGAGTCAGCAGAAAGAGCCCCCATTCCTCCCGAATCTGAAAGCAAAACCACAAAGTCACCTCCTCACCTCCTCCTCCTCCAGCCCCCAAATCACCACATCTTGAGACGCCTTATTTGAAGGAGGGCTTGGGTTGAGGAAGGGGGTTCCTACTTTACTTGGCAGCTGGTGCGAGGGTCTTAGGAAGCAACAAGAGCCATGCTGGGGATACCTACCCTCGACTCACACCTGGAGCTGCCTGCCTGCCTCCTGCTTGAGGAAACTAGACATAAAGCTGTTCTGGGGGGCTCACGAAAACACTTGATTTTTCCCCTTCTCTTCCATCCTGAGACCCACTGTCCAGCTTTCCACTTCTGTGCCCCCTAATCCTTCCTCCACCCCCATCTTCCGCTCTACAAAGCCCCTGCTAGAAGTTGACAAAGCTGACTGGCTGCTTAATGTGCTACAGGTGTTGTTGCTAGGCAACCACCCCACTCTGCAGCTCAGACTCTGTCAGCCCGGATCAAACCCCTGGTAGCACTTAACCCCGTAACTGCTTAATGCAAACGCTAATTACACAGGCCCACCAAACAGCACATTTATAAGCCATAATCGAGGATCAGGAGGTGGGTTCTCAGCACCTTCGGTCCTTCAACCAACACTTCTCACCACTGAGCCCTGGGTCAGGCTGCCCCAAGGAGGATGTGAGGCGTTTTGCTTGTAAGTGTCTGTTCCTCTTTTCTGGCCACATCCGGTGGATACAGAATGTAGTGTTGGCCGTCTCACTCCACCGGACTGGATTCTCCCTAAATGCCTGACTCCTCCTGGTCTCCGAGAAGGAAGGTGCACAGCTTGTTCCTGCATTTTAAACTACTGTCAGGTTAACACTCTTGACCTAAAACCTCACCGTTAGGAATGACATTCATTTCTTCGATGTCTGTACTCAGTTGAGCTGGGGATGCTCACCAATTGTTGACAATTCTTCTAGCACTTGAGTTGTTTTATGCACTCCTGTTCTTGGGCTTCATGTCCCCAGATGGAATAACTCACAGTCTTTTAGCTTGACCAGGAATTACAGGAAGCTCTGGACATAGATGTTTAGATTAGAACATCAATCAAACTCGAGTAGAATTGATCTGTTCTTGAGTGGCCTCGCCCTTTCAGACAGTGAACACACTGCCCAACTCATAGTAGGTCCTCAGTGACTATTAGCAAACGCATGAACACAACCATGTTTTGAATTTCTCTTTTCTAAACCACAGAGTAGGGTTGACAGGGATGAGAGAGACCATTAAGTGCCAGAGCAAAATCCCCCATCCCTTCTTTCTACCTTTTTCTCTTGAGACTAGACTCTGCCTATAAACCAGGTTATAGGAGATTCCCACATGGCGCTGCACCTCCTTGCTGCTCTTGAGCTGCCAAATGAGTTTAGCCCTGATTGTGAGGGGCAGGTCTAGGCCTGCTGGGCCATGGAAGTGGAGAGCTCCACCCATTCCCGAAAGGCAGCTTCTCCTGAGCAGGCTGGGCACCTCCCATGATACCGGGACACTGGGTGGAGTTTCAAGGGGTCACTACTACTTTCTTTTCTGGCTGAAAAGATCTGTTTACCCTTCCCCTCCTGGCAGTTGTCTAATTATTCAGGGGTGGAGGCACAGAGAGAACTTACTTCTGTTGTGCATTTATGTTCATTATTTATTTAGAAACAAATATTTCAACAAACATTTCAGAACCCCACTGTGAAGTTAGTCTCATGCTCCCTGGAAATGCAGTATGTCGGGCACTGTACAGTGCTTGTGCCCATGTTCCCATTTAACCGTTACCGTGGCTCTAGCATATGGATATAACTCTCTATCCTACCTGTGAACCACTGAGGTTCAGAGACATGAAATAACTTGCTGAAGTTTGCACAGCTAGGAAGTGGCACAGCTGGCATTCTAAGCCAGTTCTAAAGCCATTTTTTTCTCACTATGACACACTGCCTCCCAGGAGATTCAAAAACCGCTGCTCAGAGAGGTTAAGTGACTTGCCTGAGGTCCCACTGCCAGTGAGTGGTGGGGAGAGGTTTGAATTCTCATTGTTCTGACTTGCAAGTCCTTTGTATTGAGAAATAAGTCACACCATTTTTTAGAGTTATTCCTCCAGTTTCTGTGTTGGATAGGCCTCCTCAGAGGTGAAAAATCCATGTGTCCAGCGTGGAAGGGAAGTGGGTTCTAAGGAGCAGCATAGACTGCATCCTGAAGAGGCTGTATCCTGACATGAGGTCTCCTGTCCATCTCTTTTCCATTTCCTTGAAAGGACACCATTGGAGAGAAAGAGAGAAAGACAGAGAAGGAAGAATAAGGAGGAGGAGGAGGAAGGGAAGGAGGAGGAGGAAAGGAGGGAAAGAAAGAGAGATGGGGGGGTAGGGAGACAAAAAGACAGAGTGAGAGAGACATACATACAGAGACAGAGAGAGGAACAAGACAGAATGAGGAACAAGAAGAATGAGGAAGAGGAAGAGGAGGAGGAGGGAGGGAAAGAGAGAGACAGAGAGAGAGGGAGACCGAGAGAGAGAGAGAGGGAGAGAGAGAGAGAAAGAGGGAGAAGCACACACATACATAGAGAGAGAAAGGAAGAAGGAGGAAGAGGAAGGAGGCAGAGACAGAGAGAAAGACATACACACACACACTCACACACACACACACTCACACACTGACTTGTTCCTGCAGCCCCATGGCTCCGGCTTCCCTCCTGCATCTTGATCAGTAATGCCTTGGCTTTCGGCTAAGCCACTGTTGCCAGCTGGTGGCATTAAGAGTTGGGAGTGCCAGTTCGGTCACAGGTGACAGGACTGGGAACATCATCATGGCCCTGGCTGCTTCCCAGTAGACCCAATGGGTCATGGAAAGCCCCAGTTGGGGAGTTAAATGGGGGCAAAAAGAGACGGTGTATTATGGGTTTGAGTGGAGGGAGGAGGGAGAAGGCTCGCCCCATGAGTTTAACACTTTCATGTAAGTGGTTTCGCCATCAAGTATTAATAATGTTCCTATAATTGATACTTCAGGGCAATAACCTTTGACAAAATGGCCCTGATTAGCAGATAATTGAGTGTGTTGGATTGTGTCCTGAGAGAGCTGAACGCCAGGCAAGGCCCATTAGCCCATCATAATGACCCCTTTTGTCAGGTATTAGTGTCATTAAGAGCCTGCTCTCTGAAATCAGTCCCTTTATTTAACTCTTTTCCCTAATTATATGGATCATTTTACAAATCAAAGCAAATGTTTGCATACAGCCCCGGTCGTGCCATGGAGTGAGGTGCTGGAAGAGCAGGCTGGATCTTTCTAAGTGGAGAGTCCTTGCTAAGGAGGCCACTTGTAGACATGGGGAATTTCCAGAGGCGATGGGCCCCCTAGGAAAGCATTCCACGAGGATATGGCGCACCGTGTCGGCTCAGGTGCCTCCGTGGGGGATGGGGTGCCTTGCCAAGAAAGCTTGCAGGCCACACGTAGGCTACCACCTGTGCACCTGAATCCATCTTGGCAAAACATTTGGCCTCTTGGACTTGGAATAGCTGGATCCTTGACACAGAGGGTGCTAGGATGGAACAGGTCAGTGCCTGAGCCCAGCCACAGGGCACCCAGAAGACACAGAACTCCTGAGCTAATCATCTGGGTCTTGCCCAGAGCTGACTCACATCTGTCAGGAAGCAGGAGCCTCTGGGAGGGGCTGGAGAAGATAAGCTGGCCCAAATCCTCCAGTCTTGGAAAATGTGGCCACTGTGGCCACGTGTCCATACTTAGAGCTGGCGGCTAGGTAAGCAGCTAGTGCTTCTGGGACTCCCAGGGCCTAAAAGCATGATCAGCCCCCAGGCCACACACGCAGAAGTTGACACAACAGGAAGCTCAAGGGACAGAATGTCGCTTCTGACCTGTTCTCCCTAGCGCCTTCTCACTCATTAAAAAGTATAGACAGTTTCCCGTTTACTTGAATTCAGTCACTGCCTGACACCTTTTCCACCCTCCCAGCTCTGTACAAAGCTTTTTATCCCAGGGCAGGCTCAGTGTGGGTGAATCGGAAAGAGGTCTCAGTCTCTAGCATGAATTGCTTAGAGATGAGGGACTGATAGCTTGTTGGCAGCTAAGAAGGGTATATTTTTATATATACCAAAGATGAAGCTGAAAGGATATCATCTATTACAGGAAAGGCCCAGAGGTTGCTGAGCTGGGGATAATTTATTTGGCAAAGTGATGGGTGAATTTTCCTGGGAGAGTTAGGACATGCTGTGGGGCCTGGGGTGGTGTGTGTGGACCGAATCTCCTGTCCCTTCCCCATTTCTGCAGAGTGAACCCTCTTTGAGCATGCTTCTCTTGTTTTAATCACAGAGGAGCTTGTGCTGCCATGATTTGTGTGGGGCCTGGTGAATTTCCCAGCATTGGCCTTGGGTGGAGAGCTGCCAGACATGCAGAGAAACTGCCGGGGTTTTTGCGGAGGAAGCAGAATTTTGGTGGTAGAGTGTGATATTCTCCTCTCAGAAATAATACCTTTCATTTAAGGTAGAAGAGGAGGTTTGACATCCGTGAAAATATGATTTTCAGCCCTGTTCTGCTTGGGGCAGACTTTTTCTACAGGACCTAGTTTCTGAAGCAGGGAAAGAAGGCCCCTAGGCTACAGGTGGGGGAGCAGTGGTCTGAGGGACATGACATGGGATTCCTCTGAGAGTGGGGCTGGACACAAGGGAATCCTACTTTCTGGCTGTAGCTCTCCTGGGGGTCCAGTCTGCTTGAACCCCAAGGAACGCTGCACCCAGGGAACAAAGTGCAGCTCACCTACCTGAATACTGAGAATAGAGTGATGTTATGTGTGCTTAGACAAATAAATGAACAAATATTCTTTATTATGGCAATTTCTAAGTAATAACTTAGAATTCTGTTTGTTCGATCAACAGATATTTCTTAAACATCACACTGCCTAGGCCCTGAAGTAGGCACCGACTATACATAGATGTACGGGTCACGGAACCTGCCTCCAGGAGCTCATGGTCCCCTGTGTGTGTGTTGGTGATGACAATGGGGTGTACACAGACACTTAATTCAATCCACTGTAATAGAAGTATGGGCTGGGTGTTAACAGGAATGCATGGGGGAAGTAATTGACTACCTCTGGCTGGGAGAAGGGGAAGACTTTCCTGAAGATGTAGTACGAAAGCTGAGATTTGAGAGTTTGTCAGTTAAAGGAATGGAATCAAGTGCCATAACAACAAAGAATAGCTACAATTTATTAGGGATTCTAGTATAATAATTATAATACCTAATGTTATGGAGCAATTACTGTATGCCAAAACACTCTGCATAGCTTATCTCATTTGATCCTCACAGCAACCCTGTAAGATAGGTATTATTGATACCTCCACTTTACAGTTGAGGAAATGGAGATTTTGAGGGAATTTACAGAGATTACCTACTCTGCTGGGACCACAACAAGTCTTACCTGTAGGGAATCAAGATTTGAACCCAGACGTCTGAAGCCAGAACATAAACTCTTTTCATCCACTATCCTGGCTTCCTAAGCACTGACCAACATTAACCCATTTAATCCTCACAATGGCCCAGAGAAGCAGGCATCCTTATCCTCGTTTTCAGGTGAGAAAATTAGGAGTGATCTATGGTATGAAGAGGTAAAAGAGGCAGAACATGTTAGGGAAGCTTTCAGAGGTAACTTGTGTGGTTTCCTATAGATCCTCATTGCTACCGCCCTGGCTCTTCAGAACAGTGGCTTTAAGTCTCAAGTTCTTTGCGGTTAAAATAGAGAGTTTGGGATGAGAGGTGGAAGGAAGTGAGGTTGGTGGAAGGCAGAATAATGGTCCTTCAAGGATATCCATGTCTTAATCCCTGGAACCTGTGAAATGCTAGGTTACATGGCAAAGGGGTTACTGATGGAATTAAGGTTGTTAATCAGTTGACCTTGAGATGGGAGATTTCCCTGATTTGTCTAGATGTGCGCAATGAAATCACAAGGGTCCTTACAGGTGGAAAAGGGAGGCAGAAGAGAGAGAAGCTGAGAGAAGGCAGTATGAGGACTTAACCTGATGTTGCTGGCTTTGAAGATGGAGGAGTAGGGCCACAAGCCAAAGAATACAAGTAGCCTCTAGAAGCTGGAAAAGGCAAGGAAATAGATTCTCCCCTAAAGCCTCCAGAAAAGAATGTAGCCCTGCCAACATCTTGATTTTAGCCCATTAAGACCCATGTTGGACTTCTGAATTCCAGAACCATAAGATAGTAAATTTGTGTTGTTTTAAGCCACTACGTTTGTGGTACTTGGTTGTAGCAACAGAGTTGAAAAACAGAATGGGTCAGCTTGTGAAAGACTTTGCATACCGGCCTAATGAGTTCAGTTAGTAATTCATCAATTTTAAAGAATGAGTAAAGAGACCACAACCCTGAGAGTCTGTCTATGACCCACAGCAGTTCAGCCTTAAGAGATGCTACCCAACTCTCCCCAGGACCCAGGCTCAGCCAGCTCATTCCAGGCAGTGAAGATCTGCATGCTCTTTGGAGAACTCGGAAACAAATGATCATTGTTACTGGTCATAACCACATCAACAGAGAGTAAGGGGAGGGGGAGATGGTGAGCCAGTTCTTTTGTAGGCTGAATCTGCTGATCATTGAAGGCATATTCTGGGGCAAGAGGTTATTTTTTCATTGGATTATTCATTTAACAATTATTGACTGGTGATGTACTATATGCTAGATTCTGTGTGCAGCAGATACAACGGTGAAATACCATGTAATCTACCATAGCTGTTATGGAGCTTATGGTTCTGTGGGAGTCAGATTTTAAACAAAAAGTCAAAATAGATATATAAGTACAAATTGTAGTAGGTGTTATAAAGCAAAAGAGTAGGGTATGAAGAGGTAACACTCTAGGAGGGCCTCATTTACATTTACATGGAAGGTCTCTTGGGAGGTGACATGTAGGCTGAGTCCCAAGCATTAGAAGGACTTCGTGAGGTAGAGTGTCCCATTGAGAGGGAAAAGGAGTGGCGTGTCTGAATGGCACTTTGTAAAGATCATTCTGGCTGTAGTGTGGAGAATGCTCTAGAAGGAGTTAAGAGAGAAAATAGGGAAAACAAGGAGGAGGTTATGGCAATAGTCTAGGCAAGAGATGATGGTGGCTTAGATAAGAGTGACAGTACTGGTGATAACTGGGTAGATTTAACATTATTTTGAAGATAGACTCATCCAGACTTGATGATAGGTTGGACATGGGAAGCAAAGGGAGGAAGTGGGAATAATCCGTAGATTTCTAGCAGAAGTGGTTAAATGAATGGAAGTATCATTTATTGAAATGAGACAGGTTGGGGAGGATAGAAATTGTGATGGGGGAGAACTCCAAGTGTTTTACTTTGAATAGGTTAAATTTAATAAGCTTTTGAGATACCCTTTTAAAGATGTCAAGCAAGCAGTTAGATAGACAAGATTGGAGCTCGGAAATGAGGCTGAGATATAAATTTGGGAACTCTCAGTATATAGATACTAAAGCCATTGGAATGGATGAGTAGAGAGTGAAAAAAGATGAAAGACTAAGGCTGGAGGAATTCCAACATTCAAAGTTTACTATTGTGTATACAGTTATCTCAGCAAATAGGCCATTTGCCCACAATATTTCCCATCCCCCTTGCAATAAGGTGGTGCCATATGACTAGGTCTAGTCAAAGAAATATAAATGGAAATGACAGGGAAAAGCCCATATGTGATTTCCCAGTCTTTCTCTTTCCATCTACAGCTACAAGATGGTGGGGCCTTTATTGCCTGGGTCCCTGAAGACTGTGTGGAGCAGATTCTCTGGGGAGAAGTCTTGGATATATAGCATGCGATGGATACGGATTCTTGTTATAGTAAGCTACTGAGATCTTGAGATTGTTTATTATTGCAGCCTATTCTATGCTGTCCTTATTAATACAGTCAGGTAAAGAGACAGCATAGTGTAGTGATTAACAACATAGATCAGGACCCAAACTGTCTGTTCCAATCTTATCTTTTGCAGTATTTAGCTAAGTAAGCTGGGGCAAGTTTCTCTCTGTGTTTTAGTTTTCTCACCTAGAAAATGGTGAAAATAATAGCATCTATATCATCGGATTGTTTTGAGGATTAAAGTAGTTAAAAATATAAAGTGCTTGGAATTGTACGAATAGTAGGAGTCAGTAATGTTTGCTCAAGAAAGAGGAGGCTTCAGGAGAATGTGATATCACAGGAACTGAAAGGAGAGTGCTTCCCAAAGGAGGGAGGGGGTAGCTAATCAGATGCTATTAAAGAGTCAAGAGGATGGAGACACCGGGGAGTGTGCATGAGACTCAGGAAGCTGGAGGTCACTGGTGGTCTTAGCAGAAGCAGTATCTATCAGTGGTATGTGGGGTATGTGTGTGGGCAGGGGGCTGTGGAAGACACAGTGGAGTGAGTTGAAGTAGGAAAATGGAGAAAGTATCTGTAAACGAGCCTTTTGTGGCAGCTTGGCTGGGAAGGGAATGAATACAGAGATAAGGTGGTAGTTAGAGGTGGTTGTTGAGTCCACGAAGGTTGTAGTTAGAGGTGGTTGTTGGGTCCACGAAGGTTTTAATTTTAAGATCGGGGATTCTAGAGCATATTTGAATAATGATGGGAAAATCAAGCAGGAAGGGGAAGATGAAAATTTGAGAGTGAGATCGCATGATCAGTGCAATAAGTTTCTAAAGTGTGTTGAGCCAGTGAGATCTGGAACACAGGTAGAGGGACTGGCTTCTACCTCCACTGGGATGGGAGGGAGGCAGGGAGGATGGGTGCAGGTGCAGGGAAGGTGCTGGGTTTGGAGGCAGGAAGAGGAGGCTTCTGTAAAGCACAGAAGTGAAGAGAATGGGAACGCTTGCTCCTGTAGTAGTTAGATGGTGGGCGTGAGGCTCCGCTGGAGAAGTGGGAGAGTGGTCCTCAGGAGGGACGCTGAACAAGAGCCCTGCTGCCCATGTAGGGTAAGCATCTGCTTGGAGGTGCTTGCCACAAATCTGGATCTGAACCTTCTGCATTAATTCAAATGTGAGGTCCTTCTGTCAACACCAGGAAGATCTAGGACATGGTTCTCTAATAAGACAGAGTTCAGCCTGGGGCTCTTCAGTGGTGTTTGGTCCTGAGTTTACATTTGCAAACAGTTTTCCCATGTCGGCTCTGCATAAGCTCTTCTTTCCAGCCAAATTATTCTGTTCAATAGTTTGAACAGAACTCTGTTCATTCTTTTGAGTTCTTTCTGACTAGACCTCTTGCCTCATGGGATTTTACCCACTTGGAATGTCTTCTGTACCCATCTCCTCTCAACTAAACCCAAATCATCCTTCTAAGCTAAACTGAAGCCCCACGACTTTGGTGAAGCTCCTCCATCCCTTCATCCAACAGTAACCCCCCTACCATTCTTTCTGTGCTTGGCATATACCTCCCCCTGTTGTGAGGAACATGGTCATGGGCATCACTCCCAGGGCCACTGGGCTCTGCTTCACATGTAGGGACACCTGGAGTTGAGCAGTTTACACTTGAGTAGCCACTGGCATACCCTGGATATATCTCCTCAAAAAATTGTAAATTTCTTAAGTGAGGACAAGGGTCTTGTCCTATGCATCTGTGAGTCTTCTGTGATGCCTCATGCATAATAGGTGCTCACTAAATACCGGTTGATGGATTTGCTATGGTCGGTAGGTGTGAGAAGATCTCAGAAATGAGGATGCCAAGGCTCCGCTGAATTTGTTCTTTAACTGGCAGCATGTTTCTTAAGCTCTGAGCCTAGGTTGCAACATCTTCAATTTGAGCAAGGAGCAACTCCATCCACACCTCTCCCATTCCAGAGGAGTAGGTCAGAAAAAGATTCTTGCCTACAGGATGCATGCTGACCTTGGGCAGAAAGGCCTAGGATGATGAGAGATGTTATCAGTGCTAGTTAAGTTCTTGTATGTTGGTCAGGGCCTGCTAATTGCCAGCAAAGAATGATAATGGGCAGGCAGTCCAAGACAGGAGAAGAAACATGTTTGTGCAGAGTCAGGGGCATGATGTGGGTCTCCCGTGGCTGTCAGGCTGAAATCTTGGCCTCTCTGCTGGTTTCCCATCCTAGATGCTCCTAGGAGCGCTGTGTGGGAGTGCAGTTTAAAATAACACAGTGTTTTGGGTTTGTCTTTTGAATGCAGTGCCCTGGAGGTGTGTAGCAAGCATGCCCACCTGGAGCTGGTCTGGGGCCTGGAGTCATCTCCAGTTGATTAAGTAGATGCAAGTGAGCTGGGGGGAGCTGTCCAACTCTTCCATAGCCAAGCCCTCACCTTCAGGGACCCTCAAGGTCATCCAATGCAAGCAGCACTCTAGGAGACAGGCTAATGCTGACGACAAAACCAAGTCAGGCAAGAAAGTGAATACCAATTAAGAGACATGGTGTCCGTCACTCCTCTCCTTTCCGTCCACTTCTGCTCCTGCCCTTGCCTCCCTCCCCCTCCTTCACTGTCCAGAGCCATCGTTCTCTAGAGGTGGAATCCTGTTAAAAGAGAAATAGGCATTGTTCTAGCAAGGGAAGAGGTCCTTAGTGGTGAGGAGAAAGAAGAAGAAAGCACAGAGTAGGTGCTCAATGACTTTGTTGAAAGGAATTGGAGAAGGCACGAGGGGTGGGCTCTGACAACAGAGTGACGCTGGGCTGCTCTCTGGAAGGAATTCCTTAAGAAAGGAGCAAAAAGAATTGCGATTGGGAGTTGCAAAACTGCTCTGTGATTTCTTCCTCCAGCTGAGACTCCACTTAGGGTGAGAAGGGCCTGCTTGGCGAGGTTACCCGCCCTGTCTGTCCCTGACCCATTCCCTGGCTGATGGCTTCATAGCCTGCCTCAGCACGTGGCGGCCTTCTCACCCTGCGTGCTCCTCCTCGCTGCCCCTGTGCCCTGATAGGTCTGCAGGCTGTCTCTCACATTTTTGTCTGTTTCAGCTAACGTGTCCCTGACAGGCAGGGTCTTTCCTTCCCAGAAAGACTGCTGTGTCCATAGCGAGGCTGCCTCTGTCCTCCTTGGAGTGTGTTGAATACACGAATCAGAGTCAGTTCTGGGGACAGTGTGGTTGCACCCCAGGGTGCAGCTGATATGGAACCTGTTCAGATTTGGGATGAGGAGGAAAGTGCTTTTTGAATCACAGATGGAAATTGCTTAAGTTTCTGTCCTTCTTGGTCTCTCACTTACTTGAATGGAACAGAGAATTCTGAACGCGTCTTTTCTAAGAAGGTACTCCTGGTGGACTAGCTCCACAGTCTGAGAACCAGAGTTCATATGAACTTGGAATTCAATTTCCCCGATAGTGAGGGGGGAGCCTCTAGGTAGGCCAAGGGTTGGGGCTGGGGGGTGAGGGGCTTCTCTGGGTATTCGTAGCCCGTGCTTTTCCCTGATTCTCCATCCCTGCCAATCTGGGAGGCTGAACGATGTTTTGACAATGGGAATTCTTTATGTTCTGACTATAAGGGGTGATTTGTGGGTACCCTGCCTTCGCCTCTTCCATTGGCAGCCCGAAGAATGGAGCAGACAGCAGAGGAGACATGAGGGTGAAGGAAAGGAGGGGCGATGAGTGTGTCAGAGGGAGGCGGGCAGTCCCTGTTTTCTCTCTTCCTCCTGCAAATCACCTCATTCGTTAAGGAAAATGTTTAACTGATATTGAGTCCTGACATGCAAGAAGAAAAAACAACCCAACTGATACCTCCAGAGCCCCTGGGGGTAGAGTGGGGAGGAAGCAGAGAGGATGGAGGGAGAATGTTGAGAAAATGGTCTGGCTTAAGAAGTGGCTCTGGAACATCTGTGCTTTTGTTAACCATGGACCATGCACATCTAATCTCAGTTAACTTCTGCCACCATCTCCAATCTCAGCTTCTCTGTTCATGCCAGTGACAGGACTTCAGCTGCAGGTGAAGAGACTAGAAAGACCTCACATTACCCAGGTGGGAAGAACCAGATGGGCCCTGCTGCTGGGGCATCAGTGGGGGTGGTGGAACAGGCAGAAGCCTAGTTGGGTTATTAGCCAAGGTCTTGCCCTGGCCTCCAGCTCTTCCTAGTCCAAGCTTATCTGGGGAACTGGAGAGAATCTTTTTGGCCTTTGTCCTTAGGCCTTATAGAGGGACTCCATTAACATTCCTGGAAGAGGAACCCGCTTATAAGCACTCTGTTTTTGCACCAGAAAGCTATAATAGGATTGAGTCTTAATGTGCTGGCTGTGAAGGTCAATGTATCAGCTTGGGCGATGTCCAAGGGCTACTTCTCTGGGCCTCAATTTCCTCTGCTGAACAAAGAGAGAATTTGATTAGGTGATGTGGTAGCCACTAGCGACATGTGGCTATTTGAATTTAAATTAATTGAAATAATGTTAAATTAAAAATTCAGCTCCTCAGTTGCTTTAGCCACATTTCAAATGCTTGATAGCCACATGTGGCTACTGGCTATTGTATCACACAGTGTAGATATAGAACATCTCCATCATTGCAAAACGTTCTATTGGACAGTGCTCATCTATTGAGTTTCTTGCAATTCTGCCATTGCATTACTCTGTAATTGCCTATTATTGAGAGTCCTGCAGAATTAGCTCCTTTGCCTTCTTGAGTTTCCTCCTCCCACCAGCTGCTATCATCTGCCACCACATACACAGCACACAACATATAGCAATGCACACACACACACACACACACACACACACACACAGCACATTGCTCTCTTCCATCAGGGTAGTGTTGAGAAATCTGATAGCCTGGCCTAAAAACAATAGATTAATTGGGTGTTGCTCTTGACTTCTCATTCAATTTTGTGGACTTTATGTAATTATTCATCATACACACATTTCCTGAATGCCTACTATGTGTCAGGTATTGTTCATAGCAGGAGTGGAGTGTGGAGTTTGGAGAGGATCCTTTATTATATACGATTCCTTTGTAGTAGAGGAGGCATCACCACCATGAGCATCAACAGTCATCTTAGTGTCCACTCGCTAGTTGTGCAGAGAGAACTCTGCAGAAGCGGCCTTGCCTTTGAAGGGCTTGCATTGCCCAAACGACTCTCTGACTTTATTATAAACCCTCAATATAAATAAATAGGGCGGCCGTGAAGAGTTAATGATTATATAGCGTGCTAAGTACTTTATTGGTGGCATGGACAGTATGTTACGGAGGATAGATGAGAGAAAGTCACACCCCCCCCCGCCCCCTGGCCTCAATTTCCCCATGTGAATGGAGGGGCAAGGCCCGTCAATCTCTGAGGTCCCCTTGTTGCTAAGATCCTCTCTTTCAGGAGTCTAGCTGTCTGAGAGCTCTTTAGAGGAAAAGGCTTACTATGTGCAAATTTCAGGTTGCTCAGGTTTTTCTCTATTTCCCAACAGTGCTGCCCTTTACTTCTTTTAAATCCTGAGGAGGCCTGGAGGCGCCTTTGCTCCTCCGCACCCCTCCCTTCTTTCAGGTTGCACAGCCCCAGCCTAGTTCTTGTCATATTTCCTACTGGATCGGGTGTTTAATTAAAATCATAATTAAAATTGATCTCCTCATTAGCATGCACCTGCTCTGCCTCTCACATCCTTGCGTTCCATTATCCACTGAAGATGTCAGGACTGACAGGCGAGAGCCAGACCCCAGGCCAGCCCTGCCTGATGGGGTTGGCCGATGACAACATCTGGACAGAGAGGACTTTGGGGGAGAAGCTGCATTTGCAGCAGAACAACAAACAGTTAGCACCAGTGGGCTCTCTGGGGAGAGGGTGGGCTGTCTGGTGGCCTGCAGGCAGCTGGCTAAATTTAGTGGTCCTACTGGAAACACACCTCCCACTTCTACCTGCCTAGCCCCTCACCCCTGTGCATGCACACACACCCATACACACACCCACACGCACACCCCTTGGGTGATCTGTGACAAGTCAACAAACTTCTTGCCTAGGAGAGTTTGGGGGATGAAAGAGGAGAGGGCCTCTGATTTCTATGGGGTGAAACCTGATTGCGCCCTCAAGGAGCCTCCAACAGGGCTGTGTTATGACTGCCATTGTGACTTCCCTCCAGGGGGCACCAGTGAGAGTGACAGCAGGTCAGGAGAGGGGCTGGCCTGACCCTCCCAGCTTGAGGAGATAGATGTGCAAAGAAATGCAGGGCTGGCAGGCCTGAGTGTGCAGAAAAGGGCGAGGAGGCAGGGGGATGAGCCTTGATGGCTGCTTGACCTGTTGCCCTGCCCCCTCATCCCTGGAAGGAGAGGGGGCCCAGGACACAAACTAGTGGCATTTCAGAATGCAGGAATGTAAGCTCCACAGGAGGAGGGGATTTCTTTTTTTTTTAATTTTAATTTTTAATTGTGGTAAAAAACCTAACATAAAATTTACCATCTTAACTATTTCTAATTGTACAGTTCAGTGGTGTTAAATATAGTCACATTGTGGTGCAACCAATCTCTAGAACCTTTTCATCTTGCAAAACTGACAGTGTATCCATTAAGCAACAACTCCCCCTACCTCCTCCCCCAGCCCCTGGCAACTACCACTCTACTTTCTGAATCTATGAATTTGACTACATGAGGAACCTCATATAAGTGAATCGTACAGTATTTGACTTTTTGTGACTGGCTTATTTCACTTAGCATGATGTCCTCAAGGTTCATCCATGTTGTAGTGTGTGTCAGACTGTCCTGCCTTTTTAAGACTGAATAATATTCTATTGTGTGTATAGAGCACATTTGGTTTATCCGTTCATCTGTAGATGGATGGACACTTGGGTTGCTTCCGCCTCTTGGCTGTGGTGAATAATGCTGTATGAGCATATGCATGTACAAATATCTCTTCAAGATCCTGCTTTTGATTCTTTTGGGTATATACCCAGAAGTGGAATTGCCGCATCATATGGTAGTTCTATTTTTAATTTTTGAGGAACTGCCATACTCTTTTCTATAGGGGCTGCACCATTTTGCCTTCCCACCAGCAGTGTACGAAGCTTTCAATTTCTCCGCATCCTCATGAACACTCCTTTCTGTTTTTCTTTGTTTGTTTGTTTTTAATAACAGCCATCCTAATGGGTGTAAAGTGATACTCATTGTGGTTTTGATTTGCATTTCCCTAACGATTAGTGATGTTGAGCATCTTTTCATGTGCTTATTGGCCATTTGTATATCCTCTTTGAAGAAATACTATTCAAGTTCTTTGCCCATTTTTTAATCGGGTTATTTGTTTTTCTGTTGTTGAGAGGATAGGGCATTTTATCTGCCTTATTCACTACTTTATTCCTGACACCTAAAGCAGAACCCGGCATATAGTGTGCACTCAGTTTACTTACTGAACATTTGTTGAATTAATGAATACCTTTTACTCCCAGAAATCACTAGATGAAATGGGATTCTTCCAAAGAGGTGGTGGGGATCTGGATGTGATATGAAACGTGATATCTCACTTGTTACACATTTTTGCAAATCTTGTGCAAGTTCTTTGTTAGAAGGCTAGGTTAAACTGACCTCATATCTAAGGGAGTTTTGACGAAGGGGGATATCCCATAGTGAAGGGAAGTTAGGCTTAGTGGTTACACTTCAATTCATGTGGCAGAGCTCTGCCACTTACTGGCTATGTGGCCTTGGGCAAATTGCCTCTCTAAGCCTCAGTTTGCAGGCACATAAAATGGGAATAAGAATGCCTACCCAATAGGGTGGTCACAAGGAAGAAATGAGGTAATAAGGCCCTGTAACTGATTATTCCCTGTCTCACTCTTCTTGTTTGTTATTGTAAGACTCTAATGATAACAGCCTACAAGTGACAAGAACACCAGGACTTAACACTGTCCCTCGTGTTAAGCACATGGTGTCTACTGAGCACCTTCTCTCTGTGAGATACTGCGCTTAGGAGGGAGGAGACTCAGAGGTGTGTACGGCCTGGGCCCTACCCCTGGAACAAGGCTGTGGTGCCTGGTGAATGCGAGGCCAGAGCCAGGAGGGAGCACATATGGCTGGAGCAGCCCTGAGCTGGCTTTGCAGCAAGGGCGGGGCTTGGATAAGCCAAGAGAGTGCCTGGTAGTGGGGAGGGCATGGTTGAACATCAGGCCCCATAACTGGACTTCCTCTCGACTAGTGGATACCACTGAGAGGGTTTGAGCAGGGGAAAGCAAGGACAAAACTGATGAGGACTGGCTGGCAGCAAAAGGATGCGTGGAAATTACCCAAGGAAGCAAAGCCTCCTTACGGTGAGGAAGTTCTTCCTCTGGGCTACTTAAATTTCTTCTGCTGGAACTGAAGTTTGTTTTCTCTTCTGCAGTCTTCTGGGGAAGGAGAGAAATGCTAATGACCCTCCTGCATTACCCAGCATTGATTTGTGGGAGGGGAGCTGTGCCACTGCCTGGTCTTCCTGCCTTTCCCTGTTTGCATCCCTCTGGATGTACTAACAAGGGCTTAACCAGAGAGCAATAAGCACCAAGGCAGCCTCAGCTTCAACATTTCTCCAAAATTCCTCCTCTCTCTCCTTCCCATCCTCGCCCTCCTCCCTGCCCCTCTAGCTCACCAGTCCCTGTCCTTAGGGGCTCAGGGCAGAGGTCACCCTCTTGGGGGAGATGATCCCTCAGTGCTGCCCAGGTGGGCTCACCTCTGCTCCTCCCTGGGAGCTGCCAGCAGGCAGCCCGGGAGCCCTGGGAAGTCAGGTCAAACGCAGACGATGTAGGAGCAGGAGCCAGGGGAAGGCGGGGTGTCCACCAGGGAGGTGATTAGCTCTGCGGAACCTCTAATAATAATCTGTGAGGCTAACAAACAGCGTGGAGGAGAAGGCGAGGGCAGGCTCTGCACTAGCTGTCTCTGTCCTTGTTAAGGTTAGCCAAGGAGGGAGACCCTGTTAATTGCAGACTTATCCTGATTACTACCAGCGCTCAGCCAAGGAGCCACAGGAGGCAAAGCCAAGGCTTAGTGAGGAGACCTGGAGCAGCTGAAGGCTGGTGGGGTAGGGTTGCCTCTGGACCCTGAGGACCCAACTTGAGAGAAAACCCTGGGATTCAAAACCTCAGTTCATCCGTCCGTCGGTATTGACCCACTGCAGTGTGTTCTATAGAACATACGAAGTGGTCCTGAATTTCATTTATTGAAAGATATGAGATGAGCCAACAAGAATGACTCTCTGTCTCTCCCATCAGAGGACTCTCCAACACACGCGCACACACACACACACACGCACACACACACTCACACCCACTGGTTCTGAGCCCTCCCATGTTAGACATTCTGTAAGTATCTATTGCATTGAATTAAACTTGAAATTGGACCTAGAGAGAAAGGGTGTCGCTGTTCTTACTCTGGCTTGCCTGGTTCCTTTGCTGCTCAACCCTGTAGCTGCCTGGAAAGGAGAAGAACGCAGTCATGTGGAAGGACCTCCTTCAGCCAGGGGTGGGTGAGGCCTCTGCCAGCCAATTGGCCACCATGAGGGGCAGCAGCAAAAGCAGAATGAGGGCCAGGCTGGGATAGTATGGACCAGACACCAAATCCAGCCTTAGAGCAGGGTTGGATCATGGCCAGAGCGAGAGCCTTGGTTAACATCACACAGAACACGCCCAGGCCAAGCCAGGGGAAGGGAGCTCGAAAGACTGAATAGGGAGAGGTGGTGTGGGCAGTGAGGGCTGCTGAATGTCAATACAGGCAAATCTTAAAAAATGCAGTTCTCTGAGGCTCGCCTGTGACAGAGGATGAGTGAATCTTACCCTAGTGGATTATAATTGAGAAGGGGCTCTTGGAAATAAGAAGCTTTATGGAGGATGCTGGAGAGAGGGGGTGAGAATTTCCTCCCTGTTGGGTGGAAGTTTGTCTTATGCAGGCTCTCCCAGGCTAACTGTCTCATATCTGGGCAGTGCATGGGGACAGCAGCCCTGGCTGGTTGGCCGTGGAGCACACAGGGGCTCTGAATTCCCCCACTTTCTGCAACTGCTTAGGATTTTCCTTACTCCCCTCTCTCCCTGGTCACCTCTCCCCTCTCCTCTGAAGACCTCATTGCTACCTGCAGTGGCCTGGAACCTACCCCTTCCCTAGGCTCCCAAGCCTGACATCCCCTCTAAGATCTGATCTGTGGCAGCAGGACTGGTGGTGGTGCCATTAAATAATAATGATAATAAGAATGAATGAATGAATGAATGACCATTTGTTAGGTTCTTATATGTGCCGGGCCTTGAGCTAAGTGCGTTATAATGCATTGTTTCATGTAATCCCTCTAACAATCTCATGAAGGATCACTTAATTATTTTATAAGACCTGATTTATAAATGAGGAAACGGGGGCTCAGAGAGATCACACAACTTGTCCCAGGTCACTCAGATAGCAAGTTACTGAGCTGGGATTCAGTCTCTGAAGTGCTTGCTCTCTCTACTCCAGAGAAGACTGGACAGCAGGGAGGGCAGAGTTCCTGGGCTCCTCCTTCTCCTGCTGTCACCTGGGCTGAAGGTGCCCAGCTGGTGTGTCACGCCCACCTGCAGTCCCATCTCTAGCCTGAGGTGGCCTGAAACCTGGTTTCTTCACCTCGTTGTAAAGTACTTCACCTCAATTGATGCCAAAGACCCCCCATTAGTGCTCATTTGTGCTTTTTGTCTGTTTCTTATGAAACTAATGAATAGAGACCTTGGAGAAAGTCACTTTAATCCCTTGATCACTCTTATTGTTGGGAAGAAAAAAAGTTAGCCTCAGAAAGTATCATCTTCAAGGATGTCAGAGTGGGGCACTGTGTTCTTTTCTACAATTGGCCCCCAAAGTGAGTGGCCCCAGGTAGAAGTTTCTCTGGGGAGTTCGGTCGGCAGGAAGTCCCTCTCTCAGGGCTCCATGCCCCTTCCCCTGGGACCTGAGCCCCTTTACTGCTTTTCTCATCCTTCCCACCTCTTGCCCTGCTGGCCCTGCCCTGAGCTCATGAGTCACAATCAGCTCAGAGCTGGTGGGGGTGGGAAGCGGCCGCCGGCACTGGCCACCCAAGCTGGGCGCTTTCCCACAGCGCCCTTCTACTCCATCTGGGTTGGCTTCTGTAGTTCCACTTGGACAACTGTGGTTACTGCTTTTTGAGCACTTGGTGCTGTTCTGAGCACCTTATTGCTATCCATTCATTTAATCCTCACAACAATCTGGTAGGATGTTCATTGTTCCCATTTTACTGATGAGCAAATGGAGGCACCGCAAGATCAGTAACTTGTCCAGGGGCACAGCTTGTAAGTGTGGGAGACAGGACATGAACCTCCAAACCTAAGTCCATGGCTCAAACTCCTACTTCTTGGTACTGGATGCTGGGGACATTTATAAGCGATTTTTATTTTTTTGGCAGGCTGGCCTAGGAAACTTTCTACTGTGAATAGCACTGCTCTACATGCCAAGTTCCAAGCAGCTGACATATTAATGAGTAGAGCTGTGGCCTGCCTGCTCTTTTGCGTCCCCCTCAGAACTTGAACAAAAGACATGCTCCACGGGTGTTGGGTGGGTGGTTGGTTGATTGAATTTTTTGCCCGCAGGAAGCTCCATTGGCTTCCACAGCTGCTGAGGCTGGAGAAGGGAAGGCGGGAAGCAGGCGTGGTGGGCCATGTGAATGGGTCCCACATGGGTAGCTCAGTCCTGGGGTGCGTGCCGTGTGTCTGCCTTGGGTAGGTTTTCGAGGCAGACACTGTAGGTCCCTGTGAAGGCAGTGAAGCAGATGTGTTCCCACCTCCTTCTCAATCTAGTGGACCCCTCATCTCTCTCCTTCAGCCTGGGGAGCTCGCCACCCTGGGAGCACGTCTGCAGCATGAGCTGAATTGGCCTTTGCTTATAGGAGGCTACTCCCCAGGGCCAGCTGTCCTTGCTTCTCTTGGGCTGCCGTGGGTTGGAGCTCCGTGGGTCTCCCGGGTCTAGAGACCATAAGGGGAAACCAGAGGAGGCTTGACTGCTGCTCAGCCCTCGGCGGGAGGTCAGGCTGTGGATGGAGACACACGGGTTAGCTCTAACAGGCCTCAGCTTTCTGCCTCAGGCTCAGGGTGCCCGCATCTGCTGCTCCTTGTCCAGGTCCTCCACCCACTGGTCCCCACTTGAGAGAGGCTGGGGGTGGGGGAGACGAAGGGGGAACGGGGGGGAGGGGGAAGAAGATGTAATGTACCGAGCTGGGAGCGCTCAGGGAAATAAAGGATCTATTTTTTTCCATTTGTTCTCAGCAAACATTTGTCATTTAATTTCTTCCTAATTACACAATTACGTAATTATGTAGTATTAGTAAAATAAAGCCTAAAGACGTTTGAGTAAAGAATTACTTAAGTAAATAATGTCTGACTGAAGTAATTATTTCCTGGGTTTTCTTTTTTAAAGTAGAATTGGATGGAATTATTCAGGCATTGTTGTGGGGCTGAGTGGGGTTGGGGAGCTATCCAGTCAGGGGTCAGAGATGACACTCCTGTTGTCCCCCTGGGGTTTAGCTCCCAGTATCTTGGCACCTTCCTCTCTGTAGATGAGGCTCTGATGGCAAATTCCAGCTCTGCTATGGGCTAGGTGGCTCGGGAATGGGCTTCTGTTTGGAGCTTCGCTGGGCCCCACAGAAGGGATAGTTCCTGCCCCAGGGGGAAGGGAGGCTGAGGAAGAATTTCAGGGGCAGGAGTAAGCACTGAGTTACTGAGGGCTGTGCCTCAGCCTCACGAGGTCTACAAAGAGGCAGCTACATGTGAGGCCCCCAGGTTCATGAAGAGACCACCCCCCAGCTGCAGGATGAGGGACTAGGTCCCGTAAAGTGCTGGGGGGTGATGGGGCAGAGGTGGAGCGAGGATCTCAGGGCTGCAAAGCTACCTGGAGACCTTGGGCAGCCCTCCAGGGTCAGGCTGCAGTGGCCCTGGGTGTTTCCTTCATGGCCTGGGGTGCTGCAGAGAAGGCAGACTTCTCCAAGGTTGGTACTCAGCTCCCTAAAGCCCTGGGGACCCAACTAAGTTTTCTGGGAGACTTGGACCTGGCAGTGTGCTTGAGGGGGAAGGAACCAGTCCTCCCACAAGGGGCTGGCCGGGCCTGGGACTGAGAGAACTCTTGGATGGGGGCTGGTGGTGGTACTACCGGAAGGCCTCCTGGATGCCTGGCCCAGTCTGCCCTTGATAAGACCAGAGCTCAGCTCTCAAGCCCAGGAGCCCCCTTTCCTCATACATCAGAGTTGGATGACTGACTGGTGGTTCTTGGGGAACCAGGCCGACCTGTTCTCCCTGAATCTTTCCTCTATTCCCATCTCTACCGTGTTTGCTCATCCTTCAGAAGAGATTCATTTGTTCTTCCGTCTGGAAGGCTTTTCACTCTCTGAGATTCTCCTCGTACAATGCTAGCAGCCGTGGACAGGGTGAATTCTGACTTCTCAGCTCTCTCCTTAGGACAGTAGAACCCGTGTATTTCTCCCCTGGAGCTGTTTTGAGTCTCCTGAGGCCTCGTGGTCTGTGCTTAGTCCCTGGGAAGCTGAGGCACAAGTCACGGGTGCTCGGCATTCCTGGTGGCTGTGGGTGTCAGGCAGAGTTGCTCGTCACGCTCCCCTGCCTGCTGCAGGCCTCTGAGAGCTCAGAGCAGACCAGCTTGAACACGGAGCAGCTAAGACTTTTCAGTCCACTGACTGGGGCCATGGCTTGGTGCCTTTGATTGGCTCCTCACTGAGACCAGCATCCTTTGGGAAAGGAACACAGAAGAGGCTTCTGGAAAGTTACTGGAGCCACGGGAGAGTATTGGGAGGGAATGCTGACGTAGTCCTTCAGGCCCAAACCAAACATTTGTAATAGCAAAAAACAAAAAAACCCTCAAAACCCAGAAAACAACCTAAATTTCCATCAATGAGAAATGAATAAGTTGTAGCATATTCACTCAACGGAATTCTTTCCAGTAATAAAAATGAATGAAGTGGAGCTACATGTATCGACACGGATGATCTCACAAAACACCATGGAGCTAAAACGGCAAGTTTTAGAAGAATATATACACTGTGATGCCACTTACAAAAGCTGTAAACTATGTAAAATAATACTATATGCTATTTATGAATAATACATAGGAATATAAACACCAAAGTCAAGACGGTCAAATTTAAGAGAGTGGGAGTAGGGGGTAGAAGAGAGGGTTGAGAGGGAGGGGATGCAGTGCATGAGCATCCAACTATATTGGTTATGCTTTATTTATTATGCTGGGCTGTAGGGACAGGGTATTTATCATATTATTCTTTAAATTTTTTGAGTGGTTGAAATATTTTAATAAATGTTTTATTAAGAAATAAAAGTGTTAAAATTCAAACAACAACAACTAAGGACCCCATTTGCTTTCCCAGGAGTGCCAGAGTGTGTGGTGTGTGAGTGTGTGTGTGTGTGTGTGTGTGTGTGAGTCTGAGATGGTGGAGGTTGGGGGTGGTGATAGTTGGGGTGAGGGATAGTGGAGAAGACCTCAAATAGAACAGGCCACAGCTGGCTCCGAGGAAGTTTTCTGGGTTGAATTCTTATTCAATAAAGTTCCTCTCTTCGCATAATATTTGCCTACGTAAGAAGCTAAATATTCATTGAGTAATTAGCCAGTTCAAATTTGTGGTATGAAAAGACAATTCCTTCTAATTATAGGGATGTCAGTTAAAAGATGCCACACTAGGATGCCATTCACTGCCAAGAGAGCCTTAATAAAATTCTCGCTGTGATTTAGATTCAAAAAGGTAAAAAAAAAAGACACCATTATTTTTGATAATTAAATATTTACCGGAGCTGAGAAAATAAGTCATACTAATGTTTCAGGCTAATCAAAAGCTCTTTTTTAAAAAGTCCCAGTAAAGATATTGTTGCTCTCACAGCTTCACTCCAGGTTCAAAGATTTTCTGGGCTAATACCAGCACCATGGCCAACTTTCCTGGAGGGTCCACAGCCTGGCTCTGAGCACGCCTAACTTCACACACAGTGTGGTGGTCCTTACACATCCATCCCTCCTGGAGACATTGTGTAATTTACAGTTACATTTCTGCTTTGTAATAGTAAATAGCTCTAGTGTTTTTCCTCCCTCCCCACCAGTTAGATTCGAAGTGTCGTGACTACAGAGCTGTGTCTTGTTTGGTTTTTGGTGAGGAGGATCAGCCCTGAGCTGACATCTGTTGCCAGTCCTCCTCTTTTGCTTGAGGAAGATTGTCCCTGAGCTAACATCTGTGCCAATCTTCCTCTGTTTTTTTGTATGTGGGATGCCGCCACAGCAGCAGTGTGTACGTCTGCGCCTGGGGATCCAAACCCACGAACCCTGGGCCGCCAAAGCCAAGTGCGCGAACTTCAGCACTACTCCATGGGCCGTCCCCCAGAGCTGTGTCCTTTTTAGGGGGTGGAGGCAGGGATGAGAGAGGAGGGAAATCATCTCTAATCCCATTCTCTCTCTACAAGGGAAGCTCAATGATTGCTTAATTAATATGTTAGTTGGTGTGGTAGAAATTGTACCCTGCCTTGAGACCCAGCCCCAGGACTCCCCAACTCTGAGACTTTGGACAAGTTACTTAACCCCTCTCAGTCTTACTTTTGCTTCTGTAAAATGGGGATATCACGTAACTACCTTACAGGATTCTGGGGAAGATCCAATGAGGTAATCACTGTGAAAATGGATTGTGTGTTGTAATTTGCCACACAAGGGTAAAGCATTATACAAACGTAAAATGATATCATTACAGATGACAATGATATGTGCTGGAAATGGCGAAATTAAGGTGATTTAATCCCACCCCTTCTTATAGTAGACTCGTGGGCACTGTCTCCTCATCTCTCTGCATCTAGGGCCTGCTGCCCCTCCCTCTGTAGGCAGTAGTCAGCATGGGAGCCATTCTGTCTTCTCTCAGCTTCTGGCCTTTCTCACGACATGCTCCCATGACCACAGCTGCTTGGTCCAGGGATAGTACCTGACCCCAGCCTGGGCCAATCTGAGAACTTCCCCAGGATTTTAAAAACAAGAGCTGAGGAAGCTAGTCAGATCCTTTCTGCTTGAAGATGCTATAAATAGGAAATGCTCTAATTGTAGTATGTCGATGAAGATTGGATTTTGCTGCATTTAACTGAACCCTTGACTCCATCCAGGCCACAACAAAACAAAACTAAACACAAAACAGTGGTTAAATAAAATAGATATATATGTTGCTCTTATGTAAAAGAAGTCCAGAGGTGGGCAGTGCAGGGCCAGCCAGAGAGCTCCATGGTCAGGCTCCTATCTTTCTGCTTCTCCAGCCTCAGTGTAGTTTCCAGCCTCCAAGTCATCTCATGTTCCAGTAAGGGTGCGGGAACTTCAATGGTCTTATTTGCTTTCCGAGCAGTTGGAAGGACAAAAGGGATAAAAAAGAGCATGTCCCTCCCTTTTTAGAAGTCCTAACTCTTCTGCTTACAACTCATTGGCCAGAACTTAGTCACATGGCCAAGTCTTGCTGCAAAGAAAGCTGGGAAATGTAGTCTTTTAGCTGGGAACCATTGCTGCCCTGAATAAAATGGTTGTTCTGTCACTAAGGAGGAAAGGAAGGATGCATGTTGGACTAGGCTACTAGTAATCTCTGCTACTTGGAGTAATTCTGCCACATGGAGGAAGCTGGTCTGTTGTAGCCTCTCGGCATTTTTCACGGATTGTTCATTTAATTTTAGCTCAGATTATAGGAAATACTCAAGTTCCTTTAAATAAATTCCTTCTTTCCTTCCTTTCTTTAAAAAAAGTGTCAGTCACAACCTAAAGGGTCCGGATATTCCTCTCCTCTAAGATGCCGTTGCAGCTCCTTGTGACACTGGGCTTGGGAAATGGAGGAATTTACTGGTGTTTAGCATTCTTTTTTTTTTTTTTTGTAAGGAGGACTAGCCCTGAGCTAACATCTGATACCAATCCCCCCCCCTTTTTTTTTCCTTGAGGAAGAGTGGCCCTGGGCTAACATCCGTGCCCATCCTCCTCTACTTTATATGGGACGCTGCCACAGCATGGCTTATCAAGCGGTGCGTTGGTACACGCCCGGGATCCGAACCGGCGAACCCCGGGCCCACGAAGCAGAGCGCAGGCACTTAACCACTTGTGCCACCAGGCTGGCCCCTCAGCAATCTTTTTCAGAGCCCTCAGTTCACTCACAGAGTTGCATTGGACCTGGTAGGGAGGGATCCTAACAGACCTCGTGGGCCTGTTGACTGCTCTCACAAGAGGATGGGCTCCTGCATGAGTTCATTTGCCAAACTGTGGTGCCTTACCTTTTGCCCTTTGAGCTACTCTCTGCTTCTTCCGGTCCTAAATCCAAGACTCCCTGGCTCTCATCTCGGCTCTGGGTCCTGGAACATTGTAGAGAACTTGGAGTTGGTGTCTGCTTTCTCGTTTCTTCTAGTGTTGCCTGAAATCATTGTCATTTCCCTTCTCCACTTGGCAGCACTGGGAGAGAACTTGAACTCCAGTGACTCAAGCTATAAAACTGCTTCCTCTCCTCCTGCCTGCCAGGACCCCAGGAGAGGTCTCCAAGTCATAGTCTGTCTGCCTGGGTGGTGCCAGGGATCAGCACACACTCTTAGTTTGGCAGAGAGCAAGGTGGGAATAAGTGGGAAAACTCCAAGTTTTCCTTGGAGTTTCTTTGGAGAGTCACACACCAGAGCCCTGGTGACATCTAGCCTGGGGGTTCAGTTGACCTTGGGAGAGCTTGGTGGTGTGTTTTGGGAGCAGGGCTGGGCATCCTGAATATTATTTTTTAGCAAACTGAGAACCCACTCCACCCCATCCTCACACCCCATCCCAGGGAGGTTGGTGGAGCTCAAAGCTGATCATGGGATTTGCAAGGGCAGGTCATTGTGGTTAGTTGATGGACATTCAAGAATGCATTTTGTGCTGACTCTATGGGTAAAAAATACTTCCCTGTGAGCTGATTTTATTGCTGCGATGAACCTCATCTCTGTGAGTCAGAAGGTCATCCTCTGTAGCAATCATGTGACTGGGAATCAGAGAAAAGAGGAATCGACGGGCCATCAGCAGTAATTTTATATACCTCTTGCCTCTGTTCCATTAAATCCGATTGCCTAATAGCTGATCATTATTGAGCACTCATTGTCCTCAAGTGCCATGCTAAGAGAATGATCTTATGTAATCTTCACAACAACCCTCTGAGTTTGACGAGTTAACATTCCAGTTTAGCAGATGGGAAAACTGAGCCCCAGAGTCATTTATCCGGCTGACAGAGCTGGGCTTCAAATTCAGTGTTAGTTGATTCCCAAGCCTATCCTACCCACCATACTCTTCCACCTTCTGCGATGTTCACCGAAGATCCACAGCGTGCCTAGAACTACTGCTTTCTAGATGCCACTGGCAGGACCAGCTCAATCTGGAGCTCGCTGTACCTGTTTCATGCCTCCCTTACTATTAAGTTCCAGTGTGTCATCACCCAGAGCTAACACTGAGCAATCTGATGAAAATATAATGCAAGCCACAGATGTATTTTAGGTATTTTTGTAGGCACTGAAAAAATAAAAAGAAACAGGTATCACAGTAATTCATGCTGTCCGTAGAAAATATTTAAATAATCACTTTACAGTGGTACATTGATGCAGAGAAAAAAGAAATCATTCAAACTGAATCAATCCATTGGCACCAACACGACCAGTGATGTGTTTTTAATACTGGAAATTACACACGTTCCAGACACGTGTACTTCAGTACAACATTAATATCTTATGGGATGCAATGGTTAAAGTGAAATGTGGTTCTATCAAAACAATAAAGGTGTGTCTAATGCAAAAATATTTTACATTGCCTCTGCTTTTTAATTTAAATACAATTAAAAATTCACTTCCTCAGTAGCGTTAGCCACATTTCAAGTGCTCAGTAGCTACATGTGGCTAGTCTAGTGCGGGTCTAGCATCTAATTGAAATTCTTCATGAAGCAAATACGCTTAATGCATCCTGAACAGAGAGATGACAAAATAGGCTGGAGGAGGGTATCTGTGCAGAAGAAGAGTGGAGAATGAGGCTGGGATGGTGTGGGGGCCCCTGGGAAAGGGATACCATTGTCAATTTTTGAAACAGAGAATAGTATAATGGGAATCGTGCTTTAAGAAGGTTCATCTGGATGCCTTGAGCACAATGGGTTGTGGGGCACAGATCGGAGGGAGGAAGATCACATTATGGGGAGGGGAGATGATGAAGCCATGAACTAATAGTGAGAGTAGCCAGAAAAGGAAAAAATATGTCTGAGAAACATTATGAAGTGTTACTACAAGTCAGTGGCTGGATGCGGAAGAGGAACAAGAGAGGGGGAAGAGTTGAAGATGACCAGAGCTTTGAGCCTCAGACAATAGCAAATGCTCACAGCACTGGTAGATATGGGGAAGTCAGGCGAGAAAGCATGCTGGGCCAGGGTGGCGGGGCTGCACAAAGAGCTCAGCTGTGCACAGACTGGGTGTGTGGTAACCCTTCCTTCACTCCCCTCTCCTCTCCCTCTTCCCCTTCGCTCCCCTCTGTCCCTTCCCTCCTTGTCCTGTCTCTTTCTTCTCTTGAAATAGATTCACTGAGCGCCTATCATGTGCCAGAGACAAACGAGTTTAACAGGAGTTTTCCAGGCCTGAGGAAGGACCGCTGAGAGGGGTGGTGGGTACTTCACCAACGTCAACAAAATGCATTTCCTCTCTTACACACTCCCTCTTGCCAACCTGGCGTAACTGTCGGAATTTGGCCTGGTGTGGGGAGTGGAGGTGGTGGGATGAAATGAGAGTAAAAATTCTTCATGTTTCTTAAGCATTTAGTAGTGTCAGGCACAATTCTAAACCTTTGTGACTAGCATCTCACTTAAGAGCAGTAGTTCCCATTTAACAGTAGAGGAAAATGAGGCACAGAGAGATAATTCACTCACCTAAGGAAACACAGCTGGTCAGCGGTGAGGCAGGATTTGACTCCTACAGTGTCTGTTGCATATACATTGTGAGTTAGGTAACAAGTGGCAATCACCTCCTCCTATGTTAGGGGCTGATGTTTGTCACCCCCAATTCATGTATTGAAGTCCTAACCCCCAATGTGATGGTATTACGAGGTGGGGCCTCTGGGAGGTAATTAGGTTTAGATGAGGCCATGAGGGTGAGATCCGCATGATGGCCTTAGTGCCCTTATAAGAAGAGGAAGACAGAGAGATCTCACCCCCTCCACATGCAGGCACCTAAGAAAGGCTTTGTGAGCACATAGTGAGAAGGTGGCCATCTATAAGTCAGGAAGTGGGCCCTCACCAGCAACCGAATCTGCCCACACCTTGATCTGGGACTTCCCAGCCCCCTGTGAGAAGTTAATGTCTGTTGTTTAAGCCCCTCAGTCTGTGGTATTTTGTTATAGCAGCCTGAGCTGACTAAGATGTTCTCCTCAGCCATGCCTCGCCTCTCCAGATTGTTCTGAAGGGCAGGCTCTTCACAGATTGGGTGGCTCCCATGAAGCCTCTGGGAGGTTTTCCTTCCATAGGTGGGGTTGGTGACCCAGCGGGTGGGGAGCTTATATGGGAAGCAAAGGGACTGCCCTTCTTCCTCCTCCTAGTGGAGGGAGAGGCAAGATGATGGGGAGGATGCACTCCTCAACTACCTTTCCTCATTGTTAATCGAGTGACTGCTCCTAGAGATCTGTTTTTCTGCTCTAAATGCTGTGTTTTGATGGTGTTGTTCTAATATAGTCACCCACCTGAAAGTACACCCCAGAAAAAAAACAAAAAGGCCTTCAAATGAAATAGGAGCTGGGGGGAGGCCATGGAGGGAGGAGGAGATGGGAAATATTGCACTGCTCCCATCCAGCAGCTCAAGGGATTTACTCGAGACTTTCAGAGCCAAGTGAATATTGCTTATTCATGTGCAATCTGATCCTCCACACAGCCCAGAGGCTGAGGGCGGCAGAGATGACCTGGTTGTAGAGGGGCAAGGAGGGGCTGGAGGGTCTGTCCCTAAGCACAGGCTTTGCAGGGCTGACCAGGCCTCATGAGCACTGGCAGGACTGGCATCGGAAGAAGTTGTCCCTTAAATGGCTTGGATGCAGAGGCAATGATGGGGCAGGAGTAAGTATGGGCTGGAGGTGGGATTGGTGATCAGTCATGGGATCCCTCAGTGAACCCAGGGAGCGATGCAGCATGAGTGGCTTATACATCTGGGGGACAGAAATGCCAGGCGTCCCTCGCCATGCCCCCTTGGAAGGACAGCAGAGCAGCAGATTGATGCACACTCCCAGCCAGAGAATGTCTTAATAACCCACTCGGCGGGTGATACATCATCAGAGGAGGAGCAGCAGAGCTACGGCTTGGCCACCCCAAAGCTCTGACTTGATAACATGTGATAATTCACTTAGGGGCACTGGGAAGGAGACGATTTCCCAACTGCGGCTAACCAGTGTTGAAGACCTGAAAACAGCCACTTGGGACTGCTTTTATGTTCAGCTGTCGGCTTAGAAGCAAATGTCTAAGAGAACCTGGACACGGATCAAACAAATGTGCTGGGAACCGCATGCACTGCACAGATCTGCTATTACATCCTGCTGAGGGCCTGTGTGCCCAGCCTGCTCCCCTCCAGCCACGCAGGAGGAGAGAATCAGAAGAGGGGAAGACCTCTCTGACACATCTGAGAGGGCCCACACTGCAGCTGGCCTTGGTTTGGGGGGCAATGCTAGCACAGAGACATCATGGAGCAGCAGGCAGTCACTTCTCTAGGGCACAGTGATTGAGTGGGAAAGATAAAGTGGCCCTTTTTTTGACCAGTGGAAGCTAAGGGGCTGGTGGCCAGAGGCCTGCTCTCTAGCCACAGGGGCCTTTGGCAGTCTAGGTGTGAAGATCCCAGCTAGAAGAGAGCCCTGTTTTCTATGGGGAAGGAAAGGGCTCCCTAGAGCCACTCTGTGGAGGCAAAGAAGATATCTTCCCTACCAATCCATCTGTTCTTCTTTTTCTCCACCTCCTGCCAAAGAAATAGCCTGCAGAAGTTTTGTTTAAGCCAAAAACCAAGTTGGCTTAGGGAGCGGAGTCCTGTGGTTATTCTAGCCATGGAAAAAGTTATGTCACCTTAGGTATGCTCCACCTAAGGTGAAGAACCATAGAGCAGAACAGGTGTTCTTCACCTAAGAACACCTGTTCTTTAACAGAACAGGCGTGATAAGAATAGAAACACCAGCAGATATCATTCTGTTTGCCTTGCCCCAGGCACTGTGCTAAATGCTTTGTGAACGTAGTCCCATGTGATCCCCCATTAACTCCTAGTGTTGACATACTCTTTCTCCTCTGACCTTACAACTACTTATAACCACATTCCCCAGGATGGAAGTGTCTGGGAACACTTACCAGATAATCTCTGAGCAGGTGTGTGTTACCTTGGGTTGGCTTCAGGTGAATTATTAATTTACTGATACCTTTATTGGCTGGTTCATGGCAGGTGGGGATGAGAAACAGTAAAGCAACTGAACAGGTGAGAGGTGATGAGATACCTGACGATGAGTTTTGATACTGAAGCAACATTGTGTAGTTTGTAAACAGTATAACTTGCATTTGGAAGACAGGAGAAGCAGGTGTAACAGTATAACTCCCCAAGCCCACTTGGTTTTTGGCTTGTCCTTATGGAAATCTACTAGGCTGGCAAAAGTACACAGGAAGGTAAATATTCTTAGCCTCCATTTTACATATGAAGCAACTGAGGTTGAAAGAGGTGGGGTGATTATTCCAAAGTCACATAGCAAGTTGAGTTGCAGAATCAAGATTTGAATCCATGTCCGTCTGACACCCCAACCACACATATCTCACGCTAGACCAAATCCCAGCTCAGAGGAAGGCATTAACAGCCCCGTCCTGAATATAAAGGAGCTGTCCAGCCCAGGAGCATCCACACCTTCTGATAGATATTGTGTTGGGGATGAATAACAATAAGAAAGTGTTCTATTGCTCTAGTAGAAAATACCTTTATAGACTGGAGAGACAGTTCCTAAACCAACTGCTCTTTTCCTCGGCTAAGTGTCACAGTTATAGACTCTTGGAGATAGAAGGGACGTTGGAGGACATCTAATTCCGTTCTTTCTTTTTACAGAAGAGGGAAAAGAGGTCCAGACAGAGGAACTGGGCAGTTCAAGGTCACATAGCCAGTGGGTGACATGATTGAGCCTAGAATTCAGGAATTCTGACTCTTAGCTCAAGCTTTTCCCATTGCTTTGTGAACTTTCTTACATTTTTGGGTTCTTCCCACCAGGAAGGACACATGGCATCTTACCCTAGTCTCACTTAGTCTAAAGAGGAAACTTCCACAATGTATTTTTTTATTCTCTCCCTACTTCTTCTCCTCTTCCCACCCGACTAACTGGACAGATGGTTTGGCACCAGCGCAATCTACCTGAGACAAGGAAGGGGGCACACATTTCCTCAATTCCTGCATTGGGAAGATATCGGTGTTCGTTTTTTAATAAGTATCTTGAAGACTTACATAAAACTGTAATAATAAAGATAGTGTTCTACAGATGAAATGATGAACAAATAGACCAAGTGAACATAGTACAGTCTAGAAGCAGGCCCCCACACATATTGTCACCTCATTTGTGATAAAGGTGACTGCAGTGTTGTAGGGGGAAGGACGACCTTTCAATAAGTGGCGCTAAGTCAACTGGATAGCCTTATTGGAAAAAAATAATAATTTTAATCCCTACCTCATACCAAACACATAAATTGTAGTTCTAAATGAGAAAGATAAAGTGATAAAGGTTTTAGAAAGAAACATAGGAGGACGTCTTCAGGACCCAGGCTGGATAAAGATTTCTTCAACAGGACATAAAAAGCCTAACCATAAGGGAAAAATTGACTAATTAAACTTCATTAAAATTAATAATTTCAATTAATAAAAAAAAAAAACCTAAGAAAACAAAAACGCAAGCCACAGAGTTGGAGAAGATATTTGCAAAACATTTATCTATCAAACAACTCATACCCAGAATATGGAAAGAACTCAAGGACTCAATGAAAAAGGCCGACAATTCAATAGAAATATGGGCAAAAGACTTGAACTGGCCTTTCTCAAAAGATCTCTAAGTGACCAATATATATATGAAAAGGTGCTTAACTCTTTTGGAATCAGGGATATGTAAGTTAAAATCATAGTGAAATATCACTACATTTTCGGCAGAATGGTTAAAATATAAAAGACAATATCAAGTATCGGTGAGGATGTGGAACAATCCAAACTCTCAAACACTACTGGTAGGAGTGTGAATTAGAAGAACCATCTTGGAAAACAGTTTGGCAGCGTCTACTCGTGCGGAACATACACATATCTTATAGCTAACAGAAAAACATATGCATATTTGTCAAAAGACACATACAAGAATGTTCGGAGCAGCATTTTAGTAAAAGCTAAATACTGGAAACAACCCAAATATTTATCAACAATGGAATGGAAAAATAAATTGAGTATACACACACTCTGGGATACTGTATAGAATTGAGAGAAGGAACTGTAACCAATGCAGCAACTGTAACCAATGCAGCAACATGGGAAGGGGCAGAAGGGGGACCTCTGGGTGGGGGGGATGGAAACGTTCTGTTTCTTGGTCTGGTTTCTGGGCACATGGTAATGTGTATATTTGGTGAAAATGCATTGAAATGTACATTCATGTTACACTACGATAAAACATCTTCAATTTTTTTTTCTCTTATAAAATGGAGAAAAGTGAGAAGGGGAAGTAGCATCTGCTTGTACCTCCTTCAGGCCGCTGCCATGCCACATTTTACAGGCAGGAACTCGTGTAATCCTCCCAACCATCTTAGGAGGTAGGCGTTGGGTCCTCCATTTTACAGGTGAGGAAACTGAGACTCAGAAAGGGCCATGCCATTAGCAAGTGCTGGAACCGGATTTAACCTGGGATTTGAATCCAGGTCTGTCTCAGCCTGGAGCTCACCTTCTTTCCTCCACACCATGGTGCTTTCAAGGAAAGAGCACTAGTGTTAGAGTCAGAAAGTCTGGATTTGAATCCTAGTGCTGTCACTCATGCACTGTATGACCTTGGGTAAATCGCTGCATCTAGCCGGTTCTTGACAGTGACGTCTGTGGTTTGGGGAATTTTGGTTTGGGGGGAGCGGGTGATGCTGGCAGAGGGCTGTGGTAGTGGAGACAAAAGCATGTCACAGAGCCCTGTACTCAGCAGATGCAGGATAATTTTTGCTTCTTCTAAGCCCTACTAGGCGTTCATGCCTTCCTAGCAGGGGTGTGGCGCTCACAGCAAAATTCACCGTGTCCCTCTCCCTGGTGTCACTCTTCTAGTAAATTCAGATGGAAACGAACATCAAGAGCAAGTTTGGTGGGAAAAAGGAGCAATGTTCAGCCCGAGGGTGTGTGTGAAAGTGGGCACGAGGCCTGCGTCCGTGTCGGGGGAGTTTATGGGCCAGCCTTGTGTAAATGCATCTCAAGTTGGTTGTTCCAACCCCAGCTGGCAGAGCTGAGTCCATTTTCTCCCACTGAGTGGCCTCCTTGATACGAGAGGGTGGCAATGTGGAGAAGGAACTTCCAACATCTGCTAGAATCACTCTGTTAAACACAACGGATCCTGCAACTTCCTTTCACAACAGAACTGAGTTAAACTTTTTTTTTTTCAGTCCTCTAAGAATAGGCAGGAAAATGGATGGAAGGTAAATAGCATCAGTATTTGTTCAACATTTTGTCACCTGTCCCCAAGTTTCCTTATGTCTGCTGAGGATTTGGGAGCTCCTTGGGGTGGGCGGGGGAGTGGGGACACGAACTCTAGGTGGTGCCCTTCAGGGGAGGACATGCAGATGGGGTTTTATGTGAACTTATGATCATGGTCACATTCTGTACGTGAGGCACATGAAAAAAGAGGTGCCAGTCACTTGCCTTGCCAAGATTAACCTGGAAGAGTTGTCCTTCCACGTCTGTGGCTGAAAGACCTTCTTCCCCTTTTAAAGGCTTAGAGATCAGTGCTACGGGGTGGGTGGAGGGAAAGTGAGAGTTTTAGAAGGAGGGAGTTGGGGGGCTGTGAGCAGGAGCCCAGCCCCCACCCTACCCCCTTGTCCTCACAGAAGTCTTCATTTCTCTGTTCCTAAATTGCACACATTGATCTGCTGTGTACAAAGTTGCAAAGCAAGTTGGCAGGAGCGCTGGAGTGTATCAGGTCTACTAGGGAATAAATGTACTTGGGTTTTTAGTTTAAATGAGTTGAAAGCTAGGGAATGGCTTGACAGCCATGGGGAGCCCAAGTGTCTGTTTCCCACCAAACAAGTCCCTTTGTAGGTTGCAGTTGTCAGTCAATGCTGCCCCATGGGAACCTGCCCCCGGGGACAGATGTCCCCACCCACTCTGCTGGCCTGTCACTGTGGAGAAGAGGCGTGGGTGGGAGGGAGGCCAGGATGGCTGGGCTGCTGGGAGGGGAGTCTTTTTGACACTGCCCTGACCTCTCCCCGTTCAAGGTCATGTCCCTAATGCATGAGCCTTTCTAAGGGGAAGGCGAGGAGCTGGGTGTCCGAGAACAGACCTGGGCCCAAGGCTCTGGGCTCTTCATATCCCAGCAACCTGGGTACAGCCTGTCTGCTCTGCTACCTTTTCTAATATTAATATCTTGATTAATTCCAGACCAATTGTTCTTTTTTTTCTTGTTTCCTAGCCTTTGCCAACTACCTACTCCTCTCTGAGTGACTTTGATTGAAGTTTAGTTTTCAGGTTCAGCTGTTTTCTAGTCATTTGTTATTAGAAAATGTAGCAATTTCCCCCCAGTAAAGAGGGAAAAGGCCCTTCCTCCCTCCCCTCTTCTTCTCCTCCCCTCCCCTCTCCACTTCTCTTGGTGTGTCATAACTTAAAAAAGGCCTGCGAGATATAGTTATTTATTCTTCCCCATCCTTCCCTCAACCAGATTTTGGGCCGAGGCCAAAACTTGGAGGGAAACAAAGAAGCAGCCGTCCGAATAGTTTCCTTCAAAGCACAAGTGTTTGTTCCTGTGACTGCTGCCCTCTGGGAGCTGCCGTCTGGGGTTGCGGGTGGAGCAGAGGGAGATAAGGAGGGCAAGGGGCTCACTCAGCACCCCCCCCTGCACGGGCCATCCCTAACCAGGGCCCGGCATTGAGTGGTTATGAAAGACCCTCTTGTGTTGGAAGCAGTCACTCCAGAGGGAGCCTCCTCAGAAGGTAATTGCCTCCTCCCAGGGTTGGCCTTGCTGAAATTTATAGCTCAGCTCAATAAAGCTATTGCGCGGCTCCTCAGGAAGCCATGGGGGTGGATTAATGCTTGGGAACCTGGAGACACGGAATCGAGGCAGGGACAGGGGGACCCCTGCTGGGGCAGGTACAGGCAGAGAAGTCGGTATCCCCTCCCTCCTCGCATCCTCCAGGCTGTGCCTTTTTTCAGAAGGCGGCCATGGTACCTGCACACCCTCGGGGATGCTGGGAGCTTGGCTCTGGATCTCTGCTCCGAATATGATGAGGAGGCCCTGGAAGGGAGTATGTGCTTGGAGAGGATGGGTGCAAGTTGCTGCTCCCCAAAAAAGAGCGGGAATTCTTTCTCCCAGGCCAACTGCATTTCATTAACAGGTCAAGCCAGAGGCTTTTCCCAATCCACTGCTCCTGAGGCTTTTTTTTTTTTTTTTTGATTTATTTTATTGCTATTCGGAAAGGGAACGCACACATACACACGTACACACACACACACCAGCACTCAAAGGCATAATGAAAAAGATTGGTTTCAGAAAGCAGGGGAGGTCAGAGCACAGGCCCTGAGCCTAACCTGGAATTTCCCTGCAGGGCAGATGAAAGCCATGCAGCCCGGAGTGGAGACCACCCCGGCTCACCTGACTGAGCCCCCGCCTTCAGCCTTCCTCAGCCTTGCTCCAGTCTTCTTTGGAGAGCAGAGCTGAGGTCAGGAGGCACTGCCCAGAGCAAGCAGCTGAAAGGCAGGCCAGGCCTGTGCTGAGGAGGTTAGTGGGGGCCCAGGACTACTGCAGGCATGGGTGAGGAGGCAGTGGAGAGGGAGGGCTGATAGAGGCAGGGTCCAGGCTGACCCGTAGAGAGGGGACTTGAGTTTAGGTGTAGGATACGATGAAGGGCTCAGGCCCAGCACCAGCGTCTGCCTGAGGCGGGGCTGCGAGATCTCTGCTCAGAGAGGTCCCTGGGATGGAGGGGGGAGCTGCCGGCAAGGACCCCAGTCTGTTCAGAGCAGCTCTGGGAGGCTGGAGCTGGCAGGAGCTCAGCCCCTCTTATGCTTTGCCATTATCAACATATATTTGTCCCCTGCCTCAATAAGGCTCAAATTAATCACTCCTGCCTCAAAATTAAAACGGAAAAACTATAAACAGTCCCACTGATTCACGGGTTCTGCTCGGAGCCGCTGCAGCAGCTGCCCAAAGGGAAGTCACAGGGCATTCCCCTCTGGGAGTCCAGGCAAAAGTGGCCTGTGCATGTAAGTGCTGCGTCCTGTGGCCGATTTTGGTGTTGTCGGGGTATATTTGTAAATTCTAGTCAATATCCAAGGGGCCCCGTGTTTACTCCATTAGGAAACCAGATAGAGCTGATCAATGCTAGAAGGACTCTAGTTAACTCCTGAAGGAAGGCAAATATAAACAGCAGCATTCAAATCGATGTAAAATCCACCCCCCACCCCCCCCCCACTGTATTTGGTTAGGGTGATTGCCAGCAGGCGTGTGCAGCAAGCTTGGGCTGTCAGGGGGAGCCAGGCTCTTCCCTGGAGGGCGGGAGTGGACAGAGGACCTCCTGGAAGTCAGGACCTGGCTGAATTCTGAATCAGGTTCCATATTAGCTGTGGGTCTTGGGCAAGTCAGTTGGCCTCCCTGGCCCTCAGTCTCTTCATCAGAAGGGCAATCACTAATGTTGAAATGCACTTCACAGGTCATCAAGGACTTTCGTTAACTTACTTGAGATTCATCACCCTTTGAGGTGGGCATCGTTATCATTATTTCCATTTCACAGATAAAGAAAATGCAGCTCAGAGAAATGAAATGACTTCACTAAGGCCACAGGCAGATAGAACAATACAGTCTTAAATCCAGGTCCTCTGACCAAAAGTCCTATGTGCTTTCCTCTAGGCCATACCATTTCTTGAAGGACCTTCCATACTATTACCTCACATGATCTATCTAACCCCACGAGGTATTAGTATTGTTACTATCAATTTACCAGTTAAGAAGCAAAATCCTGAGGTTCAGAGAAGTAAAAGACTTGTTCAAGGTCATATAGATTGTCCATATCTCAGCAGCCAACACCCCTGCTTGTTGGGACCATCACACTTGTCAAGAGAGGGATTTGGAACAGCTGACATCTGATGTCTTTTCTATGTAAATCATGCTGTGATACTTTAATTTTCTTTTCCAACTTCACCTTCTTAGAGAATTCCTGTCTTCCATACCACCATGGTCACAAACTAGTCTGGTGCCTCTAGATCACAGAGCAGTGGGGAAGAGACACGGAGAGGCTGGGCCTGCAGCCACACTCTCTCGATCATGTTTTTCTGCTGCCCCACCTCTGCCCTCCCTGGCTCAGGAATATCCTCTTCTGGTCTAGGGGACAATCCCTCAGGAGCCGTCATTCCTGCAACTCTTCCTCTAGGTCCATCTGCAGAGATAGTCCGTGGGGCTCACCTGCCAGCTCCCTGAAACCCTTATCAGGCAACAGATCCAGGGATCTGTGTACTTGATTAGCTCCCTAGGCTGAGGTTACACAGCTCACCAGTAGCCAAAGACTGCTCCCTAGGGTGAGTTCACCGCAGAGTTAAACTCTGTTTAACTTATATTATTTTCGTTATTACTGAGCTTGCTTCCCTTACCTGTGGGGTGCTGGTTAGTTCAACCCAAGTCTCAAGGGAGACCCTCCAAGATTAATTTGAGAGAAGATTTCTCTCCCTCCTTTGACAAGGAGGCAGCCAATAGGGACCTCCTTCCCCAACATCATTTCCTAATGTCCATTTTTTACCCTGAATAGGGAGACTGGAAAAGTTGGCCAGGGCTCTCTGATTATTAGTAATAGTGATTTCTCACTTAGATAGATTGCTTCACATGTAGTTTATGGACAGCGTTCACCTACACGAGCTCATCTAGTTCTCAAAATCAGTGTAGGGTACGAGATTACTGCTATTCCTGTCCTATAAATGAAGAAACTGCACCTTAGAGAGTCCAGGTGACCTGTCCAAGGTCATGAACTGGAAAGAAGTAGAGCAGAGTCTTTCCGACTCTTGTCCGGACCTTTTTTCACCTAAGCAGTGTGGTTCCTCAAGCTCTCCTTTGAAATAGGGTGAAGGTAAATCTTGGAATGCAGTGCTGTTGGGGACTGTGGTGTCCTGGTGGTCCACCCCCGCTTTATAAAAGAATCCGCTGTGGCTTGCAAGGTGACAGGTTTTAGGGGCTTGACAGGAGGCACTGGTCTCTCTATTCCCAGGACGTAGGACAATGCTTCTCACATAGTAGGCCCCCATAAATGTTTGATGTATAAATAAATGAATGAATAATTGAATGATTAGATCTCAGCTCTCCTGATTCCTAGTCAAACTTTCCTCCCAGAGCACCACTCTCCTTCCTGCACTTTCATTATCTGAAAAGATTTGAAAAATCAGTTCTCAGACCTTAAAAAAAAATTACCAATGCGTCTTTTGCTGAGTGGAAAAGCAATTTGGGAAGGGGGGAGAGGAAAGAGATTTTTCCAAGTGGAGAAATTGAGGCAGGGACGAGTTTGCGCTGCAGTTGAAGGACGCCCAATGCAAGAAGCTGTCCTTGATCGCTTCCCTGACTCCCTGATCTCTGGGGAGAGGGCGGTGAGAGCCAATCCCATCCTTTCTGCAGGGCCTGGTGGATACTAGCCTTTGGCATTCAGCCAGAGCCCATGCTTCAGAAGAGAGGAGGACCTCTAAGCTGGAAATGTGGCCGCCTCGTTCAAAACCTCTTCCGAATTTCATTTGTGACAAACCACTCTTCATAAACCCCAGAACTGCCCATCATTACTGGGGTGAGGGAAGCAATGCTGCTGAGAGGGAAAAACAATTAGAAATACAATTAGTGTTATGAAGGCTGGTCATAAATATTTGAGTTCTCTCTCCACAGAGGAGGGACAAGATGACAGCTCACAATTCCTTGTATTGACAAAAGAGGAAACAGTCCATGAAACTGGTCATTTGCCTGGGTGTTTTTATCTATCAGATCCAAGAGTGGGAACAAGGGAAGCATGAATGATTGGATTAGCTGCCCAGCCATTATGTGCTTTTGCAGCATCAGCAATATGCAATTACTGCAACCCTCAGACGGACGTGGGCATGCGCACACAGACACACACACAAGCCAGTGTGGGTGGACATACTCCCACACAGCTAGGCAGAGATGACCACAGGCTCAGACACTCCCATTTGGACAAAAGAGAAGGGTGAACCTCTCTACCAAGGCCAGATATAGAAAAACATGAGTATCCTTTCCTCAGAGTTCTTCCTCCTCATGCTTAGAGGAGAATGACAGAACCAAGTCATCGTATAATATCCCATCTCTCTCTCAAGGGCCCAAACCCCTTGTGATGCCCTTTGAGTTGGTGTCATTTGAGCCTTGGCCTTTCCTTCCAAGCGTCCATTTGGTTGTTCCTTGGGTGGTCTTGGCTCCGCAACATGCTCGATGAGGCAAGGCCTGTTCATTTGGCATCCCCAACCCCTCCAGTGCCTAGCTTCTCTGTTCCCACTCTCTGCAATTCCAGGGCACCTCCATGCCCCTGGTGGGGCTGGTGGGGGGTAAACGGGGCAGAGAGTGAGCATGGGAATTGCAAGTGCCTTGTGCTGTTTGGGACCAAGGTTCCCCCTCTGCTCGCATATACAACCACCTGGCACCTATGCCCACGAGGAGGAAGCACAGCTCCCTTTGCTGGGGGCACTGTGCCAGCATGGCAGATGGGCATGTGTGTCAGCTGCCAAGGGATCTCAGATAGGATCCAAATAGGTCTGCATTTTTGGAGGGCAGGACATTCTCTCCTTTGCTTCCCTTCTTAAATGCAGGACCAGCTGATAAAACCATTTATCTATGTATTGCCTTGGTTCCTGTGTGCATATAATTCCACCTACTCTTATTATCGGCCTCTCAATTAATGGGGAGGATGAAAAGATGGACGGGGCACGCAGCATTCATATATGCCTACATATGTTCTGAGGATGGGCACCTCTGTACTGAGAAGCATGAGATCCCAAAATCTGCTTGCTGGGGGTTTTCTTCGACTTTCCTGACAAATGATTACACAGTGTCAGCTTGATTACCTGAAAGTGGTGGGAAGCCCACTGCCTCATGGGCAGCTCCTCCTCTGCTGGCTAATAGTAGTTGGGGGACAGTTTTATTCCATAATACAAAATATGCATCCAGATTAATTCTAGCTCTGCCCTGGAGCAACTGAGAGCAAATCTGCCTTCTCTTCCTATATGACAGCTCTTCAAATATTTTAAACCAATGCTCACATCCCTGAAGAGTCTTTGCTTCTCTAGGCTAAATAGTTCCCATCCCTTCAATTCCTACAGTCATACTTTGAGTGACACGGGACCCAGATTGCTTGTTAGGATTGTGTAGTGGATTGTTAAAAAAATAGGTGCTGAATTCAGGCATACTGAGTTTGAGTCACCCTCATCCAGTGGGGTAGACTGAATGGAGACCTGGTGTTCCCAGTCTTAGCTGCCATCTATTACAATTTAATTACCTACACATACGGATTAAAAGGCATTTACTGAACTGTAACTATGTCATAAGGGATCTATCCTTATTAAAAGTAGGTATTATAATTTGTATTTTAGGAATGAAAAAACTTGTCCATAGAGGTGACCTGGCTTCCGTTGGGTCATACAGCTAGTCTATGACAAATCAGGGTGTGAACCTCTTATGGCTTTGGTTCCAAGTCCAGTGTCCCTCCACAGCTGGAGATTGAGCCAGGGTATTGGAAATGCATATGATGTGCACATGTAAGTATATACTTCCTGGTGGAAGGCTATCCAACAACTGTCAACACATGGACACCTGGAGTGGGAGTGTGGGAGGGGCAGGAGTGATGGAAGGGGACATTCACTCTTTACTCTCTGTGCTCTTTTGTTTGAATGTTCCTAAGAATACAATATATTCAAGTAATTGTCATGTATTTGAAACACAAATAAGGTGCTTATGATTTAGACTGTACCTTCAACTTGGTTAAATTCTAATGGTTGAGCCAAAACGTACTCAAGAATAAAGAAACGTCCCAAATGTGAGAGGCAGTATGGTCTGGTGGCTAAGAGCATGGACTCTGGAGCTCTAGAGACCAGATTCCAGTCACAGCTCTACCCATGAGTAGCTCTGTGACCTGGGACAAGTTAATCAATCTCTTTATTCCTCCATTGCTTCATCTGTAAAATGGGGATAATAATTTTTAGTACATATCTTACAGGTTAAGTTTGTCAAGAACAAAGAGCTCCTTCATTTTTCTTTTTTGATTGAGGTCTAATTTACCTACAATGCAATTAACCATTTGTAGTGTACAGTTTTATGAGTTTTGACAAATGCATAAAGTCATGTAACCATTACCACAATAAGTATCTAGAATAATTCCATCAACTTCCTCAAAATTCCCTTGTGTCTCTTTTCATTCAACCACTCTCCCACCCACAGCCCCTGGCAACTACTGATCTGTTTTTTGTTCCTATAGTTTGCTTTCCGAGAATATCTTATAAATATAATTATATAGTATGTAATCTTTTGAGTCTGGCTTCTTCCCTTAGCATAATAAATTTGAGATTCATCCTTGTTGTGGTGTATGTCATTAGTTCATTCCTTTTTCTTGCAGAGTAGGATTCTGTTGTATACAAACTACAATTTGTACATCCCTTTACTAGAGGAAGGGCTTTGGGGTTGTTTCCAGTTTTTGGTGATTATGAATCAAGTTTCTATAAATATTCACATACAGGTTTTGTCTGCACATAAGTTCATTTCATACGGTAAATACTTTTTAGACTAGAATTGCTAGGTCTTATGACAAGTATATGTTTAACTTTATAAGAAACAGCCAAACTGTTTTCCAAAATGGCTATATAATTTTGCATTCTCATCTACAATGATAGATAGTTCCACTTGTCCCATATCCTTCCTATCACTTGGTATCATCAGTTATTTTTAATTTTAACCATTCTAATAGGTATTCAGTGATATCTCATTGTAGTTTTAATTTTTATTTCTCCAATGACTAAAAATACTGAGCATCTTTTCCTGTGGTTGTTGCCATCTGTGTATCTTTTTTGGTGAAATGTCTGTTGCTCATTTTTTAAAAAAATGGGTGGTTTGTTTTCTTATTGTTGAGTTTTGGAAGTTCTTTATGTAATCTAGATTCAAGTCCTTTGTCAGATATGTGTTTTGGAAATATTTTCTCCTGGTCTGTGACTTGTCTTTTAAGCCTTTCAAGAGTGTCTTTTGAAGGGAAGTTTTTAGTGTTGATAAAATTAAATGTCATTTTTTTCTGTTATGGGTCATGATTTCAGTGTTAGCTAAAGTCACAAAAGTTTTCTTTTATATTCTTTCCAAAGGTTTTATAGCTTTACGGTTAGGTCTATGTTCCTTTATGGGTTACATTTTGTATTTGGTGTGAGGTAAGGTCAAGGCTTCTAAGGAAAGGCTGCTGTTGGACTTCTTGGATCCTCCATCTTCCCTCAGCCAGGCTGTTTGTATTCTTTAAAGACCTTTCACGTAATGCCTGTGCTAATATTTACATCCCTGCTTAACTACGCTGGCCCCTGCTGCCCTGGGCATTTCTCAGACTCAAGCAGGATGGAGCTGCAGTCTTTCCAAGCTACTCAGTAGGTATTTCCCACTTGGAGCACCAAGCATGCTAAGGGTGGAAGTTGCTTAGCGTGCAGGCTGCCTGGGGGTCGGGATATGTTTAATGAAAGATGTTCTGGGTTTAGCCTTGTCGTATATAACTCATGGATTGTAGCCTTGAGAGTTGGTTGGTCGTGGTGTGTACTGGCTTGAGGCAGGACAACTCAGCTCTCCTTGGGCCCTTGGTTGTGACCATCTGAAGAGAGCTGTTGATCAACCAATGTTGAGTTTCTGAGAGGTGGATGAGTAGGGTAGGGGAGATGAATATATTCCAGGTCTCTGAGAAAATGTGTGTCAATGGGAGCAAACCCAAGAGTCTCTTATCAGTAGCTGTTTTCACTCTTCCCTTTTCTGACCATAAAGACGGACAGCAGTTCTACAGCTGAGAAATGCCTGTGGTGCCACCATCCCGTCTGTCTGTCCACCCATCTCACCAGGCACGCCTTTTCCTTCATGTGTCCCAATGTCTAGAGCAGGGGAATGGGGGTGGGGGAGAATGAAGAAAGTGGTTCAGGCCGATGTGCAAGGCAAAAAGCTCCAAGGCTTTGACGTAAGAACTCAAGGGCTCCAGATGTTCATGTTTCTGCCCAAGGCACCAAAATAAGATTAGATGCTAAGCTTGGGCCAGAAGAAAATAGAATCATTGGAGTCCTCACTTGAAAAGATTCCTGGAAAATTACTTTGTCCCCATTGTCCAGCCTCTGATCAGGATCTCACATAAGTTGTCCCAGATAGAAGAGCCCAAAAGAGATGGTCCAATCTCTTTTGGTTATTTTCTCAAGTGTCAACCTCTATTTAGGCATTTTGGTATTGGTATTGGTATTGGTCTTTAGGCATATGGTATCTTTGAAGAGGGAGTTAGCTGGTAGGCAGAGGCAGGCTGTGGGATCAGAAAGAGATCAGAGATAGAGTGGAGATGGGGTGGAGTGAATGGGAAATGGGAAATCAAAGTGCCTATGCCTTTACCACCCCAGTGATTCCAAGTCATGAAGGTTCCCACCTGGGAGCAGAGAGCTCAGGAGTTCTGCTGTTTCCTTGGCCAAATGACTGCATTCCTCTGGGCTGTTGCTTCTCATTTGTAAAAGAGGGGAAATAACAGCCATCGCCACCATCACCACAACTAATTTTTGTGAGTGCTCATGATTTGTCAGGTTCTTCATATGCATTTTCTGATTCAATCCTCACAACAACCTGAGGGAAATATTCTTATCATCTCTATTTTCCAGATGAGGAAGCGAAGGCCCTGTGAGGTTAAGTAATGTGTCCACAGTCATGTATCCACTAATGTCCCCTGAAAGGATTAAATTATGTAAGTGGAAGTGCCGTCCACTGCTTCTCCATTTTATAGATGATCAATAGATACTAACGTAAGCGTGAAGCTCAGTCTTCCTAACAGGAACTGCAATTATTTAGCTTCATGGGATACAACAAAGGGCGCAGACTTGCAGAGAGTTAGGGTCACTGGGTTCTCAATCCAGAACTTTCTCTAAGTGGCCAAATGATCGAGGAACCAGACTCACCCTCTCTAGACCTTCATTTCTTCCATGTTAAAAGAAAGGGTCAGATGAGATGACTTCTCAGATTCCTTCAGGTGCTTACCTTCTATGATTCTTCCTTTTTTTATTCTGTGCCTTCAGATTCATGAAGAGATACTAGATTGGGTAAGTGACCAGAGATAGGCTCCACTGGCGCTGAGAGAAGAGTGAGAAGATGCAGTCTTAGATGACAGTGAAAGGGACAGAATTTATACCAGGACCACTTCTCCGCTTTTTTCTGCTTCTCTATATCTTATACATCTTTCAAGACTCTTAGCTCGAGGCCCATCTGGTCTGGGAGACCTTCCAGTACCGGCTTGGTAAAAACACTCCTTTGTAAATATAATCTGTGCGTGCAGCGCAGTTTGAGATGTGTTAATTAATTCATTAATGTACTTACTTATACCTGCCTTGTGCCAAAGTGGGGTTACGGTGGCTTACACAGATATGTCAAATAGGGTGAGTGAACGTATTAGAAGCAAATGGGAAAGGAACATAGGAAAATAAAGGGAGGACTGTCACAGGGGATCAGGAATGAGGCTAATGTAGGCATGCAGAGCTTGAAGCCCTAAACACCTACCACTGGTAGGCCCTCGTTTAGAATCTAGGGTTTCTGGCAGCCAACCTGGGCAAGGTAACCTGATCAGTCTCACAATTGACAGTGTCTGTAGGATGGGAGAAAAAAAGGAAAGAAAGAAAGAAGGGAAGCAGGGAAGAAGGAAGGAATGGAGGGAGTAGGGGAGGAATGAAAGGAAGATGGAAGGGAGGATGGGAAGAGAAAAGGAAAGAAGATTGTTTAGGAGAAACCCAACTTCCCCGGTGCTGACCAGAAAGGGGCTGTCCCGGGCACCTTCCGGAAGGCAGCTCTGTGTAACCTGATGAACAACGTCCTCAACAACACCCTTACAGATGCAGCTCTTCATTTCTTTAGGCTGCTTCCTGGATCACCATCTTTCAATACAGACCAAACATCAACTCAGAGAAACAGGGGGCCAGAAGGACATGGTCCAGTGGATAGCTCTCTGCTGACCTGGCTTAATCCTGGGACAGTTGTTAATGTTTCTAGAGATATGTATGGACTGCATACTCTTCAGGCAGGCTTTCATATATCTTCTTTCTCTCAGCTGGGTTTTTGATGGACACTGTGTGGCAATGAGTTCAAGACTATATTCCCTGCCAAATACCTGAAGTGCAGCTATTGGGTTGCCAATTAAATACGGACCCATATGCCTTACAAACACGCACACAGTTGGAATCTGTCAACCTTAGGGTAGGGTTGTCATTCTCTTATGAAAATTGATGCTCCTACCCAGGACCTGGGCTTGATCAGAGGGCCACCCCTCGGTTCTGAGCTAAGCTGAAGGAATTTGCAGGGTATTTGATCCCCTCCTAAGTCATGAGTGTCTGTACTATAGGGCGGAGTGATTTCTCTGAGAATCGAGACCCTTGGATTCTGCCATTCCTAAAATAAGAGGCTTTGTCTATATGATTTCCAAGTTCCCTTTCGGCATGAGCACTGGAAATTCCAGAAGGAAAATGCTCCATGGGAACAGGGCTGTTAAACACTAGCAAAGTCTACCATTGGAACAGTGAAATTGCCTGCCTCGGAGATGTAGAATCCCATGCTGTCTGGGGTAAATTGCAACAGATCTGCCTGGAGGCAGGGGGCTGGACAGGATGGCCTCTGGAATGCTTATCAAGATGTCCCAGGCGGTGAGGATTCAGCTGGCTTCTCTGTCTGTCTCGTAAGTGTGCATGACCTGGCTTCAGTTCTTCGTGTTCGCTGGGCACACGCCTCCGTCCTCATGTGGAGACATGGGTGTGTGCGTGGGTTGACGTTTATTTTACTCCTCCCCAGTTAGCCGCTGTGGCACCGGGAGCCCCCTCGACAGAGTTTTTCCTGGGAAATGCATTAGGCAGCACAGCATTCCCCTCATAAAGCTACAATAAACCGCCCTGTGAGCGGTCGGCAGAGTAATAACTCTAGCCCAGTGGCGTTCTTGGAAGGGCCTCTTCAGGAGCAAAGCCGAGAAGACTTAAAGGAAATCTTTGGGCTAATTAGGTTACTGGAGTGCAGAAACCTCTTAAATCATTGAGAGTCAGAGAGGACCTGGTCTCTAAACCATACATCAGGCCGGACTAGCCCCGAGGGCTCCCTCCACTGCCCTCCTCATTCCCCCCAGTGAGCGGGCTGTTGGCCACGTGAGGGCCTCTCTTTTAAAGTAGGTGCATTACATCTAACGCTCCGTGGAGACCCACCCTGACCCACTCAAGGAAACATTTGCTACTGAGAGACACAGGGCAGCTGAGATAGGAAGCTGGTCTTCATGCCTGGGGTGGGGCGCTACAAGCCGGAGAGATGTTTTTTTGTCAGGATGACGCATGGGTGAGGGGTTCACGGCAGCAGAAGGATGGTTGAAATGATGGAGCAAAAATTCGTTTCCGCCTTGTGATTCCTTGTCAAGGACTGAACGGAAAACTTCCAACCTACTTCCTTCTAATTCCCCAAAGTCCCTTCCCCTACCCTTGCCAGTATTTGGGCCTCAAGAGTGGTTGCAAGCCTGGCAGGGTGCAGTGGGCTGCAGAGTGTAAACAGGGGAGAGACCAGGCTAGACAGGCTTGCCTCCTTTTTCTAGTGCATCCTCCAGCCCCGCCCTCCAACCCCTCCCCACTTCCTCGCAGATGGAGAGGGAAGTGGGACCTTCCTCCGTTCTTCTGGGTTCTCTAGAGGCCCTGCTCACACTCCTACCTCTTTCCCTTGGGGGCTCTGTTGGGGGCCCTGAGCTGAAAGGCCCATTCCTACCAGCGCTGCCTGAGAGCTGGGTCAGGTAGCAGTGAAGGAGAAAAAAGCAATCAGGGAATTCTGGGGCCTCTGTGGCACGCAGACCTTCAGGGCATTTAGGGAAAGTAGATTAAGAAATCTTTTTCCAGATAAGAGAGGCCTGTAAAGAGGCCAAAGAAAGGGAAAAACACCCCCCCTTGATCACAGGGGATTGTAATTACTCAGATATTGATTGGGATAATAAGTTTGCCAAAACTCCAGAGAAGGAGAGATATTCCTCCAGGTATTGTGCCTCTGCAGGATTTGCTGAGCTCTCCTGTGAAGTCAAAGTCAATGTGGAGGCCTGGGCCTGGCTCCGAAGCCTGCAAAATGGGAGTCAGAGGCCTTTTCCTCCTGTGGAGAGCGCAGTGCATGCCTGGGTGCGCCCCCCGCCCTCCCGGGGCTGTTCCCACTGTCATTATTAGCATTATCATTGCTCTTGTTAATAACCCTTGAGGCCTCTCTGGGTTGAGTGTGCAACGAGAACTGAAGTGGGCCTCAAAAACAGCTTAAGCCCCTCAGCCTGGTCTCCAGAATCTGCTTTAGTTGTGTTCCTACTCCCTTCTACAATCCTTCTCTCTCAGAGTTGCCCTGCACTATACTCCTGTCACGTGCGTGCATGTGTCTGTGTACACACACAAACGTGTGTACGTGCCCTACCTACACTTGAGCCACGCTGGTCTTCCCCACCATTCCCACACGTGCCCAACCGGCACACATAGCATGAGGTTAAGAGCTCTGGCTTTGGGGTCAGACAGACCTGAATTCAAGTCCTGCTCTGCCACTTACTAGCCCTGCAATCCTGAGCAAGCCGCTTTACCTTTTGGAGCCTCAGCGTTTTATTTGTAGAGTGGGAATAATGGTAGCCCCTACCTCACCTCACGTGGTTGTTGAGAGGATTAAATGAGATGATGTAAATCATTTGGCACAGTGCCTGCCTTGTAGGAAGCAATGCATTAAAATAGTTGCTATTGTTACTCTCTGGCCTTTCTCTGAGATTTTGCCTAGATAATTGCTTCTGCAAAATTTCCTCTCATCACAGCTGCAAACCAAGGCTCGTGTCAATCTTCAGGCCCAGGCCCAGGCCTCAGCTTTACCCCATTCAGTGTCACCTTCTCCTCTTTGCTCCCGTTGCTGTTGTCTGTATCTCTTAGAGCTGTTATCACGGCTTATGTTGAGTTCTGACCTTGAACTTGAGGAGGGCAGGGATTATGTCTTCTTCATCTTTTTATCTCCCTTGCCCTAATCCCAGAGCTTAGCCCCCTACACACCTTATATATAGGAGGTATGCAATACATTTTTCTTGATTTTTTAAATAATAACAGATACCATTTAGTGAGCAATTACTATATACCTGTCTCTTCATTATCATATTTAATCCTCATACTAACCCTATGAAATATTATTACTTTCTTTTATAGGCTCTGGAGAGATTAAATCATTGACTGGTCACATAGCTCATGAGTGGCTGAGCATTGCTCCAAGCCCAGGACTGCCTGTTTCCAATGCCCATAGTTATATACGACAAGGCCAGAACCAGCACATCTTTCACTGGTCATATTCCGACCCCCAGGCAGCCTGCACACTGAGCGACTACCAGCCTTTAGCATGCTTTGTGCTATGAGTGGGAAATAGCTACTGAGTAGCTTGGAAAGATTGCAGCTCCATCCTGCTTGAGTCTAAGAAACGCCCAGGGCAGCAGGGGCCAGCCTAGTTAAGCAGGGATGTAAATATTAGCACAGGCATTACGTGAAAGGTCTTTAAAGAATACAAACAGCCTGGTTGAGGGGAAGATGGAGGATCTAAGAAGTCCAACAGCAGCGGTCCCATCAGAGGCGCTTTGAGGAACATAGCGTGATGAAGTGCCAAGAAGCCTTGCCTGTCAAGGAAGGATTCCTCAGATAGATCCGGGCTGACAGAAGGCCGGGGAGAAGGTTGGCTCCAATAGAAACAAGTGCTGGTGGGGAACTGAGACCGAGAAAACAGTGGACACTTGGCATTAGAGCTGTAGAAGACTGGAAGGACAAAGATGAAGGGAGACATCGACACAAATGATTGACAGTGCTAACGCTCATATTAATAATAATATTGATTGATGATGTGCTTGCTATGTGCCCAGCACCATGTGATGTACAAGGTGAGCAGCTGTCTGGTCTCAGCAACATAAACATGACTATTTTATTTTTTTATTACTTATGGAGACTATATTTTATCAAACAAAAGAGTTACATAAGATCACATCTAAATTGAGATACATAATTATTTACATTCATGACAGAAACCACAGAATTAATCACATTAGGTCTTATAAATAATTATTACTTCAATAACTAATCTCACATATGCATAAAACTATACTGATCAAGGAAAGTCCTAAGACATTTCAAGATTATATCAAGCAGCACTATCATCTTACTGATGCAGCACATATGAAAACATATAGACACGAAGGCACATGTAAACGTGACTATTTTAGAATGCAAGTTCGCTCCTTTTTAATCTTCCTTGACCTCTGACACCCAAGAGGACTTCAACCTTTTCTGATTCTTTCAACAAGCATTTATTCTATGGCTCTTCTGTGTTTGCCAGCCTGATGGGCCCTGGGGAGACGAATGAAACCAACCTGGAGGAACTCACAGTCTAGTGAGGAACAGGACACAGAAATAGCTATCCTGCAGTGGGGTGTCCATCATTAGAGAAGTGTATTCAAGTGTTCTGCGAGATGGGAGGAGGACTTCAGAGAAGTGGTGATATTTGAGCTGAGAAGACTTTTAAGGATGGGGGAATTCGGATAAGGGAGGGCATTGTGAGTGGAGGTGGCAGTTTCCTGGAAGCTTGGAGGCGTGAGAATGTATGGTGTGTTCAAGATGGACTAAATGGAGCCCCTGGTGTGTCTAGGATTGGGGTATTAGGAATTGCAATAGGTAAAGTCTAAAGATATGGTGGGATCTTTGGAAGATGTTGTTTAAATCAATCAACACATTTATTTATTGAGCATCCACTATAGGCCAAGTCTGGAATCTGGCTCTGGGACTACAACAGCAAGCAAACCAGTCAGTGCATTTCCTGTGTAGGATGGCCACAGGTCCCAGTCGCCTTCTCGTCCTGGAATAATTATTGCCTGCGCTTCCTCTTACTTTCAAAAGTGTTCCTGTTTACACTCTAAATTATATGGTCATGCTACCTGTAGAGCTTCAGTGTAGTGTGAGAGAGAGACATTAATCAAACAATCACCCAAATACATCATGATGTGCTGGGTGCTATGAAAGAAAAGCGCAGAGCGCTATTACAGCACGCGCTGGGAGCTGCTCTAGTCTCCAAAGGAATTTAGACATCTCTTCAGGCAAAACGAAGACATAGAAGGTTTTTAAGTTGGAAATCAGATCTCGGTTTTAGAAATCATGGGATTTCTGTGTTCGTTGAAGATTTCTCTCTCTCTTTTTTTTCTGTCTCCCAGTTATTAACAATAAGGATTGGAAAAACTAACACTTTTCATTGTATAGCCTTTCACATTGTAAATGAGCTTTCACAGGTATATTTTCTCATCAGAGTGGCAGAGTGGAAGGTGCACGCTGAGCGAGTCAGACGAAGCCAGCTTTCTGTCCTTGCTCAGCCTCGAGCCAGCTCCCCACGTGTGGGCATGCTCCTCTATCTGGCTGTGCCTCAGTTTCCTCGTCTTTCAGAAGGGAGTGGTCTTTCCCATCTACAAGGGTGATCGTGAGGATTAGAGGTAACATGAGTAAAATGGCCAGCACAGTGCTGGGCATGTACATAGTTGGCATTCTAAAGATGGTACTATTATTAGGTTTTCTGAGCTTTTGATTGTTCCAGAAAAGGTGCTGTGACTGGTGGAGAAATATATTTGACTGAAAATGCAGTAAACTGGGGGCAGAGTGGAGGTCAGAGGACAAGCAAAGAGAGGAAAAAGGCTGATGGTGTTTCAGCCACTAGAAGGGAATTGGGTTGAAAACCAGACGCCTCAGTTGTAACAAATATCCCACCCTCTAGGGGATGTCGATAATGGGGGAGGCTATGCATGTGTGGGGTCAGGGGAGATATGGGAAATTTCTGTATCTTCCTTTCAATTTTGCTGTAAACCTAAAACTGCTCTAAAAAAATAAAGTCTTAATAAATCAAACAAGCAAACGAATGAACAAACACAGGCTTGCACTTTTCAGTGGGACTCTCCATGGCCCTTAAGAACCAGAACTTTCTTGCCTGGCAGGCTAAGAAGGGTGGGGGAGAGGTGGCTCATGGAGTAAATTCCAAAAACCCAAGCTGTCCTGCACAGCCCAGACATGACAGTGGATGTCTGGGAAATCAGACAGCGAGGCCTTGCCATGAGTTTGCTTGGCTCCATCTTTATTTCTTCTCTTCCTCATTCCTCTGGCTTGCATATAAAATAACTCCCTCTGTGGGGAGAGGACGGCTCCTGAGAGCAGGGATGCAGGCAGGTGCTGTACCAAGTGAGCCCAGCGGAACAGGGCAGGTGAGCTGGGGCTAAAGGAAGAAGGAAGTGGGAGCCCCGGGCCTGTGCCTGGGGGTGAGGAAGGGCCAAACTCTGCAGCCCAGTGGATATTTCAGAGCTAGAAGTGTTTGAACCACCTCCATCCAAGTCTGGCTGGTATCTTGACTGGAAGGCCAGACTTGTGGAGTCTGCGTCTCATTTTTATTATTTGCCTCTGGTGTCGTTCTGCAGTGTATTGGCTGGGGCTGCCATAGCAAGTACCACAGACGGGCTGGCTTAAACAATAGAAATTTATTGTCTGACAGTTCTGGAGGCTAGCTGTCCAATGTAGAGGTGTCGGCAGGATTGTTTCTTCTGAAGCCTTACTCCTTGGCTTGTAGGTGGCCGTCTTCTCCCTGTGTCTTCACGTGGTCTTCCCTCTGTGTGTGTCTGTATCCCACTCTCCTTATAAGGACACCAGTCATATTGGGTTAGCGCCTACCCATATGACTTCATTTTCTCTTAATTACCTCTTTAAAGACCCAAATCTCCAAATACAGTCACATTCTGAGCTACTGGTGGGTTAGGACTGCAACATATGAATTTTGAGGGGACGCGATTCAGCCTATAACATACAACCAGGCAGGTTGCATTTTTGGTCTTAGCCCTTTGGGAGAGAAGAAGAGTGGGTTGGAGGGCCTGCTGGGCATCTTTCCTTGGAGAGGAGTGTAATTGAGAACCTGCTAGCTTTTTGAAGGAGCGCAAATCCCCCTCTAGAGACTCTTGGCTTTACCCAGAGCCACTGGGTAATCCACTGCCGCCTGCGGGGTTCCTGAACCCCTTTCTCTTGCCTTCTCAAGCCTGACTTTAGGTTAGGGATCTGTTTCTCTGTTTCTAGCTGAGAAATAGGTGTCTATTCCGAGATTACCCTTCACCTGGGACTGTTAAAATGTATCTGTCTTTTGCAGACATTCCTTTACCGGAAAAGAGCTCTCAGCCCCTGAAGATCTGGTGCAGAAGGCCCACCCACTGCAGGATATGAGGGCTGAGGGGGTTCCTGTGCTTCCTTGCCTTTTACCCCTTCCATCCTCTGCTGGGAGGGCAGGGACCACACCTGTGTTTGTAATATCACCCACATGCTGGGATCCGCAAATGTGTCATTAGCCCACCAGGCTGGCACAGGCTGGCTGCAACTGAAGGTGATTTAGCACAGGGAGAACCCTGCTTACAGATGGGCAGGGTTCCAAAGATTTGCTTGTAAGTTAGTTACTATGAATCAGGAATGTTTTTCTCCCATAGAAAAAGTGTTAAATGTAGGGGGAGGTTTTCAGGGAACTCCTTGAAAATCTATTTAACTCACACGTAACTAAAGTACTAAATGTGACCATTTCTGTCCCCAGCACCCAAATACCATATATGCCAGCGTTTCAGTGAAAAAATGCATTGTGAGTTCCAACTCTGTGTATCAGGACAAATGCTTCTCTCTCATTGATGTAGCTTTCCTGACAGTGGCCTTGTGGAAAGGGGGTGTTTTTAGGGAGGGAAGGAAGGGTGATATTGGGCCAGATACTTCTGGACACCAGTAAAGCAATATGTAAAGAGTGTAAAGTATTCACATTTTTAAAAGCATGGGCACATAGTTGATTATACCTAAGTCTCATAGTAACCCTGCAAAGTAAGTGTTATGATGTCTGTTCTAGAGAAGCGGAGTATGGGCCTCAGAGATGTCAGGTAGATTTTTTGGGATTACACAGCAGAGATACTTGCAGCTCTCAAGAGTGTAATGCATCTCACATCTGCATCTCATGTCCGGGTCAGCATCTCTCCAGCTCATCTGTGTTGGAGAATTCAGGCTCTGGGTTTTAATGAGTCTGGCCATTACTGGATGGTCCATCCTGGCAGGGAGCACAGGCTCATGCTCTTCTCCAGAAGTGACCATGACCCTGGGAAGGGCTAGGACAGGGCAATTCATACTGCCATGTGAGGACCGGGCAGAGGTTTGGAGAGGGTGGCAGCCTGTGCAGATTGCAGAGTTTTTAGGATAAATGGTGATTTTCCTCCTTGGTGATTTCCCAAGGCCACTGAGGCCTGACAATTCTGGCAGGGAGAGCAAATTTAAATGAGTCCCTTTTCAAGTCTGCCTGAGGGGTAGGCATTAGTCAGAGAACTAACAACCTCTCCTGACTGTTTCCTGTGCTCTGTGCGTGGCGTAAGGAGGCCGTAAAAACACAGTCATTGCTCTAAAGGTGCTTTGCATCTGGACAGAAGAAGACAAACAAACACAAACCTTAAGCAAACTGACAAAGGAAATATAGAACACGTCCATGTAAATTCCTCTCCCGTGTGACCACAACTGAAGAGGGCATCTGTGACCATCAGAGTTGGGGGCAGGCTCACTCAGAGAAGGCTTCTGAGTGGGCCATGAGAAGCATGATAGAATGTGAGAACTGGAAAGGCATTTCGATTTTTAGTTCAACCTGTGTATTTTCAGACAGGATACAGGCTCAGGGAGGCTAATGACTGGCCTGAGGTTCTAAGCTAGCGGACAGGAGAGCCAGGATTAGAATTCAGTTTCCCTCCCTCTGTGTCTAGTGGCTCTTATAATTACAATGGTAGGGGAGGGGAAAAGGACCAATTGGAAAAGATGTCAGAGGAAGGGAGTGGGGTGAATGGATTTTATGGGCAGGAGTCCATATTGAAGAGAAGTGAGAAATTGGATAGAGAAGGTTGTGGGGCACCAGGTGGCCAAAGACCTTGAAGGTTGAGTGGACAAAATGTGGGGGTTTTTCGTGATTGGCAACAAGGGACACAGGAATAGACTTCCTCTAACTACCTCCAAGGGGTTTCTTCTGCTGATATTATTTGTGAAAAGGATTATTCTGCAAACACTGCACCTTAAATCAGAAGCCCAGAGTATTTCAGCTTGTTGAGTTCACCCAGCATGGTAACTGGAGCCAGAAATTTTGAGCTTCCCGCTCCACGTTGAAAGACAAGGCATAAGATCCCAGACCTTGTAGACTCTGCAAATGGAGACTTTTGTTTCGTAGCCTAGCCGGAGACAAGCACTTTTGCTGCACAGAACTGAATTCCCATTGGTCAGATCTCAGCCTGCCCATCCTTTTCCCGTGTATCTTGGGTAGGACTCCATAGGACTCCTTGAAGAAGTAGCCTGTGTATGTGGACGCTGGATGGGCACAGAAAGGAAGGGAGAGGGCAAGGAGCCTGCTGAGGGGGCTGAGAGGATACAAGGCTTGCAGCTGATCGGCTGCTTGCTGCCATTGGTTTGTTGGTATTGCAGAAACATGGCTCCAGCACCAGGGGAGAATGTAAGGGTCAAGAACTGCAAATTGTAAACCACAGTGAAGTGAGATGAATCAATCTGCAGTGACCTAACAGACAGGAGGAAAGCCTGCTACCAGGAGGCTTAGAAAAGGCTCCCAGGATGTGCAGGACTGCAGGAGATCAAGGCCAGGACAGCTCTGTCCACTTGGACAACGGGGCTTGGGCACGTTTGGTGGTATGGCTGTCGGGGAGTGGAACCAGGCCAATGGGGACCAGACAGCATCTCCCCTGCTACGCCCTAAGAAGTCAGGGTTGGCCATGGTTCCCTGGAGCAAGCCTGCCTTTTCTACCGTGGTCATGGACCCTGGAGAGGAAAGCATTGCTTTTGTTTACATGGCCGTCATTCTTTTCTCATTATAATACATGTTTGTTATAAGAAGTATAGAAAACCTACAGAAGAAACTAGGATATCATTCATAATCATACAACCAAAGATACTATTTCAGGGAATTTCCCTCCAATCTGTTTTTTTCTCTGTATGCAACTTTTAAAATAAAATTGGAATTATAGTTGCATTTTTATAATCTTTTTTCACTTAAGATTATATCATGAGCCTGTTCCCATCCTACTAAATATTATTCTGTTTTTTTGTGTGTGTGAGGAAGATCGGCCCTGAACTAACATATGATGACAATCTTCCTCTTTTTTGCTGAGGAAGATTGGCCCTGGGCTAACATCCGTGCCCATCTTCCTCTACTTTATATGGGATGCCGCCACAGCATGGCTTGACAAGTGGTGCGTCGGTGCGCGCCAGGGATCCAAACCGGTGAACCCCGGGCCGCTGAAGCAGAGCACGTGCACTTAACCACTGTGCCACCGGGCTGGCCCCAATATTATTCTGTTTTTAAAAATAGTTTCATAGTATTTCATTCTGTGGATGTAGATATATTTAATCAACTCTTTACTGTTGGATATTTAAATTGTTTGCAAATTTGCACCATTGTAAACACTACTGCAATGAACATTTTGTATCACAATAATATCTGACCCACATTTCTGATGATTTCCTTAGGACACTTTCCTAGAAGTGGAGTCAGCATTTCAAAGGCTCTTGTTACGTGTTGGCTAATTGCCCTCCTCACCTTCCACCTGAAATGTTACACCAGTTTGCACTTCCATTAATCAGCGGCTATGAGCATGCCCGTTTCACTGCCCATTGGCCAACACTATGAGTTACTATATTCTTTTATGTGGAAGGTCATCTTTCTAGAGTCATGCTCAGCTTACTGGTAGCATGAACTTCAAACATGGCAGCTAACTTCTTTGTGTTTATAGGCAGAGCTCAGTAAACGCACACATGGGGAGAGTCTGAATACCTGGGAAGGAAAGAAGCCTGAATTTGATCCACAGGCAGAGATAGGCGCTAGTGAGCGAATGAGGGAACCCGTATGAAGTGGGGCTTGATTCATCCTTCTCCAAAACCCAGAATGTGTTGAGCTGTCATACAAAACCCCTTCTGCCAGAGCTCTTGCCCAGGAATGCTTCCTGGCTGATCAGGAAATGAAAGAACAAAGCGAGCCTACACAAAGGCAGGCTTAGCGCTCTGGAAGGCCAGTGATGTGCAAAGCCCCGATGCTAAGCAGAAATGAAAATGTTAATGGGGAGACACCCAAAGAAAATGTATTCCATATGCACAGGCCGGCCGGCCGGCAGCAAAGGAATACAAATGCACTTGGAGATTAGCCGGGGGAGCAAGAGAAGCCGCGGGTGCTTGGACTCGCTTTCTAACACACTGAGGTCAGTTTTAGCTGAAGGTCCTTGGGGTGCTGAATTTGACCTTCTTCCTGACTCCAGCGGCAGATAAACTTATCAGCATTGCAACTTATTTTAAACAATCACAAGAGCCACGATTTGTTGGGTAAGCCCAATAGAGTATTAGGTGCCTAATGTACACTCATGCTTTTATGAAACATATTTAATCCTCAGAACAGTTCTGTGAAGTCGGAAGCATTATCCCCATATCCCAGATGAGAAAATTTTTGCACCATGAGATTAAGTAACTTGCCTAATTGGTCAGAGTGGCAGAGCCTGGATCTTAAATTGGGCCCATCTGGTTTACGGCTTGTGTTCTTTCCATGCTATGCCTGGGTAGGGCCTGATTTCCAGATTCCTGGAGGTGGAGATGGGGGTAGGGGGCGCCCTTGCTGTCCAGGAGCCTAGAAGGCTAGGCCTTGCAGCCATTCTGAAGGCTGGCTGCCCTGGCTGATATGAGACAGCAGGCTTCTTAGGCTGTCCACCACACACTGCTAGTGGTGACGTGGCAGAGATAAAAGTGGGCATCATTAGGGTGATAAATGGCCAACAGGGCTTGGCATGTCCTTCCTGTGGCTGGTGAGCAGGACATTCCCAGAGAGCACTTTGGTGATGGGTGGGTGGCTGGTGAGATAACCTACATTTTACCTGCGTGGAAAGCCAGAATTCCTGGAAGATAGGCCCTCAAAGAAATGGGCCCAGGGTCCATGGGAGGGTTGCAACTTTCTGGTCTTCAGACTCTGGGCTGGGCTGGGAGCTTTCCTGGACCTGACATCTCTTGAGCCCTCTGGCCTATCTTCCAGATGGATTCCATGGGTGGCAGGGAGTGGAGTAGATGTCGAAGGAGAGAGAGGGAATTATTTCTAAGGAATCTCTGCGCGATCTGGAAAATTGGCTAGTGTCCAGTCAACCCCTAACTGCCCTTCTCATTAGGGCCTCCTCAAACTCCCCCAAATTCTCCCACTGCAACATACATTTTGCTGACCAAGGAGAACTCTTAGTGCTGACTTGCTCTTTTGCTGGAAAAACACTGGGCAGACAAGAATAGGATTTTTTTTTTTTCTATTTAAAAACAAAACAAGACAAAAACCAAAGCACAAAGCTTTTAAGTTAAGTGCTGGGGGATTGACTACTTAAGGCGAAACAGGGAATGGCTATTGTCTGAGAAACCCCAGGCTTCACTAGTCCAGTGCAGAATCAGTCTCGGGTGCAAGGTGACCCATCCATGGTTTTGCTCAATCTCTGTACCCAGATTCTGAGGCTCTAAGATGTGGTGCATCTGGAGGACAGTAGTGTTAGTAGCATTAACTGAGTCCTATGTGTGAGCCACAGGTGTTAAGTGGTAGATGTGTTGCCCCGTATCATGCCAATTTTGCAGATGGGGACATTGAGCTTTAGAGAGATGTGGTACTTCATGATCATGTTTAGTCAGGTCCAGAGCTGGGGTTCAAACCAGGCAATCCCAGACCAGAGTGCACGCTCTCAACCACTACCCTCTGTTATCCCACTTGCCAAGGGTCAAGGGATTATGCTCCAGGAAGGAATATATAATTTTTTTTCTCTTGGTCCTTGAGTATTGCAATTAAATACTCATGACAAGGCCTCTGGGAGGGTTTTTCAAGTCAGCTCAATATGATTAAAAAGGATCAATAGGACCCAACCAAACAGCCTGTTTGTTTTCTTGACTGTCCTCGCATGGGACAGGTGGTCCAAGGCATGGTACTGGTTTGTCTGCGTTCTGTCCCTGCAGGAATCACTCTTTGTTCTTGATGAATAAACAGCCTCAAGAGGAGTTACTCCAACGGGTACAATGTCCACCCTCCCCCCACCGCATAGTCTAACTGTGAGGAGATTTGAGAGGAAAATCCTTGTTTGGCTGAAGTAGGAGGAATCATAAAAACACACTGGGCTTTAGAAATGTAAATATCTGCACAGTTAGATGTATCCATCTAACTGTGGACGATGGATAGATGCCAGAGGAAGCCTGGATGTGAGAATCTGGCAGCCAGAGATGGATGTGAAAAAACACAGGGAGTGCGAGAAAAGCAAAAGGCAAAAAGCCACATGCATGGGTGGAGTGAGAAGCATCGGAGTGGCCGGGAGACTGTGATGCAACAGGGGCCAGGCTGCAGGGAATTCAGAGGACAGGGGAGGGGAGCCGATTGGTTTCTGTGACAGGGTGGGGGGTAGGGGGCTGAGGGGAGCATTGACCCTTTGGGGAGATCCAAGGGTGAGATGCATCCAATATAGAAAGAAGTTTGCTTTCTTCACGCCCAAGGCTACCTGGAGAGGAATGGGTAAGATGCATAGATGTAGAGTGGTGGGTGACGAGGTGTGGTTCCCCGGTTCCCGGGCCAGCAGCATCAACATCGCCTGGGAGCTTGTTAGAAATGCAAATTGCAGGCCTTACAGTGGACCCTCAGGATCAGAAACTCTGTGGCCCAGTCCCACGCTGTGTTTTAACAAGCCCTTCAGGTGATTTTGATTCACACTAAAGTTTGAGAACCACTGGAGAGGGATGGGGAGAATGAGGGGGTGAGATCAAGTGGATGTGGAAGTCTAGAGTCAAGTTCAAGTGTCGGAGGGGAAAAAAAAGTCAAAGAACAATAGTTTTGTTCTAGTGGAAAAACCAGACAGTGCATAGAGATGGAGGAAGTCCATCAAAGGAGAGTGAGATAGTGTGAGGAGCTACCCTATATCATTCCTGAAACAAGATCGGACGTGGAGAAAGAGCAGGCTAGCAGACGGCTCACAGGCCAACCCAGGAACAAAACAGCCTGTTTAAAGGCCAGTGAATGGTCTTGATGGTGTCAGAGCTCTAACTGCCCTCCCCAGACATTGTGCCTTGTTTCCCTTAACTTGTAGAAGAGCAGGAGACACTAGCAGAAGGGGCACTGCAGAGAATGAGGGTTCCAGTGCACTTGAGTGGTGTCCACTCCAATTTTGTTGTTGCCATGGTAGAATCCAACCAATGGCGTGATCAGAGATGCCAGAGATCCTTTTGTTTGGATGGTCCCCTTTTCCTTTTCGCTCATCCAGGAGGCTTTGAGCCTCCCTATTCTAGATGGTAAGCTCTTAAGCATGAGGGTCTGGGTGACCATAGTTACAGAGTGATGTACCATTCAGCACAGGGCAGAGGCTTTTGTTGGTGCTGATGAGAGCAGGAGAAGCAGCCTGCCCAAGGGAGGGAGTTGGGTCAGAAGGCCTCAGCCTCCTAGGTCTCTGTTTCTGTATAACCAGTTGATGAATGTCTCCTCCATCTCCATTGATTGTTTTATTTTATTTTATTTTTATTTTACTTCTTTGTCCACTCCTGATATTGGAAGGAGATGGATGGACTGACAGCTCGAGACATTTCTCTCTGAACTCTGACATTTGGTTGCCTTACTTATGGCTGACACCTTGACAACCTGCACAGACAGGGCTTCCCAACAATCCCACACCTCGGCAGCAGCAGAGAAGGGTCCAGGCCTGGGATATCTCACTCGCACTTACTTATTACTGCAAAAACCTTCTAATGGCCCGGGAAACTTTTGCCTGGGTAAATAACCATTACTGTGCTTACAGTTTTGAAAATGTTCATTGTGGGCCTTTTTAAATGTAGATTCAAATCTGTCCTGGAGATTGTACTTTAAGAAAAGGTGCTTTTGTAAGACTTTCCATTTGGATTAGCTGGCAGACCACCTGGAGGCCTCTTAAGACCACACTTGGAGACCCACTGTGTTAGCAGACAGCATGGGTGGAGGGAAATGGCTGCTGCTCCTGTTAATAGATCAGGAGGAACTAGCTAATGAATTTGAGGAGCAAAAAAAAAAACCCCAACACCCAGTTGAAAGCAATATCCATTAGTGTAGTGCACTCAACACAACCATGAATTATTGTGTTGATTGGAGGAGACAAGCCATAAATTTCTCCTATTAAAGTTCTTGACTCACAATATCAGGCAGAGACTAATGACTTAAAAATACTCTGTGCAAATGTCATCAGAATATAGATGATCAGGGTTGTGGTCCCCACAGGGGAAGCCAGTCTGATGTCTTGGACAAAGCAGAGAGTTCATTTAGGTGGTGGGGCAGGATGCATAGCATCTTGTACACAATGGGAATGTTTTCTTTTTAATCAAAGGCAGGTACTCCAGAGACATCTGTAGGGACTGTGTTTCCCCAGTGAGGCAGTTCTGAGACTAAGTCTAAAGCACCAGGAAAGGAAATGCCAGAAGACCTTCGGTAGAAGGTTCTGGTTCCCATCTGCTCTGAGTTGAGATCACCTGCAGGAATGATTCCAAGCAGGTGGAACCCAGGGAGGAGGGCAGTGAGCATACCTGGACACCTGCTTGGTCCTGACCTCCCCACTCTGCTCCTCCTGTGGGAGGATCGCCTTCCCTCTCTCCATCCCTGTTCCCCTCTGTCACCTCTTCATCTACTTTGAAGGCCTTTGACCGTGCTCTGGAGACTGTCTTCTCTGCCTCTCTCTTTTGACTATTTTTTTTTCTTCCCTATAAATAAGCTCACTTATCAAATCATCTATCCTTTATCATGTAGGTAGCCTTTGCAATCCCACCTGCTCAGCCTTCCTGTATTAGCAGCTGAGAAGTGGTGCCTCCCCTTCCCCAAACCATACCTGCCCTAACACGAAATCCAGTGCCTCCCTCCTTCCCACTCACCCTCCAGTCCACCCACCAAGGCACTTATCCCCGGGGTGGGAACCAATTTAACCACAGAGTCCTATTATTTGTGTATTTATATAAATTAATGTTTACTATAGAATAGCTTCGACATATTTTTCCTGCCAGCATGGGCTTTTATTTTTCTAATGGGAATTCTCACCTCTGTGTTTCTCAGGGGCATCCTTGGCACTCTCTTCAGGAAAGGAGTGGACACAACTTCTAGGGATTTGGGGCCCATGCTGAAGAAAACCCAGCCTCTGGTGAGGCCCAAGCTCTTATTTCTAAGCAGCACAGCTGCCTGGGAAGACATCTGGCTCTGGGAACTGGCCTCATAGAGAACTGGGCCTGGCTATCTGAATTCTAACCTTGCCTCCTTAACTACCCCATCTTGCCACACCATGATACCCTACAAAGGGCAGTATCAAGATTGCTTTGGAGGAGAGTCATCAAACATTATGCAATCAGCAGTGTTTTAAATGAAAATCCTGCCGAGGTTACACTTACTGAAGCTCGCTACAGGTGCTGCAGTGCCTGGAGGATCAGGAGAGGGTTTTGCGTTAATCCCACTCCATTCTTCATGGAGATGGGGCCCTGACTTGGATCCTGACACGAGAGGATGGATTTCTCTCTCCTTTTCACCCTGTATGCCCTGGCGCTCCGGAGGCTTCTTGCAGGAGAATGGAGCTTCTAGAAACAGTCCTGGGAGGTTGTGTGAGATCAGTTTTCTCTTTTTCTTCCCTCCCCAACCCCCTCCCCACTTTTTTATTTTTTATTAACAAGGATGAAAGTAAATGTGAACTCAAAACAATAAGGCATGGAAAATCACAGAAATAACTTAATTAAGTTTTTAAAGATTTCCATGCTTGAATAAATTAGCCTTCCCGCAAATGTCACAACATTCAGAAAAAAAAATTGTAATCAATGGAGCACAATGCTTCCCTGCTCTTTATTTAAACGAAAGCTCCATTGGTGCATTTCCTTTGCCCCTGCCCCTCCCCTGCAGCTGCTGCTCCCCGGCCCCCACGGCTTCAGGCAAGGGCACCAGACTCTCACATCAGCATATTCTGACTGCTGCTGCTCGGAAGGAGGGGAGGATTGCGGCAGGGGCAGGGGGTGGGAGGACCAGGCAGAGAGATTTTTCTTGGCAAGAGTGAGGGCTTGTTGTGATTCTAGCTCTCCTTTGAAAGGTGGCAAAATCTAACCTCTCTTTGGGGGTTGAGGGTCTCCTCGTCTTCGGCAAAAGCCGAGAGTTAGGGAGATCTTTCTTTTAGAGCCAGGATGGGAGTATATGAGGAATCAGACCCAACTCTGCAGGGCCAGAGGGTAGAAGTAACTCCTCTGCCACCGGCTCAGTGCTATTCCTATCCCGCCACCCCCACCCCAGTCCTTTCCTCATAGCCAGGGCTGCCAGACTGGAAGAAGATCACAGGGAGGCAGGGCAAGAGAAAGAGAAGGACGGAGGGGAAGAGGAGGGCCCAGGTGCCCTGCTTGCAGCGGCGTGGACCGATTTCCATGGCCATCGTGATGGAGGGCAGATTGCTAGGGTAATGAGTACATGTGGACTTGAGTAGTGAGTGATGTCATGCTGGCTGCCCAGCCCTACTATAATGCCGCTGTCAGGGCCCCGTGGGGAAAACTTGGGGAGAAATACGAGAAGCCTAAAAAGGAGCGAAAGACCCAGGCAAGTGAAGGGAAATGGAGTTAGAGTAATGCTGAAAGCAGGCACACTGGAGAATTAAAACACTTTGTTTTGGAGCCAGATTCTACTCAACCTGGCTTATTAAATTATTTATTGTTTGCATCTCCAGTAATGGGAGAGAGTAATGGGGGAAGCAGTCAGCCAGGGCAGAAATTATTTTAATTATCAGGCACATTTGGGGGCCACCCTGGACCTAGCCTGATGCCCCTGAGCAGGGGGCTGAGTGAGGTGGAAATGGGATGCTCAGTGCTTAATTAGATTAATCAGATCCATTCACTGTCATGACCCTGAGATGGGTTGTGTGATGATCCTTCAGACTTACCGTAGGGGACAGCAGCCCACGTCCCAAGGACGTTCCATGACCCCAAACAGTTCTGCTTTTATGAGAGGCGGTGTGCACATTGACAGAGGGCTACCCTAAATGCTGCAGCAACTCCCATCCTGCCAGCCCGTCTGGGTTTGGAGTTAGGATGCCGCCAGGCCTACCGGAGGTGGGGTGGGGTCAAGGAAATGGAAGACTCTCTCAGTCCATCCTGGCCACTCCTTACCTTTCAGCAGTCTGGGAGTCTGGGAAGGTGGGGTAATGATGACAATGATGATTTCAGAGAATTGCTATGTATCAAGCATCGTGATAAGCATTTTACATATATTCTATTGTTTGATCTTCACAATAGCCCTTTTCATAGGGTCGCCATGCATTGTGGTTTGTCCAGGATCATTCTAATTTATGCCTGTTGTCTCTGAGTAATTGTTAAGGGTAACTTTCATTCTCAAAAGAGTCCTGATTAGGTCCATAAATTATTGTACCCATTTTGTAGTTGAGGAGCTGAGGCTTAGAGCTTTGCCTAAGTCCTCCCAGCTTGGAAATGGCCAACCAGGTGTTACACTGGCTCTGTCTGGAGTCTGAACTCTCTGCTGTGCTTTACTGCTTCAGGGCTGGTGGAAAAGAGGAAAGGCAGAGCAATGAGGCAGAGGGGGAGATTGCTGTGGTTCCTGCTCTCCTCTGAGAGCTGGCAAAATCTAATCTTTCTTTAAGGGCTGGATCCCACCCCCTTTTTTTGTTCTGCAATAAATTTTATTTAGGAAATCAACATACAATCATAAGTATTTCAGAGAGTGTAGCAAAGTGTAGAGACAAATACAAAAGACTCTTGGGATGTAACTGGTTGGCTTCTGCCTTCTGGACACGTTGGATCTCATTGTAACTGACTAGGTTTGCTTTGGCATTGGGAAGTTCAGAACCAAGTCTGTGGCTGCTTCTGCCACCTGTGGCCGATTCCAAACTCCCACTTGGATTTTGCTACCATGAGTGATGGTGCTCGACTTAAACCCAGCAGTGCTGTAAAGCCTCAGCATGTTAGGTTTCCTTCATCCTATTTTGTATTGTATTGTACCTATCTGGGTTGGTAACTGGATATATTGTGTGAAATTGTGTATTTTTTGCTTTCAATCTATATATCATTGGGTTTCCATCCTCTGCGGTAACTGATCATGGAATAAACAGTTGAAGAGTGAAAAAAAAAATACAGTTCTCCGGGGACACTCTGACTCTTCCCAGCCTGAGGAAGCAGTTCAAAGATGCCTGGTTAACTTAAGGCAATCGAGGAAGAGGGTCTGCCCTCCTAACTCCAAGCCCCAGGGTGGTCTTGTTCTCAATACAGGCTCCTAGAGAACCCAGGTGGGGACTGAGTGTTGTTGGTTGCCACGAGGTGACCCACCCACACCTGGCTCTTCTTCAGGTCCAGTTGCTCGGGCAAAGAGCCAGGAATCTGAGCTTTTGGGTCCAGTCCTTGGCCTCTGATCTGAAGCCATGAGGAGTGACAATGAGAAAATCACCCTCCAGTCTGCTTAATACCCAGCCTGTGACATACAAAGTCCCATCTCGTTTGCTGAGGGAGAGGCTTGGTTAGCCTGACTCCTGTTTGTCAGGCGGCTGCAGAAGTCGGCGCCTGAGAAATGCAAATTGTTGTTATTATCATGCAAACTGTTGATGTAAAGGGCTGGTCAGGAATAACTTTGCTTCCTTAATTAGAGCTGGTCTTCCTTTTCCTGCAAATTTGGGGACTCTTCCTGTTATTAATGACCTTTTTGGATCCATGCCCAGGACTTAGAGATATTGTCTTCAGATCCAGGTAATGAGGCCGCTACTGATCCTGAACAAATGGGGGAAGTTATTTAATAATTACTCCGCACTGTCTGTGGATGACCTTTCATTTGTCGCGATGAGAGCCATCTGTTTATCATCACCCCCACATGGAAGATTTTGATTTTTCAGGATTAGTTCTCCTGGATGGAATTCATTTTGCTCTCTGCCTTTTCAGAAAAGTTTGTCATTTAAAGGTACCATGTGCTATAGCACGCGAGGGAGCTGCGATGGAGGTGATGGAAGTGGGAACCTTTTCCGACAGGCTGGAAACACAAGTTCTTAGTCTGGGGTGAATGATTAACTCCCAGGGCTGATGGACTTGTGGGCTGGTGAGGTAGGTCTGGAGGCAAAACCTTTAAGAGCTGAAGTCTGAGAGGAAATAAGATTCCCATGCAAACTACTGAGAGGAGGTAGGAGGAGACAGACTTTTTTTCTTTCTTGCACTTACAGTGTAAAAGTTCTGACACCCAATTCCAATGTGTGCTGGTGGGTGTCGGGGGGGTGGGGCAGGAGGGGAGTGGGGGCAGTGTTTCCCTACACCACCGAGCAATTAGCTCAATTCTGACACTATCTACCTGGAGATTAAGGTAAGGTTAAGGGCCCAGTCTCACAAGACTGGCCCCCTCCTCCCACTTCAGACACCAATTGAAAGTCACGTGTGCTTCTGACGGACCAGCTGCAGATTGGAGGTTCCCACAACCCCATTCTTGGGTTTAATTGGCTAGAACGGCTCACAGAACTCAGTGAAACATTTTGCTTACTAGATTATCAGTTTATTATAAAAGGATATAACTCAGGAACAGCCAGATGGAAGAGATGCACGGGGCAAAGTATAGCGAAAGGGCTTGGAGCTTCCGTGCCTTCTCCCAGCGTGTGACTCTCTCCAAATCTCCACATCTTCACCAATCTGGAAGCTCTCCCAACCCTGTCATTTTGGGTTTTTATGGAGGCCTCATTACATAGGCATGATTGATTAAATCATTGGCCATTGGAGACTGAACTCAATCTCCAGCCCCTCTCCCCTCCCTGGAGGTTGAGGGGGTAGGGGAGATGGGGGGGTGGGACTGAAAGTTTCAACCCTCTAATCACATGGTTGACTCCCCTGGCAATCAGCCCCCATCCTTTTGTGACTCTGGGGACAAAGACCAAATATATATTTCTTATTATTAATCACAATAGCACACAGTGCTTCTGGGGAGATGGCCCCATGTGCCTGGGAGAGATGTGGAGGCTCCCACATGGGGAGGCCTGAGCACATGCTGTGGAGGATGGAACAGAGACGCCCAGAGCTCAGTGAGGCTCTGACTTCCTCCAGGGAGGAGTCCCCCTCCTATTGGATCTTGAGGGGACTCTGGAGGGCTTGATTGAGACCGTCTGGGAGAGAGGAATGCCAAGGACTGAAGGCTGAGGAAGGAAGGCAGGTTAATTTTTTTTTTTTTTTTAAATTTTTTGTTTATTGCAGTAACATTGGTTTATAACATTGTAAAAATTTCAGGTGTACATCATTGTACTTCTATTTCTGCATAGATTACATCATGTTCACCACCAAAATACTAATTACAACCCATCACCACACACATGTACCCAATTATCCCTTTCACCCTCCTCCCTCCCCCCTTCCCCTCTGGTAACCACCAATCCAATCTCTGTCCCTATGTGTTTGTTTATTGTTGTTATTATCTACTACTTAATGAAGGAAATCATACGGTATTTGACCTTCTCCCTCTGACTTATTTCACTTTGCATCATGCCCTCAATGTCCATCCATGTTGTCACAAATGGCTGGATTTCATCGTTTCTTATGGCTGAGTAGTATTCCATTGTGTATATATACCACAGCTTTTTTATCCATTCGTCCCTTGATGGGCACTTAGGTTGCTTCCAAGTCTTGGCTATCGTGAATAAGGCTGCAATGAACACGGGTGCATGTACCTTTGCAAATTGGTGTGAAGGCAGGTTAATTTGACCTGCACAGAAAGTCACACACTGTCGTGTGTGGGTAGTGTCTTAAAGAACTTGGGCCTCGCTCTTCACCTCATTGCTCTATTCCTTTAAAATATCCTGGCTAAATGGCCAGCCAGCCCATGCCTGTACTTCTCCCGTGGGGAACTCGTCCCTCCTCAATCTCCTAAGGCCTCCACTCCATTTCCAGCCATTTTTATAAAATTCCTTTTTAAAAAAAATTGAGATAAAAATTTGTGTTCTATAACTTTTGCCCATTGGCCTTTGTTCTCATTTGGGGCATCAATTTGTATTGGTCCTCTTCCTTAGGGTAGTCCTCCAGGCTTTCAAACAGTCACACCCACCTTGTGCCTTCTGGCTAAACATCCCACTTCCTTACGTGTTCTTCTCTAGCTCTGGTTCCAAGTTCCCCTGCCACCCTAGTCACCCTCCTTTGATCAAGTCTTGTTTTATGTATTTCTGAGCATGAGAATTGTACACAGTGCCCAAGTCTGGTTTTACCACCACTGAGTAGAACAGGTCTATCTCCTTGTTTCTTTATTTCGATATTTTCCAGAAAATATTGTTTTATTCATGCAACCTAAGAAAGAGAATTTTAAAAAAAGGTGGGGAGTGTAGTTGGTAGAAGGCCTTCTGATCCCTTCTGAAGAATAAGTGGAAGAGATCACAGAGAAACATGACATTCCAAAAGGCTGGTGAAAGTTTCACACGGAGGGAGCTGCTGGTGCCCCCATCAGTGTTTGGAGCCCTTCCTTTCTCCTGGATGAGCAGGGAAACCAGAGCTGGAATTGGGCAGGAGGAGATGGGGGGAGAGCGGCTCTGGGTTAGAGGACACAGAGCACCTAGGTTTGGGGGTCACTCTAAACCTTCTCATACTGACCTTGGAACAAGGTGAGTTCCCAGGGGAGAAGGGTCTGTGCTTTCCTGCTGAGTGAGCACCCCTTGTTTACACCCCCCGAATGGTCTGGACCTCCATCGTTACACCATGCATCCCGTGTGTAACCATTTGTTCAGCTGACTTTCTCACTGGGCTTTGATGGCAGAGTCCATACTTGTCCTTTTCATGATCCTTGATCCCTAGTTTCTAGTACAGGGTAGGCTCTCAACAAAAATGTGTTGGATAAATAAACAAAGGAGGAATCAAGGGATCTCTAATAATGCTCGCTCTGAGGTTTCTGTTGATGGATTCTATCCACCGGCCTACTTGGAAGCTCCATTACTTGCTTGCCTGGTTGTAACTGTCTTTCTCCTACTGCAATGAACTCTCCATTGTCCAGCCATGTTGAGAGAGGAAAGAATCATACAAACATGAAATGGTTCCAACTGAAGAGAACTTTAGACATCAACCAGAGTTTACTGAAAAGACTTTCTTCCTCATTCCCACTCCACTAAATACCCTCACTTCCTTTCTATATCCCAGCTCTCCAAAGCAGTTCCCTTGCGGACAGCCTTAACTCCCTTTTTCCTATCTCCCTCCACTACACTCACCTGGAAAACCCCAACTATTTGCTCACTTTGCACCTTCTCTGAAGCAGCTTAGCGTTGATTGATGGAGAAAATCTCCCTCCCCTTGAAATAGATCAATTGAACTTCAGGAAGACACCCCTGACCCCACCCCACATTGACCTCCAGCAATGTGCCTTCTGCAATCTGTAGGTCCTGTCAGGGGCTGCTCTATTTCTCTTGCCCATTTTAGAGGGTTATTTTCTTGAGGACACCCATTTGGGTGAATTTTCTGTATATCTACCCTCCAGACTTGGGCTGGAAAGAATCTTAGGGATCAGCTGATTTTGTACCTTTCAGTGTTTTTAAGTGGGAAATCTTCCTTTAAGAGGAATTGTGTGTAGTACCATTATTTATAAAAGAGATAAAAGTGGAGCTGCTCTTGTTGAAGAGGTACTGAGGGCCAGTATCCCTCCGCATGGGCCCTCCATTGCTCTGAGGGTGCTCCTGTGCCTTAGGGCATCGGCAGATTCCGTTTGAAGGCACTGATTTAGCCTGAGGAGCTTGTTGTTGAGATGAGGAGACCAAGGTCTAGAGATGTGAAGCAACTTGCCTGGGGTCACACAATAGACCCAGGACCCAGAATGTTTAATTACGCTGGGGCTCTTTCCACCAGAGCATGGCGCCTCTTGCTCTAAGGATCATGATTTTTGGCCTCCGTAGACTGACTCTGGCTCATGGTGAGCTGTGCTGTGACCACCACTGCCTTCTATTTGGACCCAGAATGTCAATTTCCCTGGCAGAATACCGGCTGTCCTGGTGCCATGTCCTCGTGCCACCTACCCGTGCACACAGAGGCTCTGCCGATCCTCCCACCTCCGTCCCTTCTAGGATTGAAGCCCAAAGCCTCTTACAAAACTGTCTTCTGAGGGCCCCTTGGCTGTCTTGTTTGTAAAACCATTCACAGGCAGCCTTGCCTTTCATTTCCTTAATCTCAAATTGCATCAAAAAGGGAGAGATTAGAGGTAAAACCTCAATAAAAGACTGAACAAAAGCCTGCTCCCACATTGGATTCTCACACCTAGCTTTGCCTTTTTCCCCTCCCTTTTGTCTGACAGACTGAGTGTATGAACCTCTGTTTTTTTTTTTTTAAACTTAGATTAAAACACTATTTAGAAAAGGCCTACAAGTTTGAAGTCACCTCTGGTTCATACGTTAAACATCAAATGTACATTAACTGTGAATTATGGTCATGAAAAGTAAATCCTTTAATGCTGTTTTCTGTGTTCCACTGCTGAAGCTTAGCATTAATGGCCTCTTTGCAACTCCGTCAATGGGTGGACTTCTTATTTTCCAGCTCTCACCGCTGTGTAGGCTTCCCTCTCTGTGCACCTGTAAACATACAGCCATGGAAAAAGATTGTAGGGAAGTTTAAGCTCAGAAGCAGATCCACCTGGGTGGCATGAGCCATTTATCCCCAATGGGCAGGTGGCCCCACCTTGCATAGTGTACCACTATAGCTCCTTTACGACCCTCCTGGGCTCAGTGCAGTTCTATTTGCAACATTAAGTTCTGCGGAGCTGTAATTGTTGGGAAGGTGTCTAACTGGTATCTAGTTCAAGCTATTGATCAGAAAGCCTGGCAATGGAGAAGCAGAGTTACAGACAAAGGGTTTCTCTTCCCAAAGAAAAGGCAGGTTCATAAGCCAGATATGGGAGAAACATACCTGTGATGAGTGACCTTCTCTAGGTCTTGGTGTGGAAGCCATGCTCTTGCACGACTGAGTCATTGACATTTTCTGCTGAACCGTGATGAGCTTAACTAGGAAAAGAGCGGGGGTGATGTAGATCCAAAATGTTTACTCTTATGAGAAGGCCCTTTTCCCTTTAAAACTGTAGAAGCTCTCCCAGAGTGGAGCAAACTACCTGGAAAGGCTTTTGCTACAATCTGATCTAAAGCCTGGGAGGCCAGAAACGTGCTGGAGTTGTAGACAAGCCTTAGCAGGTTTTGAGAAAAAATTAGAAAAGTCAGAATGAATTACTTTTTCTCCAACCTAGGTTAAGAGACAAGATTAGTAAAGTAGAGATAATGATAGAAAACGATTTAAAAAGGCATTGAATTGTATTTCAGTGTTTATGTACCTTTAAAGCTTGCACTAAATTGCACAAGCTATTTAAATATGTTCTTTAATATTTATGCTTTGTTGTTTTAATAAAGACTTCTATTTTTAAATAAAAATGCATAATTAAGTGGAACAGAATATTTTCCTCTTTGACATGCTTAATCACACCTCTTGGAAGCTTAAGTTGTTCCAATTATAAAGTCCAGACACTACTATCTACCGTGTAGCAGGCTGCACTCAGTAGGTCCTCAATAAATATTTAATGATCAGCTATTATGTGCCTGACACTGTGTTAAGTTCTGGAGATACAAGAGAGAGAAAAAAAGACATGGGCCCTGCTCTAATGGAGCTCGCCGTACAATGAGAGAGTGAGACATTAGTTATACAAATGAGGGTATGCTTATCAGATGAGATCGGTATGGGGAGGAACAGGAGCTTATCCCAAAGGAACTTGTCCTAATGGGTTGGAGAGGTGGAGAGATCGAGAGGGCTTCCCCGAGAATGTGCTGGTTGAGCTGGGATCTGAGGGCTAAGTAGATCACTGGGTAAAGAGAGAGGGAAAGAGAATCCCAAGCAGAGCCAAGTGGTGTGAGCAAAGCCTAGAGGTAGGAGGCAGCATGATGAATTTTGGGGAACTAAAAAAAGGCAAGGATGACTGGCACGGCCACAGTGCAGGCTGTACTGTGGATGAAGGTGCACAGCTGGGTGGAGGAAGTGTGAGTCAGCAGCTGAAATCCAGCCCTGTTGCACTTGCCAAGCTCAAGCCCTGATGAGAGGCTGTGTCAGCCCGGAGGAATGGGCATCTCTTTTTATGGGCTGCCCAGAAAGGCACTTTACCTAATCCCCTCCACAGTGCCCTGAGGGCTGTGACCCTGGTCAAGGGAGCATAGCAAGAGAGGGAAAGAGTGAGATCAGGTAAGGCTGGAAAGGCAGCAAGGGCAGACACACAGGACTTGAAGCCCGCCTTAGGATGTGGGCCTTTATCCTAAGAGCAATGAGAAGCTAATGAAGGGTTTTAAGTGTGTATGTGTGTGATGAACAGATTTGCATTTTGAAAAGATCACTCTGGCTGCAGTGTGGAAAGCCGATTAGAGGGGCATCCGAGCGGAAGGAGGGGTATGGTTTTGGGCAAAAGATCATGAGTTTGGTCTTGGACTACTGAGTTGGATGTGTCTTGCAAGCATCCTAGTGGAGACATCAGGTGAGCTCAGACAAACTGTGTAACACTTAATTTGTAGTTGTCATAACCCCCAGGCATTGGGCACAGGGTATGTGGCAACTTAACCCACAGGTCAATAGGCAAAGAGAAGGAAGCTAACTACAGGTAGGGCAGGGACTAGTGGAGTCTACCCCAGTGGGAAGGCTGGCTCTCAAGTGAAGATGTCTCACATCCAAATCAGTGTCCTGGAGAAAAAAGGTCAGCTGGTAGATTCAGCTTAGAATGGGGAGACTCCAGAGAAGGTGATGGTCATAGTAAGGTTGGTGGTGACACTTTGCTTCTCCTGCTGCAGGTAGTGGCAGCGCTTTGGAAACTTCAGCTCCGATCCAGGCCAAGGACTAGGGGTGGGTTGAGTATTAAGATAAAGTTCTGTTTATTTGGAAACAGGACTGGTATAGGACAGATAAGTTGGAAGGTTCTAAAATAGACAGAGATTTAGAGCAGTTCCAGAAGAGGATTAGAGTGCCGATTCAGAACTGGACCGAATCCAGCCATGCTCACTAGGAAGACAAGGTGACCACTGGTGGAAAGGTTAATCTCAGTGGGCCTCTAAAGGCCTGGTGAGGTTTAGCTCTGGGCCCACTGGGTACCCAGCTTAAGGAAGTGAGACCAATTACAGACCCTCAACTGCAGGTGGGGTTGGTTCCCTAACAAACAACCGAGCTTGGTCAGGACAGGATCAAGAATGGGGCAGGTGTGAGTCTGCAGGTTGAAGGTTTTCAGTACCTGTAGATGGGCTGGGCTGTAGATGGCAGGGGCTCACAGTCATAAGATCAGGAGCTTTGGGAATATAAACCTATAAATTACAAGAAACACTGTTTTCTCTCTCTTTTGAGTCAGTTGCTAGATGCCCTGGTAGCTCTGTCAAGTCTGTGTAGAGGAGCAAGTGTGTGTGTGTATGTGTGCCGTGTCTGCGTGTGCGCGTCTGCATATGCATGCACACACTTTCTCTTCCTTACCACGCTGGGATAAATGGTGCAGGGGTAAAGAAAAAGTTGGAGTCAACTAGTCTAGGAAAGGGAAGGCCCAGAAGTAGAATCTTAAGCAGTCATTCAGTCCAGCTCCTTATCAGCTGGCAGGACTTAAACTAAACTTACTACTATTAATAATAACACCAGGCACTCTTCTAAATATTTCATATGAATCAACTAATTTAATTACCACAATAACTTTACAATGCCTCTGGGAGGTCAGTTATTATTAACCATGCTTTACAGATAAGGAAACTGACATGCAGTTGAGAGGTTAAGCAACTTGCTCAAGGTCACATAACTAGTAAGTGTTCCAGCTAAGAGTCAAATCCGGACAGTCTACTCCAGACCTTCATGCTTAATGTTTATAACATACTGGACATGATGAGAAAATCTGCAAGTTCTCAAGGGCTGTTTTATAGAAATGGTTTAAAAATCTTCTAAATTCTGGATTCTAGAATTCAGTGGGATCAACCCTGTCTTCCTTTCCTCCTGGGAAAACTTGCAGGCCTCGTGAGGGGTAACTGAAGATGGAGGGTACTATCGGGATGATTGTTCTAATGTCTAAGTAGTGAGCCTCCGAGGGGCTAGCCATGCTGGAGGAGGGTAGCAGGGCAGGGGGTGAGCCTGGCCATGATCAGGGCTTCCCAGGCCACAGCTCATAGCAGGTCTTGGGTACATGGCAGCTCCGCTTCTGAATCTCCACCATCAGTCTCCCTGGTACCCAAGAAAAAGATGAGGCCAGGGCTTCTGCATTCATTGCTCAAGAGGTAAAAGATGTGTGTTGCACTCATCTCTTTATTTTATTTTATTTTATTTTTTGTGAGGAACATCACCCCTGAGCTAACATCCATGCTAATCCTCCTCTTTTTGCTGAGGAAGACGGGCTCTGAGCTAACATCTATTGCTAATCCTCCTCCTTTTTTTTCCCCCGAAGCCCCAGTAGATAGTTGTATGTCATAGTTGCACATTCTTCTAGTTGCTGTATGTGGGACGTGGCCTCAGCATAGCCGGAGAAGCGGTACATCGGTGTGCGCCCGGGTTCCGAACCCGGGCTGCCAGTAGCAGAGCGCACTCACTTAACCGCTAAGCCACGGGGCCGGCCCTGCACTCATCTCTTTAAAGAACAACAGTGGACCTGTAGCACTGCCTCTATTCTTTCCAGAAACCTCTTTTCATAATGGATCACAGAATATCGACACTTATTGTGAGCTGTTTAGAGTGAATGAATGAACTACTTGGTGCAGTTTAAACTACCAGGCAGTTTAAAGGTACATAGCTTAGTTGCAACATAGGACTTGGTCTGGCTTGACACCCAGGTCTGATTTCTCAGTTCCAATTGGGTTCACTCCAGGCATGCTAGGTGATCATTTTGCCCACCTTGATTCCAGAGAGAAACGCATTTCTTTCTGGTTGGTATTCTCCCAGGCCAGCCCCCTGGGCAGACAGGCTCCTGGTATAGCTCAGCTAACGGATCTTTCCTTGCACTCATCCCTGCATTTCCTGAACATTTATCCTTTCTCCAGCAATTTACCCATAGAGCAGCAGCATCTCCCAGTCTGACCTTCATCTGAAGGTCAGATGACTTTCCTTTGATCTAGAGCAAACAGGCATGCAATTATGACAAACATGAGATTTGGGAGAGGATTAATTTCTACGAGGCCATGTTGAGGGACCAAGTCAATTGTACTGTGAGGGTTTTTCCCCCTGGGGTGTTTCTTTTTATTTTGAATTTGCTTCCTTGTTAGAGGGTTGGGATGAGAGGTACCATGAAAGCACCTGGCTAGATCCAACCCTCATTTTCCCTATGAAATATATTTGCCCATGAAATACCATGTTTCAAAAGAGAGGTGAAATCTGCCTAGCTACTGAGAAGACCTCTATTGGAGCCAAGGGCAAGAGGTCCAGAGTGGAAAACAAGACCTAGGGTCACCCAGTGAAAATCCCAATTGGGTTGGAAGTCTCAGGCTGTCATTTTCCTTCCAAACTCCCATTTCTATTTGCACTCGTGTCTTCTCTCTTTTAGATGAACAGACTCCATCAAAGATTGAGAGCGATAAACTGGGATTAGATACAGTTTTGGATGCGGCTGAAGAGGCTGGTGCTGCCAACTTCATTTCTACTCCCGATATAAAAATCAAGGGAAATCCCATGGGGTGGGAAGGAATTCATTTGTCCCTTAAATGAACAAAACACTGTGCAGAATGTGAAGAAAGAGCTCTGAGAAGGTACAACCTGGAGGGGCCCCACCTGTAGTCCCCAAAACATTCCTGAGTTTCTCCTTTTTCTCCCCGTCATGCCCAACACCCAGCAGTCCATTTGGGCTCAAGAAAGAAACAAAGAGAATTCCTTCTTCCTTGCTTCTAATTCCTTAGAGAAAGGCTTTGCATTTTCAAAGGAACTATTCTAAAATTGAGAGAAGCTAAAATGAAAATGAAAAAAATACAAAAATACATAAGCATATGCAGGCTTAAAATACAGGTATTTGTGCAATAAGTCATACTAGTCATTGGGCAGGGAAGCCCAGCTGCATTCCATACACTGTCTTAGGAGGCGGTCCAGAGTCCATCTCTTTTGGTTCTGGAGCCATTTTGCCTCCTGTTCTGGGATGAAGTTCTAGTCAGGTAAATGTCTAGAAGGTCCTTACAGCTATTAGTGGAAAGGTGAGCTTCCAGACCCTCTCCAAGGAACAGGGCACCCCATAACTTCCTCCAAAACCCCACCTGCACGGAGTGGATGTAAACAGTCTGGACACACTGTCTGCTAACCACAGGGAAGGGCCAAAGGGTTCTCTTTTCCTAGGGACCCTCCACAAATTCTAGCAAAGTGTCCATGGCACTGTAAAACAAAACAAGAAAGTTCGAGCTCATGCTGCTAGTTCAGTTTATTTCAGCATCTCCTTTTCTGCAGGCATCAGGTACATTACAGACAGGGAAATTGGGTTTCAGAAATAGCACCTGTCGGAGAACGGCAGGCCTCACCCCCAACCCCCGTCAGCACCAAATGGTCTTAATTAACTTTGGACACTTCCGCACCTCACACTTTATTTCTGAATGTTATTGAAAGTTGTCAGAACTTGTCTCACTTTTTTCTTTTATTATTAATGTGTAAATACAATGCCTCAGGAGTGTTACTAAAACACAGAATCTAATCCCAGGAGATTAATTTATGAACACAGCATAGGATGAAGTTGCATCCTGGTGACTGCAAATTGATGTTGGTAAGAGCCACAAGCATCAGCCTCTCCAAACCCACAGGGATCCAGAAGGCCAAGGGGGCTGGGGGCAAGCAGAGATGAGGGGGAGAGCTGGACTCTGCTGATTTTTGAGACACTTGCAGGACACAGGACCTTGGGTTCCTCTTGGTAGGGAAGAGGAGAGTAAGGCCACCTTTCTCTCCTGATGGAGCAGTGCCCCCTGCAAGTCTGTCCATCCATTAGCCAAGTCCATGGGCATTTATTGAGTGCTTATGTGACATCAATCTAAGCTCAGCTCTGTGGGAATCAAAACAAGCAAAGCACTAGTTACTGCTTGTGATGACCTTGCCTTCCTGGGGGGAGTCAAACATAGGTACTTGAAACTATTGGAGAACAAAGCCAGACCCTTGCCAAGCTTGGGACTGTGTGCGGCAGATTCTAAATGCACAGGTTCAGTGGAGAGGAGAGTCAGTGTGGACTGGAGTGATGAGGCAAATCCTCTGGGTGGAGGAGTTGCTGGGGTGGGATGCACCGACCTCAAGTACAAGGTGGTGGAGTTGAAGATGAGGTGCCCAGGGTCCTTCCTCAAGGCTGGGGAGACTTGGCTAAAGGTCATTGCAAACTATCTTTATTTCCTCAGAGGAGCTGAGGCCTGGCAATCTGGAGGGAAGGTGGGAATGCTGCATTTATTTAGAAGCTGTGCTCTACACAAGCTTGAGCAGACATCCGTCCATCCTTGTCCAGAGGGGGGTAGTAGCTGAGCACCCCTGGCCCAGTATGGCTGATCACCTCCTGGGAGCTCTGAGCACTCAGGACTCAAGCTCTTCGAATTTGAGGGGTGGCTCTCATTGATGAAGGCGGAAGAGGCGGCTGCACATAGACACGGGGAGGAGCTGAGGGCAGGGTGCAGGGTTACCAGAGGCTTGGGCGTCCGACTGAGCAAGCTGGGAGCCTGGGATGAGCCAGTGAAGGAGGGGAGCTTGGCCTTCCATTCTGGGGCTCCTAATGATCTGGGGACACCTGTGTAGAGAGCTGGGGTTTAGCTCCTGCCCACTCTCCGAGTATGCTGGGGGTCCTCCATCCCCTCTGCCTGCCTCCATTTCTCCAGTTCGCCTCTCGCCTGCCCTTCAGGTTTCTGCCTCGCTGCCGGTCCCTCCACGCTCCTCCTCGTGAGCAGGCTTGTGTGGGTGGGGGTATTGGTGGGTGGGGGGCGCAGACCCGGAGGAAAGGCCTGAGGTCGCACGGGGCTCCCCGTCCCGGGGCTGAAGGAGGCTGCAGAAGGCCCGATGAAGGGAGCGTGGCCGGGCTGGGCTGCGGACCGGCGGGAGAGCAGCGAGGCGGGCAGGGCAGGGGGTGGGAAGAGGGCTCTCCCCGCCCCTCCCTCCTCCACCGGAGGCGCCAGCATAGATGGCGGCCGCTCCGCCGAGTGCTAATTACGGCGGGAAGCAGCGATGGCCGGCCGCGGCAGCAGGAGCTGGGCCCCGAGAGCTGGCGCCGGGTGGCCTGCGCGCGCCCGCCCCGCGGCCCGCCGCCCCGTGCGAGGGTAATCAGTGTCAGCATCCTGACAGGTCCCGGAGAGTGGTTGCAGGGCATGAGCCGGCTGGAGCTGCGGCCTGGTGATTAGAAGCATCAGCGGAGCCGCATGCTGATTCGGGAAGAACAGAACAGCCTCTCGCTCTCTGTTCTCGCTCGCGCTCTTCTCCCCTTTCTTTCTCCAGCGCTGCGCTCCCTCCTTCGGTGAGGTCCACGGAGACAGCCGCAGCGAACCGAGCCTGCTCCCTCCTGGCACTTCCACGCCCACACTCCCGCCGCCTCCCGCTCGGCCCGCCAGACCCGTGGCCACGCCACCCTCCCAGCGCTCCTGCGGGCCTTGCAGAGGTTTGCAGGGGGTCCTCACAGGGGTCCCAGGGGGGGGAAGGCTGGCGTGGCCGAGTTGGGAAGGGATGGGAGACGCCGCCTGGCAACGGAGACCCTTAGCTTTCTAGAAATTCAGAACCCAGAGAAAACCAGGGCCTAGCCCTGCTCTTTAGCAAATGGCGCATTTGAATCGCGTTTCCACCCCCTGGGGGATTTGGCTTTGAGGTGTGTCTGTGTCCCCAGTCGGGCAGGCTCAGGTTCCTGCTCCCTCTGTTCCAGAGCTAGTAGAGACAGCCTTATGGACTCAGGGCTTTGGAGAAAGGGTGGACAGTGGTCCCCTCCCTTCTGTTCTCTCTTCTCACCAGTCACCTGCTGGGCACCGTGCTTCGGGCACCCCACCATGCATAGAAACTGTGGTGCAAAGGGCTGACTGATGATGCCCTCCGGAGGCTGGTGAGAGTCGCAGAGGCAGGGAAATGAGGTGTGATGCTGCATGCGCACATAGTAGGTGCTGGAAACCGTAGATGGTGCATGCACATAGACTAGGCAGAATCCTTGATCCCCTGGTTGCTGGGGCAGTGAGATTCAGAGCAGCAAACGGTCAGCCCTGGAGACAGAGGTCGTGGCCCCAGCAGCTCAGCCCCATTAGCGGGGCTGGTGGGAGGCAGCCAGTCCTTTTGAGGGCTCAGACAATTCCGGCGATTGAAGGGCTGCTCTTTGGAGCTGCAGCCAAACTAATCTCAGGCCGGCAGCCCCGTGCCTTTCCTTTAGTCTCAGCCCACTCACTGGCTCTGCCCTTCAGAGGAGGCCCGCGGCCTCCTCCAGGGGCTGCGGATTAACCCCTAAAAACTGGGTTTTGTTTGCAGAGCTTTCTTCAAGGCTGAGGAAGCCTCCAGAGTCTCCTGTTCTTGCTGCTTGTTGACTAGGGGGATCCATGAGGTCAGATGGGGTTGGCAGTGGCTCAGCCCCTGGCCCTAGACACATAGTCTGGAAGTCTGCCAGGAAGTCTTTCTCATGTGGCCCAGCCAGTCCCTCCTGCCTGCCCCGGCCCTGGAGGGCCTAGCCACCCAGGCCTTTTCCTCCAGGCTCAGCTCTGCCCAGTGACAGATGGAGCCTGCCTTAACTGGGCTGGGAGGGCACCAGCATCTCCATCAGACTGATAGGGGCGATGCTGTGCTCAGATGTCTGCCCATAGATTTAGGATCCAGTACACTGGGGCAGATACCTTTCCCTAAATCATTACTAAAGTGGTACCATTCCTAGCACTGGGGTTCTACCTTAGTCTCCCAATTAGCCCTCCTGCCCCAGAGCTCCAGTCTCACTTGACTGAGGTGCTGGTACAGACCTCCTCTCTGGCCCTTTCCCACCCCTTCCCAGGGAGCTGAGACTGCTCCTCTTGGCTTCCTGATGCCACTGTGGTTATGCTCTGATGGGGCTGACCATCCAGAGCCACAGCTGTATTGTCTATCTGCCTTTGAGGGTCTCTGCCGCCAGCTCCCCACTAATTATTTGGCCTCCCCCTTTCCCATGGGTACCAACCACACCCTGAATCAAGCCCAGGTCCTCCCACCCCCTTTCCCACCAGCTCAGTCTACCTCCTATAGCCTGTCAGGCTCTTTGGACCATCTCTATATCTGCTCCAGCTTGATAGACAACAAGAAGGACAATGAACCCTACTGTTCTTTCTCTATTTATGTGGTTTGTGTATAACCCTCTAGCTCTCTAAGCCCTCACCTGGTGGATACTTGTCCTTTCTGTAGCCCTGAAGGATGAGGCTCTTCTTTGAGAATCTGGGGGTGGTTGTGAGTGAGATCGAGGGGAACTACACCACTTAGGTGATGCTTTCTTTGAGCCAAATGCTGTTCTAGGCACCAAGGATAACAAAGAAGGAAAGATAAGTCCTACCTGCTCCCAGAGATTTTCTTTGTGGTGGGGAACCAGGAAGCCATCTGCGATACAGTATGAAAGAAGCTATAACAGAGGCAGATTCTAGCAGAAGAGGGAACTTCAGGGAACATCTTGCCTTCAAGTTCATCAGGTCTACTAGTCTCTACCAGTCTACCCCCAAGCAGACAAAATGGTCAGGGGAAGAGAAATGAAGAATGGAATTGAGCTGGACACAGGGAGCCACTGGGTTTGGAAGCACCTCCTAAGTAAATGGATTTCCCTTTATGTGCTTGGTGCTTTGTGGAATATGGAGGTGAATAAGACCCAGTCCTTGATCTCCAGGAGCTCAGTTGCAATGGAGGTGACAGAGCCTTATAGTAAGCAACTCTAATAGAAGGCAGATTGAGAACAGTGCTATTACGGGTGCGATCAATATATTACTACTATATGGAGAAGAGGGTACTTTGCTGAAAAGTTTTGGGGGAGACTTCCTGGAGCTTTCCTTAATTACACATTACTATCAACCCGTATCTTGCACACGGGGTAGGATGGGAATGATTATTGCAGTGGATAGTTCCACGTTTAGACCCCTAACATCCTCCCTGCCCACTTTTGTTTGGTGATGGTACTATAAATTTCTTTTGGGGAAACATCTTTCATGCAACTCTCAGTGCCTTGAGTTAGATTGGGCTTCCCCCCTCAATCTTCCCCTCCGGGTGGAGTTTGAGACTCAGGCTCAAACTAGTGATCATATTCCAAGTGATTGGTCCAGGGATGATCCAGCTCACCCAATGAGTGTCCGGCTCAGGTCTTTGGTGAATTGTGAGGGGAAGAGTCGCTCTTTCTCTCTTACACTTGGGATTGTGAGGATGTGATCCTGAAGCAGCTGCTGCCATCTTGCTGCCACCAGGTCTTGCATGACATGGAGCCAGGACAGAGGAAGCCCATCCAAGGGATGGTAAGAGAGAAACTCTCTGGGAGAGGAGTAACTGTTCTGGAGGCAGTTTCTCCAATCATCCTCTAGGTAACTGAAGCCAGGCGTAGCTCTGGATTTGTCAGTTTCACAATCCAATAAATTCCCTCTTTATTTAGGCACTTTGTTGAGGATCTTATCACTGGTAACATGTAGCCAAGAGAGATGTAACTGACACGTGTTCACCGAGGCCCTCCTATGCGCAAAGCACTGTGCTCAGTGCTTTTAACTTCAGCCTTTTATTTGATAGGTAGCTGTTACTATCTCTACCTTTCTGCTGAGGAGTCTGAGGGTCAGAGAGGTTATGACTGTGGGAGTTGGGATGTTTACTCAGGGACAAAGATTTAGGAAGCTCAGGCTGGGCCTTATAAAGGGTCTTAGCCTTCAGGAAGAGAACCAAGCCTCAGTCAAAAAAAGAAATTTCAATTAAATGACAAGTTCCTCTTCTAGAGCCTCAGTGCCTTTGTTTCTGCTGTTCTTGGCATGGCTTCTGAACCTCTCAAGGCCTGGAAGAGGCAAGACTCATATTGTGGGTAGATATACAAATTTCGTGGGCTGGTAGATTTTTGGCTGTGTTTGCAAAACTATAGTTATTTCTGCAAAACATCTGTGTAAGGAGACACCAGGTCACCCAAGCAGGGTGAGAGGCAGGTGCATGAGGATGGAGAGATGCTTGGAGTAATCATGCCAGCCTGCTGAGCCTCACGCAGGATCTGGTCAGAGCAGGAGATATTTACAATTCAACTCTCCACCTGTCCTGTCCATGCCAGGGGACGCTCCGGGCAGGGGAGAGTTAATGACCAACCTCCTTCAGAAAAGAAAAAGGCCTCAGTAACAAAACCCACAGCACGGAGGGAAGAGACGTGAGTTACCAGCCACAGAAGCTTAAAAAGGAACCCACCCACAGCTCCCGCTACAAATGCTTTTAGCCGCACGTTAAATCTTCCCTCTAATGGCACCCCCTGTTAAACGAGATATGTCACCCGACCTGAGGAGGCTGACTTGAAAGGCAAATAGTTGGAAGTGATTCCACACGTTATTAGTGAGAGCTGTTCTCACATTTCCGGCAAAAATAATGGAGCCGAGGTCTGAAGAGATGACTAATACCTCCCCATTACTGACCCGAGGCCGGGCATTACATTGTAATCCTGGCCACTCGGCTGGCCCTTCAAGCATATTTTTCGGTGCTTGTCCTCTGGGTGCTTTCTGCCGGATGGCTCTGTTCGTGGTAACCTGGCTGCCCAGCCTGTTGAAATGAGGGGCTTTCCTTCACAGAGCAGCTCTTGTCTCCATGGGGGCAGGGGAGGAAGGGAGGGGCCGCCCTCAGCAGAAATGACCCACTCTGATTATTGGGGTTTGTCCCCTGCTTCAAGGAAGGGCTGCATCTAGCCTGTCCCAGAGACCTAGGAATCTGCCCCGATCCTAATTTCATCTAGGATTCTATCATCTTCTTTAATGGCCTTCAGGGGCGTTTCACAGGCCTTCCTGTTGGGAAATTCTTTGGATTTAATCTTAAAGCTCTCCTATTAAAATGTTAGCCTCTGTCTCCTTTTTTTTTTTTTTTTCTTCAATAGGATAGGAGAATATTAGATTTGTAGACTCTAAAGGGAGAATTTAACAAGAGCCAACATTTATTGAGGGCTGGCTATGTGCCAGTCACCGTGCTGGGTGCCCTACCTGCCTTAGCTCCTAACACACGCGACAGATACGGCCCTGGCTGGGTCACCAGTGACCTTGATGTTAGTGTATCTGTCTAATGGACATTTTTCACTCCTTGTTTCCTTTGACCTCTCAGTGATATTCATCCCCCTTGACCACTCTCTCCGGTTGAAACGCCCTCCTCCTCGGTTCTCTGTGATGCTATGCTCACCCAGATTCTTTTCTCCTGTCTGGGGGCTTCTTCCTAGTCCCCTTTGCAAGCTTAGCCTCCTCTGCCATCTGCCGTCTATACGTTGGAGTTCCTCACGACTTGGCCCTTGTTTCTTCTTTATTCTCTCCAAAGGTGCCCGTTCCCATGGTTCTGGCCTCAACTATCGTGCATTTGCAAATGGCTCCTTTATGTACCTCCAAGCTAGACTTCTCCTGTACTCTCCAGAGCTGTATTTCCAGTGATGTACCTGGAATCTCCACTCTGCTCTCTAAAGCTGCCTCCAACTCAACATTTTCAAAATTGACTTCATTGTTTTTACTCTCAGTCTTGACCTCTTCCACTGTTCTCTTTCTCCATGTACAGGAAGGCTGTACTTCCATTTGCACAAGCTAGAAACCTGGGGGCTCCCTCTCTCTCCGCGACCCTTATCCAATTGATCACGAAGTCCCTGCTGACTTGACTTCCTAATTATTTCATGACTCTTTCTTTCCCTTCATTCTCTGCCACCACCCTAGGCCAAAGTGCCATCCTCTTCTGCTGGTTACAGCTTCCAAACTCACCTCACACCTGCTAGCCCCTCTTGTCTGTTCTCCACACTGCCATCCAAGAGCTCTTTTCAAAATTCAAATTTGCCATGCTGTCCTTCCAGGCTGAAACTCGGCATTGGTTTCCCATTGCTCCTAAAGTACAGACCAGTATCCTTACCAGGGCCCTACACAATCTGGCCAGGCTATTTCCTTGGTCTCGTCTTACACTATACTCTCTTCTGAGATCCAGCACGTGTCATTCTTTCAGTTCCTTCATCCATACTCTCTCTTGCCTCAGGATTTTTGCACATGCTCCTACTTCTAAACACTCTAAAGTGTTGTTCTCCCTTTCCCCTTTGCCAGGTTAACCTTCCACTCACCCTCCAGCTCTCAACTTGCATAGCTTTTTGCATCAGCTTTCCATGACCTCCCAGATCAGCTGAGGTCTATGCCAGGCAGTCGGCTTTCCGCCAGGGCTTAGAACAGCTCTGGCCTCTGGATGCCTGTCTGCAACTGGTCATTGAATGAACTGCTCTTTCATTGCATACTCAATCATCAGCCTTGTGCGATGCCCCTATTTTCCTGGCCAGAACGGGGGAAGAGGTTTCCCTCTCATGTGTCAGGTGAAAGCCCCAGGCAAGTCCAGCATTTCTAGCCCCTGTTTTTGCCATGTCCATGGGTCCCTCTGGAATTCTCCCTGCTGCCTTGAGTCGCTTCTTGGGTCTTGCAGTCTGTCCACAGCTATTCTCTGCCTGTGCTCCTTAGCACTCTCGATGCAGATTTGCAGGAACATCCATCCTCTGGGTGAAAGAAAGGCTCAGGAGGCTGGCCTGGCCTGGGGAGGGAGGACACAGGAACAACAGGCCACACACACTCCCCCTGCTCTTCTGTACCTATCACCCTCCATCTTTTGTCACCTGGCGGGGGGGGGTCTGCTGGCTGATGGGGTCTTCAAAGTACCATGCTGGCTGCCAGATTCTCCTTTTTGGCAAATTCTCTACTCCTTTTGTAGAATCTACCCTGATTTATTTGTTCTCTTTAGAGCATTTACTTTCTCGTATATAAATATTGGGCAGCGGGGTTGGAACTCGCGTTCCATGTATAGGAATGGTGACAGCCGCGACAGCAGGTTTATTTTTAAATAAAAATTGGAAAGTTACGAGGCTCCTGAGGTTTTCTGCATTTTTATTTTTCATTCAAAAGAAAAAAAAAGGCAGGGGAGAAAAAAGGATGGGGGGAAATATCACCTCTATCTCTGCTTCCATTTTTCATGGCTCCCTGTTTTCATCTCCTTTCCCCGCTTCCCTTCCCTGGCATTTGGCATCTCTGTAAAGAAAGGGAAGGAGTGATTACTTCTAAGAAGGGAGTGGGGGATCTGTTCAAGCCGATCATTAGGCATGCAGCCCCTGAGCAAGCCGCATGCATGGTAAAATATTACCTTAATAACATACTCACAGAGAGCTATGTGTAAATGGTAACAGCTGCTTTTGTGATGACCGTGTTATAAATGATTGCAGCCCTGATCATTAATAATGCATTTGAACAATAACAACTTGATTCCAGGGAAGAAGTACAGCCTTTCATTTTTTCCTGGCACATGAATTCACTCTTGCTGTTGTGCGAAGTGACGGGGCCCTAGGATTGAAGGCCCACACTGGGCCTTCAGAAACAAGGAGGATTTCAGCCCATTCCTGGCCACCAGCCAGGTAAAATGGGGCTTCCAAAGCCCCCCCTAGAGCTGTTCCTATGCCCATGATGTTGACCTTTCAGCTAGCCTGTGCCCCCTAAGCCTCTCCACCTCTCCTAAAAGCTAAAGTATCAGAAACCTGCCACTGTGATGGTAGTTTGAGGGTGGACTTCCACGAGATATCAGGATCCTGGAAGTTTCCCAGCCATTGGTGTTGGTTACTCAAGGGTTACTTTTCTTTAACATGTCTGAGTTTACTGTGTGCCTGGAAGACAAAGTCCAAACTTTTTAGGATGTCATGTTAGGAACCTTGACAGTCCAGCTCCAAACCTTCAGCCACATCTCCTGCCACTCTCATCTGGCACTCTGTTCTAATCACTCCAGACTTCTCAGGGTTCCAAAATCACTCCAGGAAAGTCTTCTCCAGGCTGCTGTTTAAAGCCTTTGCATCTTGGCAAATGCTGTTCCCTATGTTCTGTCTATAGAACTCCTACCCATCCTTCAAGACCCTGGTCAAAAATGCCCTCTTTCTCTACCTCCCCAGGGCAGAGTTAGTTGTTCCATCCTTTGTGATCTTATCTATACTGTAGCATTTTGCCCATCCCTCAACTATGGCATTAATCATACCACACACTGTAATACTTTATTTACAAATTGGTTTTCTCCCTGAGCTTTGAGCTTATTAAGGACAAGAAGTATGTGTTAATATCCTTTATATCTCCATTCCCTAGCATAGTGCTTAGTAATCATTAAATATTCAGTAAGTGTTGAATGAAAAAATGAACAACCATTCAATAAATACTTTTCTATTTTCTTATATTTGATGGTATTTTGGGTGCCCTGGATCTTGAGCTGGCATCAGATACTATTGTGAGGGCTGGTTCCCATCCACTGGGGTGCCCTCTGGAAGCATGGTGATCCTGAGTTGGGGCAGCCCAAAGGTGTTTAGCAGTTACCAGCATCAGTGGGAATGTAGCTCACTGGGCCAGCCATTTTCCATGCTACTCAGACAGACTATAGTCTGCCACTGCCTGCCCCTGTGAAGTCAGGAGTTTTTCCTACAACTGCTTTGCTCCTTGTATCTCCATCTCTGCTTCACACAATTTGTTACTGCACTGAGAAGGGCCTCAATGTATCAAAGATATGACCCTTGGGTAAGTTACAGGTACACAGACCCATAATATTCAATTCATTTGGCATGCCTTCAATGTAGGGCTGACTTCTATAGTTGTTTCTGGCCCCCTTTCTTGTATATTCTTGTTTCAAACTCTGCTTCTGGCCCAGAGGCTTTTCTTTAGTCTTCTTGATCATTGGGAAGGTAAGATCCTTTCCCTCTGGATCCTAAGTTCATTCTTCCATGCAGCCACCTGAACCCATCTGGGGTCCTTCTGCACTGGGTTCTCAGAACGGCAGTGAATTTGACCTTCTCTTCTCTGGATATGAAGACTCCACAGTTAGTTCCCTGAAACTGCCCCGTTTTAACTACTTCTTCCTGCTCTAAAAGCTTTTTCTTACTTTCTGCCTTTTATGACCACACTTTAAAACCACTCTCATCTCTTCCTGTCCTAAAACTTCATCATCCTTTCTGAAACCATGTTTTCTCTACAAGTTCTAATTTTTTACAACTCTGACCTCGGAGCATCACTCACTCCATCTGTTCTTTCTGGCCCTGCTTTCATCAGAATTGCCAATCCAAGGACACATCTTCCAGACTAATTTCTCTCCTTAGAATAGAAAAAAGAATGATCAGAAAGCATTTGTATATGCAGACGTTCAAGAATTTATTTTATTTTTTTATAAATAAAGGACTATAAATTGTTTACAGAGATGCAAACAATATGGGAAGATAAAGTAAATAAATAAAATAGTTTAAATAAGTAAAAATAAGTTAAAAAAAGAAGAGGAGAAAGGCAAACAGGGCTAGGAGAAGGCAGTGGAGCCATGAGCGAGGCTCACTGTGGGCATCGTGAAGTCCTATCTTCCTGCTAGTGGTGGCCGTGGATCTCACTGTAGGCTGTCCCATGGTCAACCCAACAGGGGAATGAGATCAGTTACAAAATTCAGTATCCAGAAGGCAAAAATGAATCTAAATTTCTCATGAAAACTACAAATGTTTAAGGTACCAAGACTAGAGAAAAATTTCTGCTCTGAGTCTTGGGCTAGGTTCTCCCAATAAAGCAGATTCTCCACAGCAGTCTTAGACTAACCAGTGATGAATGTTCTTTGTGCAAACACGTTCTCATTGGAAAAGTTTAGCAAATTTTAACTTAGTAGGACTGTTGAGAGGATATTCAAGCCTGGATTGGTGTTTGAACTCAGTGATCTTGGAGCTTCCTTTCAACTTGAGTTTCTAGGTGTGCTGGTGGTTATGAAGCCAGAGAAGATGTGGTCCCTGTCCTCAGGGAACTTATACTCTCACAGGGCAGCTGCTCTCAGATCTGAATACACAAGAGGATCACTGGGGCACATGCTAAAAATGTGGAGTCCCTGGGCAGGGCTCCAGAGCCTGCATTTTTAATGCACCTTTATGATTCTCATACAGATGCTTCAGGTAAGAACTATGATTATGGGGAATCAGAGCATGGGTCATCCATCCAAGGTGCAAGACATCATGTGCTGGGTCTCCCATGGATGCTAAAACCAGGAGTGTAAAGTAGTGGAGCAGTGACTTCTGGCAAGTGTGTTAAGAGAAGGAGATTGTGGTAGTGTTTGAGCTGAGCTCTGAGGCATGAGTAAGACCAGACACAGGATAAGTGGGGAGCAGTTTCATGCAGAGGATATAAACTAGGCAAAAAACTCAAAAGTAAAAAAGTGCAATGCTTGTTTAAGGAAAAGCAAATAGATCAGATTGGCTGGAGTATAAGGTCTATGTAGAGGAAATAGTAGAGGATAAGGCCAGAAAGGTCGGTTGGGGACAAATTATGGAGGGCTTTGAATGCCAGACTGATGAGTGTGAGGTTTACTTAGTAGGCAATGGGGAGCCATCGAGGGCTTAGAGCCCCAGAATGATGTGATGAAAGTTGTACTTGAGGAAGATTAATTTGGTTGTAGTGTATAGAATGGATTAGAGAGTTGGAGACTGCACAGGGTTCAGTACATAAAAGGCATCCTATAAATGCTTGCTGAATAAAATGTTTGAATTGAGCAAGGGAGAAGCTGTTGCAAAAATCTAGGTGCAAGATGATAAAGGCCTTAAGGGGCTAACAATAAAAAATAAAGAGCGAGGGAAGAGTGCTGTGACATTAATAAAGAAGAAACTACAGACCGTGATGACCTGCTATGCAGAGTGAAGGAAAGAAAAGAGTCATTGTTTGCTCTGAAGTTTGGAAGCTGAGCTACTGGGAGAGTTGTGGGTCCATTCCCTGTACCAAGAAAGTCAGAGGAGGCCCTGGCTGTGGTAAAAGATGATGAGTCTTTGAGTTAGGAATGTGAATTGGAGCTTACGGGTTGCGGGGGCTGGGGGGCGGGGTGGTCAGGGCTAGCGAGTCTGGCCCAGGGTGGAGGGGCTTCTGTAGGAATTTAGGCTGGAAGCTAGAGTCTTGAGCAATGCCCATACTTCAGCTTTGGGAAAACAAAAACAAGCCATCCTAGGTGACTCAAGAATGGTGGTAGAGTGTGGGGCCAGGTTAGGATGGAGTCTGGAATTCAAGGGAGAGGAGCATTTAAAGAGAGAAGCTCTGAGAAGAGTACTCTAGTCTGCAGACAGTTGGGGAACATCATTGCTGAGAGCACACTTTGGGATTTAGTGACTAGGTCGTCACTGTTGACCTTGGAGAGAGTAGTTTAAATGAGCAATGGGGATGTTGTTTAGTCCCGTTTATCAGGCCCCAAATTAGACCAGAGGTCCTCAATCCATATCCATATTTTTAGGATTTCTCTCTTCTTTTTTTGCACTAACTCTATCTGTTCCGTCGATTGTCAGCTCCTGGCTAGACCTACCTGCTCCCTCTTCCTAGTCCATGTGTCACAGGAAGACCCTTGAAACGCAATTGACCTTTGGTAAAACCTCAATGACCATGAAATGCCATCACCCAGGCAATGGAAGTGGATGCAGCTCAGAATCAGGCCTGCTGTCTGCTGTCCTTCTGGCCTGATTCTCTTATACCCGTGCCCTGAGTTCAATGCCATCTTAAACAGCTTGTTTTAACTTTAACAGTTGGCTCTATGGTTTTCTCTCTATACTTGTCAGGACTCTTTGGTTGCAAGTAATAGAAACTCAATTTGAATTATTTTTTTTTAACAAAAGGAATTGACTGCTGTATGTATATGGGAAATTCAGCTACTACTGAATTAAGGGACTCAGATGATGTCATCAGGGTTCTTTCTATGTCCACGTTCTGCATGTCTTTGCTTGGCTTCATTATTGTCTTCTGCAGAGAGGGCTTCTCCAACAGTCAGGAAAGATTTACATCTCTGGCCTCCCCCTGCCACCCTTAGACTGGAAAAAATCCCAGGGAAGAACTCTGATTGGCCAGACATGGTCCCACACCCATCCTTGAACCATCGCTCTGACCAAGGACGTGAGGAACAATGATTGGCTGCGCCTGGATTGCACACCATCCCTGTTCCTAGAGGCGATTGGCATCCCATTAAAATTACAGAATTGACATGGCAGAGAAGCAGTTTCCGAAAGGAATGAGGAACAGTGGTAGGTGACAGTGGCGGGGGTCAGTTCAAAACAATAGATGTCCAATTACATTCCATCTACTTGTCTTACAGCTTCTCTGTCATTCTAGCAAGTCTGTGCCTATGCCTCTCACATTCTCATCACTGCCCCCAATTAGTGGGCTGAGAGCTAAAAAGGAAGCTGAATACCAAGACTTCCCCCCTTCCTCCTCTCTGGGCTCTCTTTGTGACAGCCATCACCTACCTAGGCAGGTGTCTCCTGATTTCCAGAGGCCCCAGGCTGGGGTGGCAGGGGAGGCTTAGATCAGCACAGTGATGGGTTGGCTGAGGTGTGTAGGAGCAGAGGCAGAGTCAGCCCTGGCTGCTGAGCCAGGCAAGATGAAGGTGCTCTGAGGCAGGAGCCCGAGGGCAGATTGCCCACTTGCTGCCTGAATCCGCAGGAGGACTTGGCGCTTTCTGAGGGCCTGTGCTGACTTGCTCTGTGACCTTAGGCTAGACACTGAATTGCTCAGGGCTGCTTCCCCTCACTCTCCCATCTGGCAAACAGGAATCATGACAGGACTGAACTGGCAGAGGCCGCACCTTTCTAGGGGGCGTGTTGATTAGGGGGTTGGTGCTATGGAAAATAGCACCCAGTCCACGCTGTAACCCCAGGGGCCCCGGGGTCTGGGCCCCCCAACCTGCTTGTCAGACAGTGGGTCTCTGAAGATCTTTGACTTACTGTTTTCTGATTTCAACCTCCTGAACTATATTGCTCTTGCAGCTGAGCTGGGAAATGGAGGGCCCTTTTCACACTAACAGTTGAGAGTGAGTGTGGGGTTTTCAAGGTGCTTAAAAATATCAGCTTTCAGAGCTGGGGTTTCTAGTGCCACAGAGGCCCTAGTGGGGGACAGGGCTTTGGGCGTTGGTGGGCTTTTATAACTCCTGTTCCCCCTGGTCCCCTCCCCGCTGGAATCAGGACCAGGAACAATCACGTGATGCTCTTGGGTGGTGTTCACACAACATAGAACAACTGGGTTGCATCTCAGGGAGGTGAGTTGCATGTCAGGGAGGTGGGTGAGACAGGTGGGAACACAGTCCAGCCAAGTGGACTTGTGATTTACCTGCAAATCACACAAAGACATGAGCAGTCTTCACTCTCTGCCCTGTCAAGCCCTCGAGCACGGGTCTCAAACTTGAATGTGCTTTGCAGACCACAAAGAGTGATAGGAAAAAATGCATATTCCAGGGCACCACCTTCAGAGAGTGTGACTCAGCAGGTCTGGTGCAGGGCTGCAGAGGTCTGCATGTCCAACGAGCAGCTCAGTTGACTCTGATATTGGAGGGACCGGATTCTGTGGAGGGACCGGATTCTGTGGTGGGACCGGATTCTGTGGAGGGACCGGATTCTGTGTCAGGTAAGAGGGCAGGGCTCTGGCTCTTGCATCTGTGCTTAATTGGAACACCTTAACTTCTATCTGCTTTGTACACTGAGGTTCTAGAGAAGAATATGTTAAAACAAAGAGTCTCATGATCTCAAAATAATTTGAAAACTGCCGAACAAAGACAACCTAATCGCCTTGGTAGATGTAGAGTCCTGGCCCCTTAGCTTCACATTCAGGGGCGTCTATGACCCAATTCCTCTCAATGCAGTTTTGGCCACAGGCAACTCAGTATCTCCGAAACATGCTTCCCACATTCTTCCCACAGTCCTCTTCCTGCATGAAGCCTTCCAGGATTATACTAGAAAGCCAGGGTCCCTGGGCACTCGGGCAGGTGAGCTGTGGAGGAAGCATAGTTGCAGGAGGAGGGGAAGAGAGTGCACCCTCTGAGCGCATTCCTCCAACACGTTACCTCTTCATGAAATTTGCCAATGTATCATCTTGACATGATGGAGGTCAAGAAGAAACAGTGGAAGCAAGTTCAGGGAGACTGGAAGTCAAATGGTGGTAGAAAGCCCCCTCCCTACCCCACACCTTGCCCCCAGGCTCTCTCCCCCTACACTAGGACCTCACGATGACTCTGGGCAGTGGGAGTCAATGCTTGCCCAATCAAACCATCCAAGAGATAGAGCAGAAGGAGCCCCCCTTGGCTTTCACACTACCCTACTTCTCCCAGGCATGGGCGTTGCACACTGGCTTTTTGTCAGCAGGATGAAAATGTGCTGTGCTGGGCCCTTGTGAGTGAAGATGGAGGGGCCCCCTCAGCCCCAGTGCTGGGAAGGCTGGCCCTCTCAATTCCCTTTCTCCTTTGTCGAGAGAGGAGGTATGAGGGGGGAGCTGGGAGCACAGAGTTCTCTCATCCCGAGAGCTGTCAGCCTGACCAGAAAAGGCATTCATTTTCAGAATAAATAATCAACTCAAAAAATGTACCAAATTCATTTTCAAATTGGCTTGTCGGATACACGTTTGCCCAGGATGAGTCGGTTGAATAAAATGTATCTTGGGGAGCAAGGTGAGGCGGCCTGTCTCATTCCCTTAGGGACATCTTGTAAATAAGGGCCATGCTTGAGGCCGGAAGCAGAGAATTCCCCAGAACAGATTGAATTCTGGCTTTGTCTTAATGAACGTCAATATTTATTACCAAAGGCGTTGTGCCTCTTGGAGTCATAGAGCATTTCACCATTTCAGCTCTCGCCTGTTGCCTTCCCAGGTACCAAATACTATGTAATTGCTGCTCATAAAGGTGGCAGACAAGATTGCCAAGGAAGCTCACTCCTGGCTGTAAATCTTCATAATCAAATCCAGCAGAGCTTTGCTTTCGGTTTGGACAGAGTGTCCCCGAGGGCAGGGCCCACCCAGAGATTCTGGTTTTTCTCCCTCGGCAGAAAGACTCCCAATACCCTCTGGTGAGGCAGGGGCTCCTCCTGGGATTTGGGGATGAGGGCATCAGCCAGCAAGGCTGGAAAGGCTGAGAAGTGACGGAAGTTACAGTCCCCGTCCCAACCCAGAGCTGAGAGAGAGCCAATCACTCATCATAAATTTGGAAGGAGCCCGTGAGGTTGTCCCATCCAATCCTCTCACTCTGCAAATGAGGAGGGTGAGACTCAGAGAGAGGCGGTTTCTGTCAAGGGCACAGCTCCCAGGCCAGTGCCCTTCGCTTTTGGCCACACCATGTCCTGGGGATTAAACAGTGAGCTCAGGACTCCCTGAGGTTGTTGCTGGCTGCCAGCCAGGGTCAGTGGCTCCTATGTAGAGATTTTCCCCCGTCCTGGCAGATCTGGTCCTACTGCCAGACGCCTGGCTTCCTAGGGCCTTGTCCAGGCAAGTTGCTTTTTCGAGCCGATCTAAGCCTATGACCTGCCTTGGCCTTTTCTGGGGAAACCTCTGAAAACCAACTCCAAACTCTGCCCCTCAGCCAAAACATTCTTGGGAGCAGCAATCCCGGCTGGAGGATCTGTACAAGGAAATAGAGATCAGCTTCAGCTTTTCCTCTGAGTGAATAATCCATTTATTTCTAGTAGGACCTCAGTTGTACTAAGGGTAGAGGTGTGCACCTCTCCAAGACGGGGTTTGGAAGGGCAAAGGAAAGCCAGAAATGCCTGAACTCAGGACGCCAGGCTGGGCCAAGTTCAGCTTCCGGTTCTGCTTTCTTTCCTCCTGCCAACTTGCTAAGGACAGAGATGGCCCCGGGGCAGAGACACAAAATGGGTTTTAGAGAGTGATGTCATGTGGTTCCCAGACACCAGCTCGCTCTGCAGAAACTGCCTGGCTGCTGTTAGGGGAGTTGTGTTGGAGAGAATTATAACTTTTGACAATGGACATCTCATCTTGCACAGATGCGTCCTTTATAGAATCTGCCAGCAAGATTACAGAGGCATCACGGTGTAATGGGAAGAGGAGTCAATAATTCTGGGGTTATTGATTGTAACCAGACCCATTCTTCTTTTTTAATTTATATTTTATCCACTTTTTTCAACATGCTTTTTTTTTTTGAAAAAAAAAACCCATCCTCACAAAAGCACCGCTGGATCAAATGTAGTTGATTACATTTTTAAAAATGATAGGAGTAATTTACTGCCCTTAGGAGAGTTGGGGATGAGGCAGTGTGTGGTTATGTGGGGAGGGGAACTTGCACAGGGAGCAGGGCTGGGGGGAGAGGTAGAAAGGAGAAAGATGGGCATGGAGCAGGGGAGGGCACAGAGCAAAGCAGGGGGAGCTTGGTGAGGTCACTCTGGCTGACCCTGAGGCCGAGATCTGATGAGAGTCCATCAGAGAGTCAAATTTCCTACGGCTTTGTAGCCCACTGAGTCTTAGTGCATCCTTGAGGATATATTCTCATCCCTCAGAGCCTATTTCCTCCAGGAGATCTTTCCTGATGAGGCAAATGGAGATACTGAGTGGGTTACTGCAGGTGGATCCTGGGTGGGATAGGGCAGGTGGAATGTGTGCACAAACATCCATGTACATACACTCATGTGTGTGCCCATGTGTATATCTTCATTACAGAGTGTTTATGTATAGGATGTAGCAGAAAACTTGACATGTGTTTTTAGTTGCTGGATTGGACTATATGGGGTGAGCTAGTAGCAGCTTGTAAGCTCTTAAAAAATTGAATATACATTATTGATGTCCCCAATATCTCTCTTGTGTTTAACCCATTATGTAGTGTAGCATGATAAAACCAGTGGGCATTTGCTGAATCATCTTTAGTGAATTAAATGATCATTTGAACATTCTCTCCTTGTGGAAAAGTGACCAGGGTCTTCTCCAGTCACCAAAACAGGAGCAATGTGAATTTCTGACTCCATTTCCCCATTGCCCTATGACTGCACTTCTCCTTGTTTCTCTTGCCATTGATGAGAGTCTCAGACCCTGTTTTCATTGATCGCAAACTCGATCACAGAATGCCCAAGTTCAGAGGGAGCTTAGAGATTGCCTAGTCCAAACCTCTCATTTTCCGGAAGAGGAAGCTGGGTCCCAGAGGGATTAAAATGACCCGTTCCAAGGCCAACAACTGGTTTGGGTTAAAATCAGGAGCACTTCAGTGCACTTTCCCCATGCAAAATTTGTCTCTTCTTCCTCTTCATTTTCTTCTACGGGCAAAAGCGTGGCCCGATCACCTCTGTGTCTCCCCACCTCCCCAAAGGTACCCAGCTGAGTTAGAAAGTTCTTACTCCTCTCTCCTATTTGCTTCTAGATGGATCTGAAAGCAGCAGGGGCTTAAAGAAAGTATAAGAAGAAAGCTCCAGAAAGGGAGCTTGATTTAAATTTCCTCGTTACGCATTGACTTGTTTTGTGTAGGCCTGGACCACTTTTTTCCAGGTTGAGGCTGGTGTTGCCATTCTGTGGGGTGAGGTTTTGAGGTCAAGTGAGAGAGAAAGAAAGAAAGATCTTCATGTCATTTTGCTTTTTTGGGTGGGCAAAAACACATCACAAGAATTCTGGATTGTGTTTCCACATCTAGGATGTAGGGGAGATTTGGGAATGGATGAGAAAGAGACTGGGGAACATTTATATTTTTCTCATTCTAAGGTTTGAGGGACCAAGAGGATCCGCAACGATGACCATGATCTACCAGCTGACCTTGACCTTGACCTCTTACCTGTCCCTGTCAGCAGTCCCCACTGCCAACCACTCTGGCCACTAGCCAGAGACTTGCACTGTCTTCTTTCTTTATCCCTGTCCTCTCTGAGATGACAATATTTGCTTTGATGAAAGACACTAGTCTCTGAGTCAGAAGACCTGAATTTGAAACTAATCTCTTATACTTAGTAGCTATGTGATCTTGGAGAAGTCACTTAATTTCTTTAAATCTCAGTTATTTTATTTGTGAAGCAGGGATAAGGATGCTTGTTCTCCCTCCCTTCCTGAGGACCTACTCTGAGAGTTTGAGTATTAACATGGCAGAAATTGAAATGTGACACATACGTCTAAGAGACTTGTTAAAAAATAAACTATTTTAGAACAGTTTTAGATTTACAGAAAAAGATGGTTCAGAGGATTCTCATATAACCCGCACCTAGTTACTTCTATTATTAACATCTTACATTACTATGGTACATTTGTTACAATTAATGGACCAATAATGATAAATTATTATTATTAAGTCCGTGGTTTACTTCAGTTTCCTTAGTTTTTACCTCATGTCCTCCCTCTATTCTAGGATTCCCTCTGGGATGTCACATTATAGGTAGCTGTCATGTCTCTTTAGGCTTCTCTTGGCTGTGGCTGTTTATCAAACTTCCCTTGTTTTTGATGATCTTGACGGTTCTCGGGAGGACTGGTCAGGTATTTTGTAGAATGACCCTCAAATGTGATTGTCTGATGTTTCTCTCATAATTGGGCTGGAGTTCTGGGTTTTGGGGAGGAAGACCACAGAAGTAAGGTGCCATTTTCATTACGTCCTATCAAGGGTTTATCATGTGTGAGACTTTAATTGTATGTATTGGTGTTATTTTAGAGTTAAACTTTGTCATTAAGAAAGGCCGAGACCCCTGTTTTAGGATCCTCCCCACTGTGTCTGGGTTACATGGGCCCCTTCCTGGCTCTGGAATAAGAGTCCTGCTAGGGTTTCCCCTGAAATACGAGATGCTCTTTCCCTTCAGTCCACTGAGTCTGCCTTTCTAGTCATCTGGGTCTGACACTAATGAGCTGTTAATAACGTGACCATTACCTATGCAAATCAAGGGAGCTGAGCTGGGCTGGGCAGGAGGTGCCCACAGCGACAGCCGGCTCCCTTTGAGTGCTAAGTAATAAATCATGTTGCTGTGGTTATTAACCATCTTAACTGAGGTGCCCCAGGAACTGACCCCCGTGGGCCCCTGGGTACCTGTCTTATTTACATCAGCAGTCCATTTCCCGGGAGACTCTGGGCACCTGAAGGGTTAATTCACCTCAGCTCTACAGTGGTGTCAGGGACTGCAAAGAAAAAAGTCAGACTCTCCATTTGGCTACTGACTCCTGTGTGTTTTTGAGACAGTTACTTACCCTCTCTGTGCCTCAGTTTCTCTTCTGGACACTTGTAAGTAATGGTTCTTGTAAATTCGCCTCCTCCTCTGAATCTACATGTTTATCACTTGTGGAGCAAGGTGATGTGTTGAGATTTGTGGCCCCAGAAAAGGCTGGAGAGGGTTGCGGTCATGACAAAAACATGGATGTGGAAGAGCCGATAGGCTGATGGGTGGCAAGGCGTGCCTGTGACCACACATACCCTAGCCGTCCCCTGCGTAAGAAGAGGTGGAGGGAGTTTGCGGTTGGACAGGATACGTAGGGAAAGGACTTCTGACATTCATACACACACTAGTTGTTTGCCAAGGAAGCTACAGCCTTTCCAAAATCAGGGTAAAGGTGAGAGGCCTCCAAAGAACCCTTCAGCCCACAAGGCAAGTGACGGTGACATGCTATGTCCTTTTTTCTCCCTTGTATTAAAGTGTCTGGGGCCTCAGTAGCCTGCAAAAACCAAAAACAGTTTTCAATCCCCTCTACACCCAACTTGTCAGGGCACAGAGGAGGTACCTCTCAGGGTGGCTGCCTGGCATAGAATGGTTCTCACTCCTTTGGCCCCAGTCCTCTGAACACCAAGTGGGATTTGAGGCTCTAATAAATCAGAGCTCTCCCTTGACAATTGGACAATTGGACAATAGACGTAGGAATCAGACAGGGATCAATATATCGGTTTTGTGGGTGGTGAAGTTGTATAGGAAATTAAGGTTTGGATCTGAGGCTTAATGAGGTTTGGCACAAGGGCTTTCTTTCCTTCCTTCATGAATTGAAATTTCCCATTTGGTTATAGGCAGAGAAGTTGAGTGACTCTGGCCTGCCCTGGTGAGCTGAGTACATGGAGAAGACAAGAATGCTTGTGACCTGAGTGCAGGCAGATGAGGAGTGAGAAGTCGGGAGAGAGAAGGCTGGTGCACATGCCAAGAAGGAGATCAAAGCCTTACTGGCTATATATTTCATTGGTTATAAGTCTCCATGGCAGATATACACTAGGGTGGTCCCCATGACTTCCACCCCCTCAGGTTTATGCCCTGTATAATCCCTTAAGTGTGAGCAGGACCTGAGACTTGCTTCTAGTCAAAAGAATATGACAAAGGTGAAGGGATTTTGCAGATGTAATTAAAGTTACAAATCAATGGATTTGGGGTTAATCAAAGGAGAGATTATCCTGGGTGGGCCTGACTTCATCAGGTAAAAGCTCTTAACAGAGGGACTGGCTTGTTCCTTGAGAAAGAGATTCTCCTTGCTGGCTTAATGGAGTAAGCCACCATGTTAAAGGAAGCCCACAAGGCAAGGAATTGGGGCAGCATCTATGAAAGTGGGCAGCTTCTAACTGACATCAGTAGAAAGCCAGAGTCCTCAGTCATACAACCACAAGGATGTGAATTTTGCCAACAACCTGAATGAGCTTGGAAGCAGATTCCTCCCCAGTTGAGCCTGCAGATGAGAACACAGCCCAACCAAAACCTTGACTGCAGCCTTGTGAGATCATGAGCAGAGACCTCAGTTGAGCTGTATCTGGACTCTGACCAACAGAAATTTGTAAAATAAATGCATGTTGTTTTAGGTCACTAAGTTTCTGATAATTTGTTATGTAACAATAGGAAACTGTCCTCTTGGAGAGAAGTGAGGGGGGCAGGAGTAAATGGTGGAGAAAATAGAGGTCATGTTTCTGTGAAGGAAGTAGTTATTTTATGGACCTGAGCAGTGTAGGAAGAGGGAGAAAATGTCCTTCCTCCCGTTACACACAGGGTAGGTCTCTCTTGTCCCTCAAGCCATTCTGATTATTTCTTTTCTGAATTGGATTTTTGAAAGAAGTAGAAATAGAGTTTGATTGGATATCAGAGACAAGCCACATTATTGTCTGCACCTTATATAGAGGTTCCACCCATGGGTGAGAATCTTTTCCTTCCTGGGTTTTGATCTTCCACCTCTCCCTTCTGTCCAATGAGATGTCCAGCTATCCTTCCAATAAATCCTTCATCCTGCTTTTTAAAGAAAATTTTCTTAAGCTAGCCAGAGCTAATTGCTCTTGCTTGCAATCAAGAGAATTTTAATACCTGGTACATTTCCCCACTCACCTAATTGCCCCAAATTAACCCCCATCAAAGTGCCCATCCTCACTATTTCTCTTCTGGAACAAGAACTTCAGGGTCTTCTCTGGTCTCTTTGGTCCACTAATCTTCCTCCCCTATTACTGCACCTGTTGCTGATGATCTCACAGAGAGCGTTGCCCATCTGGTTCTAACTTTTTAGCTGAAGGCTGCTGCCACTGATAACCCCAAAGCTGGCTTCAGGGAGAGGGACACTTATTCTCTTGGCTCCTCCTTCTTAAACATGGGGTTTAGCCTTTCCCAATTCCCGTCAGCCCAACTGAGGTCAGGCTAGGACTTTTAATAAACCTTTACTAAAGCCTTGAATATAACAGATGTTCATTGCTTCTAGCATTGGCTATCCTTAGTATCCACGGGCATGAACTAAGCTCCAGAGTTCTTTACTGGGCTAGATCCCTGCCCACCTGCTGTTCTGCTTCCACAAGGCATATGCCATGTCTCCCCCATCTCTCCTGATTCCAGACTAACTGATTCTGATTCTCCAAATGGTTAGGTAGGTATTTTCTTCTACTCCATTTATTTGGTCCCAAGATTAACTTTGCCCTAGGATCACTGATGGTGAAAATATACATTACATTCAGGGGAAACTTCAACTCACCCCCAAGGTTGTATCTGTCTGCATAATCTCAAACACCAATATAATGGTTCCACAAGGCATTAACCAAAGTCTGTCTTATTTAGTATTAGATAATGTTATATGTTGACATAAACAGTCTAGTCTAGGTTGTATTGTGCCAGATCTAATCCAGTTCTGTCCTTCACTCAAATTAAAAGTCTATATTTCCCTTCTTCCAGTCTCCACACTTGATCTTTGGGGAGCAAAGCATTGGATATAAAAACAAGGACATGCGTACATTCCTCAAAAACAAACAGAAATTTTCAGGCATAGTTCTCCTGAAATTTAGATTTAGAAAAAGAGAAATTTTCCAATCAAATATTTAGAGAAATGGTCAGGATAAATTACTCTAAATGTATAATATTAAATAGGACACTTGAAGGCTCAATTTGAAGCATCAACATTTGGGTTACCTCATGGCTCCCAGATCTTCCTCAAGAATTTTAGTGTGTCCTTGCTTTAGATTTGCGTTGTTAAAATGTTTCTTTTGAGGATTTTTCCCAAACAAAAGAATAGTTTCACCTAAAAGTTAAATTCCAATCTCCAATGGATTCCCTTTGACATGTGGTTGGCTATTTGGTAGAATGGAGAGAACCTTCTACTGGATGTTAGAAGAATGAATTTCAGGTCTTTCTCTTCCAGAGACTGGTCATATTGCTTGAGGAGTCATTTAACCTTTCTAGAAATTTTTGTTTTATCGGTAAAAAGAGATGAAATATATGCTATCTCTAGCCCTCAGGTTCTCTACTTACCTAGGAGTTAGAAGACAAGATGTGACTGGGACTAGGTACAAGAAAACCTAGCTGCTTTATTCCAAGCTGTGAAGCAGTAAGAATCAAAAGCCTCTTATAACAGTTGTTCTACTGATGCTTGTGGGTAATAGATCCGAATGGGTCTGACGTGCACCACTCATTGTAATGTTAGTATAGGATGGGACCTGCCCTCATGGGTGGAGGTGCCACCGTTTCTCCTGTTCAGTCCAATGCCTATAAATCATCCCTATTCAGGTAGGGCTTGTCTGATTTGCAAAGAAAGGCTGCCCACAACTTGGCATCTTTGTGCCAACATCAACCCTAGGTAACCGTCCCCCACCCCATTCCAGCCCACCCGGTTCTGTATTTGGATGATTTCTTTGCCAAATACTCTATGTTACATATGGGTTCTCTCTGCTCTTAGGGTTGTCTGGTTTTCCTGTTTCCCTCCTGTCCCTGGGCCCTATCAGCTGGGCTCTGTCCCTTTTTCTCCTTTTTCCACTATCTAGAACTCTCTGAACACTGTTGCCTGGCTCATGGGGCTATTCCAGTCTGATCTAACCCTTCTACTTGCTGGCCTTGCTTTCCTAGCTGGCACTTCTTGCTCTCCCCACATTGTTTCCCAGGCGGCAACTCAGGCAGGGCCACCTGAGTGAGCACCAGAAACTGGGGGTCCAAGATGAGCTACTGTCACTCAGGAGCCTGCTTCCCATCCCTCCTGTCAGGGGCAGGGTCCCCTGGTGCTGTGTTGGCACAGGCAGGCTTGCAAGGGCACGTACTCCCTACCTGCCTGTCCAGCTGTATTTGCCTGTACACGTGATGTGGTGCCAGACAAGCAAGTTCAGAGCCACTTAGGGGAATGATTAGATCCGGCAGTGTGTTTGTTTTAGAGTCTGTTGGGGACTTTGATATCAAATAGAGGGTTTTCACCCCCAACCACATGCCTTGGCATCTATCTAGATCATTAAAAGAAAACAGTAAATGAAAAAAGTAAAATGGAGCTATTTAAGGGACGTACTTACTATTTCCTTCTATTTTTCAGTTGTTAGGCTTCCATAAGGAAGTTAGAAGTTGAATGCCTATTCTATGTCGAGTTCTTTACTACAGTATTCCTCGTCTAACATTCCCGCTTGTTTTATGGTGACTTCATTCACCCAAGTTATTTCTAGAAACCTCAGCTTCATCTCAGACACCTCACCTTTCCTTACACTTCCAACAGTTAATCATTTTCTAAATCTCATTTATTGTCTTCATACTCTTCTTATAGGGTTGAGGTGGTAATTTTCATTTTACAGATGAGGAATGGAGCTCAGAGACACAGCAATCTTGTTGAGGTCACAGAGCTAGCAGGTGGGAGAGCAATGTTTTAACTTGGGTTTGCCTTACTCTACAGTCCATGGCAGTTCATTGATCAACAAACTTTCAATGTGCCCCTGAGCCTAGGATGGTGCTAGCTGCTAGACAATAAGCCGTGGCCTTTACTCAAGGACCTTGTAGTCTAGTGAGGGGGAGAAATATGTAAAAATAAAAGTTGAAACAGTGGAGGGACAGCATGGTTCTACAGTGAGAGATTGGCTAACTGTTGGAGGGGAATATGGGAAAACTTTTTGGAGGAGATGACTTTTGATTTGAGTCATGAAGGTTGGGTAGAAGTTGGCCAGTTAGACTAGAAGAGAAAGGGAACTCTGGCAGAGGAACGGACTTGAACCAAGGCATGGACACAAGAGGAGCACGTGAGGAAAACCGGAGCTCCTCTGTCTGGTGATGGCACATGGCTGTCAGAAGGCCTGTGGGAGATCATGGACCAGGTGACATGTCTTAGCTTTTTCCTAAAGCGAGAGGGAGCTTCTGAAGTTCGAGCAGGAAAGAGATGCAATCATGAATGTCCCTTAAAAAACAGACTGGCAGGAGTGTGGAGAAGCGTGTGCGAGTGTGTGTGCGTAAGTGTGAGTGTGTGTTTGCGAGGAAACGCTAAAGCCGTGGAGACCAAGTAAGAGGCTTTTCCAATAGATTAGGGAAAAAGTAATAAGGGCCTGGACTAAGGTAATAGCCTGGGGGATGGTGAGGAGGGGGCGGATATGACAAATACTTGTGTTAGACAATAGACCAGACCCAGGGATGAGTGGGCTGGTGTGGGGAGGTGAGAAAAACAGAGGTGTTTGGGACAACAATGAAGTTTCTAGTTAAAAAACTTGGGTGAATGATGGCACCATTAGCCAAGATAAGGGATGTGAGAGAAGACTGATGAGGTCAGTTTTGGATGTACTGGTGGAGAGCAGCATGCGGTACTGGGGGCTGCTGCTGCTGCTGTTTTCTGAGCGTAATGAGGGGGAGGAAGGATAGAGTAGGGGCAGTGGTCAGAAGAGAAAGGGGGTATCCCAGGACGTGGTCACGGCCCGTGCTAATATTCCTGGCCAGCGAGTCAAGGTTTGCATTGGAGAAGCCCCAGCACCATCTGCAAAGCTAGTCTGCGTTCCCAGTTCTCTGGTCACGCCGACACCCTCTCTGCTTGTCACGAGTCAGGCACTGACAGTCTCAATGGTGCTGGCGATTTATCAGTGAGTGGAAAAAGATAATTGACCATCATCACACCTCACCTTTCCTCGCCTTGGCTGATGGAGAGAAATTTAACTGCTTCATTCCACTATAATTTCACATAATTCTCTACCTTTTTCTCCCTAGTTTTTACTTGGAAGTTTACACATGTGATTAATGATTTGCTATCAAATATAAAAAAAACCTAAGATATCATTGGATAGTTTAACAGCCTTTAAAATATAATGGTCTCTCTGGCTGGACATCCGCAGTAGCTGAACAAGCCCAGAAGGTCAAGCTTTAATGAACTCGTGAGAATCAGAGAAGGAAAGTGAAAATGATCAATGCTCAGAGCTGGCTCCACAGTCCACTGACCTTGGGGGAAGAAGAGACCTTATGATTTATGGAATCCCTCTAGGATTGTTCACGGGGCTGTCAGAAACCACCGGGGAGGGGGTGATGTTGGCCTGGATAGGGAGTCAGGGTCCTGGGCCATGAGGCTCTTTGCTCTTAGCCTGGTCCTTGTTTATATCCTCATGATCACCCAGGTTTTGAGGTCTCAGCCCCTTAGCAGGTCTCCCTCCAAACTTCTGCCTCAGGGATGACCTGCTTCTGACCCTCCAGAGAACTCAAATGCTCCCCTCGCCATCATTTTTGTTCCCTGGGACCCTCTGACTTGCTCGCTATATCCCTCTTGCTTCATTCTTAGAAGTGGAGTCCAGCTTTGTAGGCTTCTTTGCATATAAACCTCTGAACTTATCAGTGTGACGTGACAGCAAAGGGGGAGGGGGGCAATTATCTTCTGGAAGTCACCGACTATATGCCATGCATTCTTCCAGGCACTAACCTATACACTGTCTCATTTGATTCTTCCTCCAGCCCTTGAGGTAGTTCTTATAATGCTCACCTATAGATGAGGAAACCGAGGTTGAGAAGATGCAGTAGGTAGTTGCTAAATGGCTCCCCAGGACCCCTGTTTCCTGGAATTCATGTCCTTGTGTAATCCCCTTCCCTAGAGTGTGGACTGGACCAGTGACTTGCTTCCAGCAATGGAATATGGCAAAAGTGATGAGATGTTACTATGAAATTAGATTATAAAAACACTGTAACATCCATGTTGTTCTCTTGTTGGCTCATTCTGATGACAGCCTGCTACCATGTTGTGAGCTGCCTTACGGAAAGATCCACATGGCAAGCAACTGAGGGAGGACTCCAACCAACAGTCCAGGAGGAACCGCATCCTGTCAACAATCATGTGACTGAGCTTGGAGGTGTCTCCTCCTCGGTCGAGCCTTGAGAAGTCTGCAGCCCCGGCTGACCCCTTGATTGCAGCCTGGGAGACCCTGAGCAGAGGGCCTAGCTAAGCTGCATCTGGATTCTTGACCCACAGAAATTGTAAGATAATAAATGTGTGGGTTTTTTTTTTGTGAGGAAGATCAGCCCTGAGCTAACATCCGTGCTAATCCTCCTCTTTTTGCTGAGGAAGACCGGCTCTGAGCTAACATCTATTGTCAATCCTCCTCCTTTTTTTTTCCCCCCAAAGCCCCAGTAGATAGTTGTGTGTCATAGTTGCACATCCTTCTAGTTGCTGTACGTGGGACGCAGCCCCAGCATGGCGGGAGAAGCGGCGCGTTGGTGCGCGCCCGTGTGTGTTGTTTTAAGCCACTAAGTTTTAGAGCATTTTGTTATGCAACAATAGATAAATAATACAGAATGGTTAAATAAGTTGTGCAAAACAGACATTCAGTAAATGGCAGAGTTGAGACTCAAACTTGGGACTGCTCGATTTTAAAGTATCATGATCTTTCACGATACTATATTGGTTTCTAAAAAAAGATTGACATGTGCCTGCAACTCCAGGAGGAGCTTTAGATTCTAGAGGTAAATTAAATCTGTTGGGCGGTGGTATCCTGAGATAGGCAGAGGGCAGGCTTTCCTGGAGAAACTGTGCACTCTGTACCTGCAGGTGGGCCTCCCAGTGGAGCTGCAGTGTGACTGCCCTTCCCCCGAAAGCTCTTTCCCATTAGACAGATTGCACTTAGGAACATCTGCCCAGAAGCACTCCAGTTGATTTAAGCATCTTTGCTTTTAATTTTTCGTACCTTTCAGAGAGAAAGAGAAAAATAAGGTTAGTTTCCTGAAGTGTAATTGTTTCGGGCAGTTATTTATTAATGAAAAGGAACAACATGTCAACAAGCCCCGGGTTTGGCTGTAGAACTAATGTTGGCCAAGGCGCAGGTTATAGGAAAGGTAAGCCGGCTGTCAGTCTGCATTTGTCTAGCGCCATGATCACCTATTAAATTACTTGTGCTGTGGGCGCTGGCTGGGGGACAGTCTTTGATTCCTCCCCACTAAGGGTTGCTGACCTCTGAGGGGCAGGAGAAGCACCCTCTCTGACATGGTCCTCCTTATGGAGTTTTATGGTCCTCAGAGCCTTCTCCAAGATTCTGAAGACTCACCGTCTGCCTGAGCCCCAGGATGGTGAAGCGATGAGGCTGACAGCTTCCTTTGTTGAAGATGCGGGGTGTAGAATTTTGACCTGAGTTGTCATTGACTTGTGTGAACGTATTGTATTTGGAGTCAGTGAGATTACGGAAACTTGCTTTGTTTCCTTATGTATAAAACAGGGAGAATTATAGACCATACCTCACAGGATTGATCGAAGGATCAAATGTGATAATGTACGTGGAAACGTATGCAATATAAAGCACTCTACTAATTGTGTGTGTGTGTTCCTGTGAGTTTAGTCAAGCTGGAGTTATAGTCATGGAGGGGATCCAAGGGAATGAAGTGATTTATCTGAGGAAGCCACTTGACTAGAAATTAGAAAGGTGTGTGTCAGGGATGCTTTCAGCAAAATTGTTTTCAGCAAAAATTTCAACAAAATTCCTTCCTAATAGTAGTTTAAACTCATGAAGGCATTAATAATTCCTTCACTGGGACAGTCCCACAGCTCTATATTGTCACCAAGGAGTTAGGCCCTCCACCATCCTTGGTATGTCCTCATGCTCACCACCTCATTGTCATAAAATGGCTAACAACTCTTCACTTGAGATAGGAAGAAGGAAGAAGGACACCATAAGCTTTGTCTGTCCATTTTATCTTGGAAAATAAAAAAAAAATTTCCCAGAATCCCCTGTCCAGAATTGGTCACACGGCTACTCATATGGTATGGGGACCTTAGAAAGGAAGTATATGTCTTTTTTTTTTTAGTCATCAATAGTAGGAAGAGGGCAAGAAAGAGGGGAGTTAGAAATGGCTAATTTAGCTAATCAATGGGGTCTTCCATAGGGCGTCACAAGCACAAGATGTTAGGGCAGGAAGGGACCTTGGAGATGATCTGATTTAACCTCACAAAGAGAGATGTGAGGCCCAGAAAGGTTGTTGCTTGTCCAAAGTCACAAACTAAGTGGGCAGTACCTACTGTGCTTAGAAGGGGGCATAAATGGGTTGTTTCCATGTTTCACATGGATTATGAGCCACTCGAGGAAAACTCCCTTATACAGAATGCCTAGAAACCTAGGGTTTCAAAACATAGCTGTAGTTTCTTTCTAAATAGTTATGTGGTTTTCTGCAATATAGAGGTAAATTAAGTTACAGAGATAAAAGGGGAAATGGAGAGTATTAGCCACTTAGGGTTGTCTGTTTGGCAAGTGGCCAAGGAGATTTAGAATTACTAGAGCTCAAAAAACCATGTACTTCTTAACTATACTGTCATGAAACATCAGCATGGTGTGAAGGGGCTGAGGGGGCCAAAAGGGTTAATTCAGACCCAGCAGCAAATACTTGGTGTGTGCCCATACTTTGGCCAGTACCAAGTTAGGTCGTGTCATATATATAAAATAAGTGCAATTCAGTTCATTCAACTTGACCCAACAAACATATTGAGTGTGCTTGTTCCAGACATGATAAATATATAAAGATAAATAAATGATGCTTTCTCTCCAAGTGTCCACAAATGGAATGGACAACAACATGAACAACTCACTAAAACACTATAAAATACTTGCTGGAATACCGACATGAATGTAAGGCAGTGGACCCAACCACAGGGTCACTTTATCATGACCATTCCAGAGCCCAACAGAACAGAAAAGAGATTTATATCATGATGCTGTCAAACTCTCTAGGATGAAGAACTGATAGACCAAACAATCCAGGGTGGTAAACATGGGAAGTTCAGATAACACTATGGAAGTTAAGACAACAAAAGTCAACCAAGACTGGGCCTACTCAAAGAAGACTTCTCGGGGGTGTGGACCTTATGTTGGGACTTGGAAGATGGTACTTGAAAGAAGAATATAGGGAGGGATAAGGAATTAGTGGGAATTGAGCCCAGTTAAGGAGGTAGAAACATCCACGATATATTTGGCAACCTTTCCTAGTACGTGGAGGGCCCCCAGGCAACCTCTTTTCTACCCATTTTCAAGCTCCCAGTCACTGAGTTCCAGAAAGTTTTCTCATATGGTCCTAAGCTGAGGTATTGATTTTGACCTTTGAGCAAAGGGGCCCATCCTTTATGTTCATTCCTAAGAGAGAGGTAGAGTGCTCAGAGCCCCTGTGGAGAGGCTTGACTCCTGGAGGTGATTGGTGGCCCTCTTTGGTGGTCTCAAATCTGGAAAGCACTTAAAAGAGTAATTCTTACCCTCCACACGTAACTCCAGAAGGATACATTAAAAAGCAGAAAGTTAAGAATTTTGCCAAGTGTGAGAAGAATGCCTGTGTCATTCAATATGGCAACCCAACTGTAAAGAATTATTCAGAATTCAATGTTCATATCCTCCTCTATGTTATCTCTAGATTTCTCCTTTCAGAGCATCTCAAGATAGTGAAAGCTCAAGAAAAGTTCCAGATAAAGATTCAGGATGCTGAGGAATCAATAACATTTATTGAGTGCTTACTAAGTACCAGGCACTGTTCTAAATGCTTTACATGCATAACTTGCTTGACGGGGAGAAGGCCCTGTTGCTAGGACTGCCGAGCTCCCATTGACTGCAGGATAGAAATAGTGGACTGGCAGAATGCAAGAAGCAGTCTGTGCGAACACAGCTCTTAATAATGGTCAAGAAGAGACATGGCTGTTGGGCCCATTTCAATGACTTTATTTGTTCTGCCCAACCCCCTGTTCCTGCCTCTGTAACCATTTTGGCATTCTTTCATATAATAACCAAAGCTTTCCTGTCCCCACTAACTCCATGTTGGCTGCAGCTTGATAAACCATCACTCATACCCATTTCCTGGAAAGCTCCTCCTTGGGCAAGTGGCACTGCTCACGGAATTTCTGACCAGAGCTGTCGATGGGGCCAAGGTATTGCACAGGGAAGAAGCTCATCGACAAGTGCAGGATGGGTGCTCTCCAGAATAATGTCTGATTGTCATGATGGCAAGTTGGAAAAATGATAACCTCTCTCTGCCTAAAGAGAAACCTCTGCGTGTCACCACCAATCATGCAAACTAGACTCTTAAAATGAGATTAGGCTGAAACACAACCAATCCAAGTTGGAGTCTCAATTGCTCTATGACTTCATTTAAAGTTCCAGTGCCAGCAGGAAGAAAAAAGAAATCAATACTACATTTTCTTCGTCATCAGTTTTGCTTTTTGCTAAATGAAATGCTTTTATTCCCTCCCTTGTTCCCTTCACCGTCAAAGATGTTTCTTCTCCCCACGTTACTATCTTTACCCCCATCCTGTTGTGTCAGTTGCGCTCACGAAAAGAGCTCTATGTAGGGCAGTGCTGTAAGTGTGCCTCTTTGTACTAAGCTCTTAAAAGCGTGGCAGAGAACGTCATCTCAATTCACCAAAGATTTGCAAATACAACAGTCCTTGCTCGTCAGGGCTTCTTGCTGCTGCAACAGGGCCCTAACCATGGCGCTCTGTGGAACTATTGGCTGCTCCCATTTTTGTAGATGGAAGGTCAATAGCGCACTTACTCCAAACAGCTCTCAAGGTCCCAGGGGCACATCCCAACTCAATGCCCTGTGCCAGGCTGCAGTGCCATACCTTGTAGAAGGGATCTGATAGGCAAAGCAGGCCTGTCTTGAATTTTATTCATGGGCTTTGGTTACAGAAGCAGCAAAGGGACCTCATTATACAATGTTGTCGTCTTCTGTTCAGTTACAGAAGAACTGAGAAGGTTTTGCTGGGCAATACAGTGGACTGGCTTCCAAAACAGTCCCACAGTGGTGACCTTTAAGAGCTCTCAATGAGCTCCCATTTATATTGGCTCCAAGATGGTCTCCATCTGGGGCTTTACTCACTTGGCAACATTTGGAAAGAAAGAAAGAAAAATTCGCGATAGAGGAAGGAAAAAAAATACAGTTCCACGGGCTGGAAACTCATTTCCTGAGGAGCAGGAGCACATCGCATGCTCTCTGGGACTCGTCGAGCTCCAGGAAGCTCGACCAGTCACTTAATAAGTCATTGAGGATGTGTGGTTTAATTAACTCGCCCAAAATTCCTCCTTTCCCTTTCTTACTTTTGCTATTAATATTTTTCGATATCTGATAATGCAGTGTAGTTAATTCTTTCTGGCTTTATAATGAACACTGCCATAATGAAAAAGGTTAGCAGTGCTTCAGGCAGCTTTTAATTATCCAGCCGAGCAGGTAAAAGCACTTTATTCTTCTCTTTTTATCCCCCCCTTACTTAGCAATTAATGGAGGAGTTCAGTGGCACTTACTGTACCTTTTTTGTTTTCTAATGGATGATGCTGCACGGAGCAGGGAGGCCTTACTGTACCCCTGTTACTACCAAGCACAAACCCTGGAAGCTGCATCGCAGTGTTTCAGGCCTCTTGCTTGTGGGGTGGAAGCGCGTCTGCTGCTGGCTGAAGGTTTATCTAATCAAAAAGCTGAGTTACCTAGAGTTGTTGTTACCAATTCCCTGTCTTGCACTTTTCTGTCTTTGCATCTGTGCCCAGAGACCCCCCCCCCCCCAACAAAATGTTTTTATAGCCCAGCTGGCCTTGCTTCATGGCAGACTTTTTCCTAGCTCTATTGAATTGGCCATCTTCCTTCTGTTCCCCACGCTGACAGCAGCCTTGGGATTGTTCTCCTTACTTTACAGACAGGGAAACTGAGGCCCAGAGAGGTTATCTGCCTGGCTGAAAGCCCCACTTCAGTTCCAATGATGCCAGCTCTGGATATGAAGAGAGAGGTCATCAAGCTAATTGCAACACTACCTTAGGGAGTGAGGGAAGAGGGAAGAGTCTAAAAATTATTTAACTACTTCCAAGTCTACTAAT